>NC_091276.1:1628090-1953708 GCF_042100115.1 Alternaria dauci
GACCAGGACATGGAGGTGACAGAGGACCGGCCTGGCGAGATGCCTGACCAGGACGACATCGAGGCTGGCCTGTCAGACAACGAGTCGGTGCTTTCCGAGGCGCTGGACGATGACCAAATGGACGAGCAGTTTGGTGACTTTGACATCAACAACGTCGCCATCGATGAGCGTCCGGCGCAAATTATCGACGAGGATAATGTCAAGCAGATCGGCGTACACAAGCGGAAGCGCACTGCAGGAGAGGGTGAAGAGCCCAAGAAGAAGAAAAAGAGGGCCGAAAAGCCACGTCGCAAGAAGAACAAGGACGGCGACGATGATGGCGATATTGCTGAAGGCGACAGGCGCAGCAAGCGCTCCAAGAAGGCAGGCAGAGTCCGCGGCGCAAGTCCAGACGGCGATCCAGACGAGCATCTCACCCCAGAAGAGCGTACGTATCTTGATACACAGACTCGGGTAGCCATACTGACCGTGATTGTAGGACGAAAGAAGCAGCTCAATGCCCAGATAGACAGCATCGTCAGCACCAGCTCAAATCGCCGCCGCAAGAAGGATGGCATCGATCTCGAACAAATGGCCGACCAGGAGATTGAGGAGATGCGCCGCCGTATGGCAGCCGCTGCCGAAGCCGACAACGAAGGCCGCAAGCGCAACGAGCCTGCGCGACACAAGTTGAAACTTCTGCCCGAGGTGACAGCCCTATTGAACAAGAACACGTTGAGGGATACTATCGTCGACCCTGAGGTGAACCTGCTTGAGTCAGTGCGCTTCTTCCTGGAGCCCCTCAGCGACGGTAGTCTTCCTGCCTACGACATCCAGAAGGATCTCATGGCTTCGTTGGCCAAGTTGCCTGTCAACAAGGACACGCTTGTTGCATCTGGCATTGGCAAAGTCATCATGTTCTACATCAAGAGCAAGAAGCCCGAGTTGACCATCAAGCGACAAGCCGAGCGCCTCTTCACAGACTGGACGCGTCCTATTCTTAGGCGGACAGACGACTACCGCAAGAAGGAGTTTGCCCAGGCCGATTACGATCCAAGGTATGATTTATTTTTGCATACTCCAGTACGCATGCTGATAGTTTCTAGTCAAATCAAGACCGGCGACAGGTCCGCTGCCAGCAGCCAAGCTGCGGCCATTGCAGCCAACCGCAAGAAACAGCTCGAAGCTCCCAAGGCCTTCCAGCGCGCCCGCATGGAGTCTGGCCCCACTACGTATACCATTGCGCCCAAAAGCAACGTCGTGTTCAACGAGAATGCACGGAGCCGTTCGAGCAACGTGGATATCATGAAGCAGATCAGGGGGGGTCGCAGTGGTGGTAGGCGTTGAGCCGCATCTCACAGCGCAATTCGTTTTGGGGTGCGTTTTCTTTCCTATATTACTTCTGGTGGGGCTTATTCTCGACACCGCTAGTAGTGTCACAGACTCTTGGGGATTCAGCATGTTAAAATTGCATAGCGGGCGTTATTTGCAACTCAGAGTTGGTGCGTGGATCCGCCAGCTTCTTGTACACTACACTAAATGCAGTTTTCTGGTATGCACTGCTTGTTTCCATGCCAGTATCTGAATCAGTTTACAGTAACTACCCTGTAGGTGCCTTTGGTGGTAAAGTGTAACACAGCAATGAGGTTGTTCAGAATATCCACGGTTCTCATAGGATGCTTCTTGAAGTTTGGTCACTATTCAAGAGGGAATGTCCCTTAACTTGGGATCCTCGGCCATCTGGTCGCAGTCGACATTGCTCGCCTTTTTGGGTTCTCTTCCTGCAGACATCTCCCTAGTGGTAGTCGTAGTCTTGATACACCCTTCTCTCAAAAAATCCCCGTCGGACAAGTCCGCTGCTGAACAATACCACGAGTTTACGAGCATAGCGCGGACGTGGTCCTAACTTACTTCGTCTTGCGGAGCGCCTCCTGCTGATCTGACCAAGGTGTAGTCGTGAGATTTGCACTAAGAGCATCAAGTGCATGTTTAGATCTGCGGGAAGACCAAACTGCGACCCTGCTTTGTGATTAAAGCCCTACGAAGAGAGGAGTAAGCGCGTCCTGCTAGTGTTCAGCAAGACTACCCTGAAATCATGTGGCGTTGATGAGAGTAAAAAATCCAAATATCTGAAGCAAGCAAGAGATGCATACGTCCCGGGATCATCCCCTTTGAACCAAGTCCATCGACAGTTTAGAAAGACTTGACAATCGGGCAAAAAGAACATTTCACACCTGTCGAAAGGCAAAAAGACAAAAAAGAGAAATTCCGACACCGGGAATCTGTTTAATTGTTAGAATGATGAATCGAACTCGAATTGAGTCAAGAAAACTTACCGAACCCGGGCCTTGCCGGCACTATACAGTGAACTGACTCTGCGGATGAGAGCGGCAAATCCTAGCCACTAGACCATATCGGACTTTGATGGAGAGAATCAACAATTGAGAACTATTATACCAGAATGCAACATGTTGGCATGTCAAAATTGAGCCAATGTTGGCAAGGGAAAAAAATTTTCCATGAAAATATGGGCATGAAATAATTGAAACACCAGACGACCAAGACCCCGCTACTAATATTACTTGTCCGGCCCCATATATATTAGTGACACCGATGTTTACTTCTTCAGGATGTCGCCCAACGATACCCCCACGTCCACGGACAACTTTAGTCCAAAGCTGTCAATCTTGAACATGTTGATGGTGTCCACAAAAGTGCTGTTGTTGTCCACATTGCTCGCCAGATCTACGCCATCGCGCGTGATCATCTCTGTGCTACCCACAGTGTTCACGTTGTAGAGACTAATGTCATATGTGTTGCGGTCCCCTTCAATTGACAGGATGCGCGACTGGCACACAGCACCTGCACCAACCTGCGAGCAGTCTGTTGAGTAGTTGTCGAAGAACGAGTATAGTCCCACTCCGTATCCGAGGATGTTGTTGCTGCGGATAATACGCAGACCCCAGCCTGATGCCGTGTTTGGCGATGTTGAGTTTGTTCCATTCGAAGGCGTAGCCGTAAAGACTGGATCGGACAGGGCTGGAACGGTTGGGAAGGGGATGAGAGCATCGGGGTTGGGCTGATAATAGGCAGTTTCCGTTTGAATCTGGCCCATGAAGACGTTTCGGGTATCGACAAACTGGTACTCGTAGAGGACGTGGTGCTCGACTGCTGTACCGTATCTACTTGGATGTTAGTGACTGCTAGCGAAACAATGTTGAGTTCCAATCTTACAACCACAAAGTTCCCTGAAGACTCTCAATCAGCAGACCGCGACCGGCATAGATGGTAATCTGAGTGTTGTTGTTGCGCGCATCATCAAGATCGTGATCAGCAGTCCAGAGCCAGTTGTTCTCCATGTACAGTCCTGCACTGTACTTGGTGATGTGCATCGACATGTAAGCTGCAATGCATTCCTGCACCAAGTTTTCAGAAGTGGTGACAAGATCAGGTGTCTTCTCGCACTGCTCGGTTTGCAGGTCTGATCCTGCAAATCCTCCGATACGAGTGTGCACATCCCAAAGGCCAGCAGGCTCGCCAGTAGGAGAATAAAGATTGTATTCAATCAGAACAGCGCCGGCTTGTTGGCCTTTTGTGCTGACAAAGAGGTCAGAAATCTCGACTCGGCCTTGCTCACCCGGTTGAGCGATTTGCACGACTGGCTTAGGAAGGGACATGTCGTTGAAAAAGGGGCCGGAGGAAAGAATGACAGTAGCGAGGGATTCTCCAACAATAGTAACACCTGGTGGAATGTAGATCGTCGAGGTGACTAGATAGAAACCGGCGTCAAGGAAGAGAATCTTGTCTTGAGCCTTGGCCTTTAGGATTGCCGCATTGAGAGCATCGGTATCGTCGGTTTGGCCATCTCCAGTGGCGCCCAGGTTACGAGCGCTAAGAAATTGCGATAGAGGAACCTCACCATACTGAGGCTTCGAGCGCTCGTAGTATTTGCCTTCCGCGTCCAACAACTCTGCTGGTCGCTTGGTGGAAGGGACAGCGCCTCGTGCTTCGACCGGACCGTTTGGAAGGTATCGATGCCCGTCAGCCCAAGCGTCAATGACCAAGGTACCGGGAGACCCTGCCAGGTAGGTTCCATTGGGACCAAGTACGGTAGTACCGACATTGTCGAGTTTGACATTCTCCAGGTACAAGGCGGCGGCACCGGCAGGCTCAGAGTTGGCAGTCCTAGAGGTAACGATACCAATTGGGGTATTATTGATCTCGCTGTCAAAAAAGGTAATGGATCCTACGTTGACCGCAGAGGAGCCACCAGCGGACATGTTCAGTCCAACCCGGCAATTGTTGATAGAGACAGACTTGTATGTCCAGCCCCAGTCCCATAGCTGCTCAATAGCAGTGTTGACGTTATTGAATGTGAGGTTGCGAGTAGTGAATTGTTGGTTGCCGACGCTGAACCCCTTGTTTCCTCCATTGAAAACAAGATCAGCCATGAAGCCGCCAGAGCCTTCTTCGATGAAGAGTCCCTGGTGCTGTGTTCCGTTGTCGGCGTTCATGTTGAACACTACGTTCTGGATGCTTGTGGTCTGTGCAGTTGGCCAATGTATTCCGGTAGCTGAAAAGTTAGCTGGAAGGTGTGTCATGTCAAGGACAAGGTTGCGGATCTGGCGGAAGAATGTGTTTGTAGGTCCATAGCCAGTTCGACCAGGTCGGTTTCCAACGCCTAGGTATGGAGAGCCATCAATCAATCCTAGACCGCCTGTGGAAGAGAAATTGGTAGCAGCCTTGATCGTAGGAAGGCAATTTGGATTTCCGATCATCTTGAAGGAGTCAGTCAAGGTAGTCTCATACAAAGAGGCTTATTGTATCGAGTTATGTCAGATGTACGTAAAGTCTTTACCAGGGGCATATATGACATGTTACATTCACTTGCTAACGAGCGATGGAACTGTGCATCCCCCTAGGACACGTTTGTATATCGAGCTGTTGGGACTCGGCGGGCTGCGTACCTGAGTGTAATAATAGTTGATGAGACTGCTCGAGATCAAATACGTCCCACCAGGAAAGTATACAATGGCAGGCTCATTGGTAGAGCTCTCACAGAACGACGGAGCACATCTGTTGCCCTCTGTAATCGCTCTCTGGATTGCGGCAGTATCATCGGTGATTCCGTCGCCGACCGCACCATATGACTTGACATTCCTGAACACGGTGTAGTTCTTGGGGTTTGGATTGAAGCTAGCAATGCCCTGGTGCTTGATATCCTCTAGCCAGTATGGAGCGCACGACGAATCCCCATTTGCAGATTGACGAGGTTGAGCATGTGGGTGGGCGTGGCGGTTCGCAAAGTGCAAGTTGGATAATTCATGGGCATAGCCGTTGGTGGAGCGAGCGGACAGCGCGAGTGCACAAGCGGAATACAATCCCAACACAAGGGAAGTTGTCGGGACCAGCATCTTAGTAGAAAATAGTAGGGACAACGATCGACAGGAAGGTGGACAACGTAAGCCGACGAACGATTAGGCTCCGGGTACACCACCTGTTAATATATTAATGCGAGAGCTGACTCCCTGTCCTGGCTGTCATAGGGGCGATCGACGGTGAACTACGCGGCGGCGATCAGTCATGCCTACTTGTTTGCCTGATTGGACACGCATGCCGTGCTGGAGTGCAGCGCACCTCAGCTCGGACATGGACTGTGGAGTATGTGGCGTGCATGTTGACGACATCTGTCTGGGGGCTGAAACAATCGATTTAACGGCTCGCGAAGCCTCATTACAGCGCCAGCCAGCCCTAAATTAACTCTGGTGGTGAAAGAACAGGCTGCCCAGGTGCTTTGGAGCCATGGGCTTATGTTGTGCGACTATGCACAAGTGCTGATGATGGGTGTTACGGCGCGCTGCGGATGACATGCATGCGAGTAGGTCTTTCAATTGTCTTATGCGACAGCCTCACAACGAACTCAATACCACCTCACCCCTAGTGTTTGAGATGCGGATGGACTGCCTCAACACGTGCCTGCAGCTTACTTCGCGGCAGCATGGCGCCGCAGCGCTATGACGAGAATGAGTCTGGTTTCGTGCCCTGTGTGTGTTCGAGACAGGGGCACTTATTTAGTGACCTGTGAAATGAGATGGTGTTGGGCTAAATATCCAAGGGGTAGCATTCTGTACAAAGGTACGGAGCCTTCGGTAAGTCGAGTAGGCTTGGCTTTTTGCTAGTTGAGATGATGCATCTGCTTCGAATCACCGAGACACGTTTAGGCCCGAAAAGTTAAGACGGAGTGAGCAGTGCGCAACTCTCTCCGTTTTTACCAGGTGTCCCTGATAGAAAACAAGAACAGCATGTCCGGAGGTAGACAAGGATACCTGTGTGCCGTCGGGTAGATTGTGAAATGAGGATATCGGCATCATGCAACGATGCAGGGGAAAAGGATAGCAAGAGACTGCTCCTTTCATGCTGACGGAGGAAAGGCAGGCACAACAAAGATCCGGGGAAGGTACGCGCGGGCACGTGACCGATCTCATCGGAAGCATCGAAGCCCAAACTCCGACAACCCAAACTTTTGCCCATCAAAGCGCACTGTGGACGTCATCTTTGAGATACCCAACTCGCACATCACTACAACCCTCCTTGTGATCGACCCCGCAAACCCACATAACACACTGCTATAATGTTCGGAGGTCAGTTATGATAACGATGACGGGCGAGTCATAGATGGTGAGACTGACGTGCATGACAGCACCACCCCAACCATCCAAGCAGGAGCTTGCCGCGGCCGAAGCACAGACTATGGCCGATATCAAGTGGACAGCAGCCAGCGCTGTTGTGCTTTATTTCTGTAAGAGCAACCAAGAACTGGACAGCGGACAGGTTAGAGACTAACAGGGTGGCTGCAGCACCTCATCTCGTTGAATACGTCTCGAAACTCTTCTAAGCAACGACCCTTACTGCGACCATGTACTTTTCCACGGCACTGGGACGCTGGATGTAAATACGCGTAGACTTGGAGACACCCAGCGACATACCAACGAACTCATGTATAACATGTGCGCAAGGAATGCGCTTGTGACAATACCGGGCTATACTGTGGGCTCTCAATGTTCAACGGACACAAATACTCTTACCGTGTACATGTTATCCACACGTAGTTCTGAGAATTGGCGGCCAATAACGGAAGATCAACTGGTATTGGCACAATGATCTCAAAACACATAACACGGAGTCTCTAAAGTCAACTTTAGTGCTTTCAGTCAGCAAGAAAGGACTGCCATGTGAACAAAGGAATCGGCTATCAACACTCCAGTGCGCACAATGATGACGATGACATATTATGCAACGCTCGATTGTACGTCTTCTATGCATCCGTCCGCTGCTTGGTATCTTACGACGCCCAACTTTTCAAAATATAACCTCCTGACCACCTGTGAATCGTACATGCCAAACACGCCACCGTATTATGCTCTTATCGCTTTGTCGGCCTTGATTGCTGTACCGCCTCCCATTCATCGTACTCGTCTCTGGTGTCGTCGACCCACTTCTTGAGGTGCTCGAGTTGTCGGTCGTAGTCTTTGAGTAGCTACGGTACATTGTTAGCATGTGCAAAGCGTCATGGAACTGGCTTCTTACCTTCTCTAGCGCCTTTTGGTCTTCGTCTGTAAGCAGCTCACCATTCTGTTGCTGCTCAATTGTCTTGCCCAGCTTCTCCGTCTCTTCTTGCAGGATACGCGCCCGCTCGCGCACACCAGACATACGCGCCCAGATCTCTTCCTGTCGCCCACCAAGTACGGGATCGAACGTCTGCTTCTCCAACTCGATGAGCTTCTTTTTCAGGTCCTCTTCTGACTGATCCATAACGTATCCTCGGTTACGCAGGATCTGGACCTTGGTCGCAAGGGCTAGTGTTCGTTGGGTGAAAACAATGTGCTTTCGCTTTGCTTCGGTAATGCGCGAGGCTACAGTCAGCTCGTGCGCGTCCTTGAGAAGCGACAGACTGTTGTTGATCTCATGCAGTCTGGTCCGGAGCGCGGTGACAGCAGCTGCTTGTTGCTTGATGCGTTCGCCAACCTGTTCAAAGCCGCGGGCAAGCACAGGGATGGCACCTGGGCTTGGCTTCTTTGACAAAGCCTCCTCCCATTTTCGTTCGTCTTCGCCTTGCGAGGGCCCGTAGAAGGGCGCTTCTTCAGGCTTGACCGAGTTATAGAAGTAGTACTGGAAGACGCATTCAGGGTTCTCGGGATCCCACTTGTTGTTGAGGATGCGTATCTGCTCGATGACCGACTTCTCTCCTAGTGGATGTTAGCATAACTTCAGCAAGGGAGTTGAAATGCCCGTACTGTGACCGGTCATGTAGGCAGAGCCAGCAAAAGGTTGCGCAGAAGACTGGCGCAGCTGCGGAAGTCCTTCGCGCTGTTGCTGAACGCTTTGCGCTTGAACGTTGTTGAGGACAGGTGCAGGCTGTAACGAGGCGCCGAAGAGGCTGTTGCCCATGCTTGGCTGTTGTTGTTGCCCCTGCTGCTGTTGCTGCTGCTGTTGCTGGGGTTGGCCAAACAGACTGGAGCCCGCATTTTGTTGTTGTTGTTGTTGTTGTTGTTGCTGCTGCTGCTGCTGTTGAGGCTGTCCAAAGAGGCTGGAGCCTGAATTCTGCTGCTGTTGTTGCGGCTGGCCAAACAAGCTTGATCCGGAGTTCTGCTGCTGTGGTTGTGTCGATCCAAACAAGCTATTGTTATTGTTGTTGTTCTGAGGAGCGGTCGACGAGCCGAAGAGTCCCCCAGACTGTGTCGCATTTGACTGCTGTGGCTGTTGCTGCTGCGATTGACCAAAAAGACCACCAGCTGGTGCTGTGGTGCTTCCAAAAAGAGTACCCGTCTTCTTCTCTCCACCAGCCGCATTTCCAAAGCTGAACGACATGTTGTATGAAGACCGGGGTATGCGCGTATCCTCGTATACAGATGCGGTGGCGGTGTGAAAGAGTGGCGCTCTCTGAAGTCGCGAATGGAAGAGCTTCAGATGTTTGTTTTCGGTCGCGCGTGGGTGCGCGAAGAGGAAATCGCAGAGAGGTCGGCGCAGGGATAGTTTACAAGCAAGCTCAGTCGGCGCGCATACTGATTGGCGAGAGACCCGAAACCCGTACAAGAGATGTGGTGGAGGTGCAGGTTAAATGGCGAGGGCTTGTTGTCTCTCACTCACAAAGGCCAGGCACAAGCTGCGGCCCATCATATCCCTGCCAGTTTTAGTGACCCGCCAAGACCGAGTTCCGCGACGCCCTCACGAGCATCATCTCCAGCCCATGAGCAGATAGCCCGCCATTGGCACCTCACCCTCAAGATGTCGTCGCGCCAGCCCAGGTACACACTCTCTTCTCGGCCCATGGTCAGCTCCAGGCGCTAAACAATTTGCAGGTTCAACCAGCAAGCCCTCATCGACACCACCCCTCTGCCCGACGACATCCCCAAGGTCAAAGAGCTCGGAGCCAGTTCTGCGCCCCTCCTGAGTGCCTCGTTCTTCATTGGCGCGCGATGCAAGGCCTACAACGATGACTATATGATGTGCAAGACCGAGGCCAACGGTCGGGGAGAGTTTGACTGCATGAAGGAGGGCCGCAAGGTCACCAGGTGTGCCGCTAGCGTGTACGTACCGGCAGGAGGCTCCCTTGTAGACCTTGGATGTTGACGCATGTGGCAGTATCAAGGACATTAACGAGAACTGTCTGGCCGAGTTCCGCACCCACTGGCAATGCCTAGACAACCACAACCAGCAACTCTGGAACTGCCGGTCAGAAGAGCGGAAGCTGAACAAGTGTGTGTTCGAGAAGCTGGTATGCTGCAATGTCACTTTGCTTCTCGTCCTTCACTAACATGGATCTAGAAATTGGAGAAGACGATACCAGATGCGCCCAAGGGCGAGACCCCAGTCCACCTGCGCACACGCAACATCTTTGCGAGTCATTAAGCTTTGTATATATTCACCGCCGGAAAGGACACCAAGGTCAAATCAACGACATCACCTGACATGTGTGACTATGACATGATACTGCATGTCCGTTTGTAATGTGATAGCGGCCAGCTTTTTCCTACGGTGTTCCATCCTGTCACTTGTCGCATCTCTCAACCATACTACAAAAAAGCCTTTTTTTCTCTCTCCCTGGGATCCAATATACCCAGTCTAAACTTGTACATTCCTTCTGTTATATATGTGGCTTGCTAGGTTGTGTGCGAGTAACTTGGGGTACTTTCTGGCGTGGGTGAATCCGAGTGGTTCACCGTTCACCATCACCACGACACTTGAATCTTCGCTGTCACCTGCTATTGTCCAGTAGTTCAGTCATCTTTTCAAGTTCTCATCAACTCAGCTACAGCTGCTCCTTCTTGCTTCGCTCCTCCCACCCAACGTCACTGCCTACTTCTCTGTCATCAATTCCTCGACCTCCTTGCAGCACGATTCTTGAGCATCTATTATCTAGTTCCAATACGAGTGTCACCGAATCAATCATGTCCAACCCCTTCTGCGACAGCTATGCAGACGACATCTCTACGCCGCCCACCTCACCAACATCCAATGGCGAAATCGAGCCTATAGATTGGAACAACCGTAACTTGGTGTATCTACTCAGCGTCTTAAAGCCTGAGGAGGTTGCGGCCGATACACTCGTCTTCAGTCCTCCACTTGAGGTTCTAGAAGACCTTACATACCCCTTCCACCTACAGATCCACAAGAAGGCTGCTTCCGCTCGCATCGACATGTACCCCCATTCCAAGGACGCTCCCACCGGCACCGGCCGCCCTCAGACACGTACGCTAGTTGCTGAATCAAAGCGTGGATGCTTGAGCCCGGAACTCGCCCGTCGCTCCCTCGCCCATGATTTGCTCTCCGACGACGAGCTCATCGACGCCACCATCGCCAGATACAACGCACTTTGGTTCATTCACAGTATCGAGGTGGCTACATTGGAGTCTATACTCCGCGCCATGTGTGAGATGATCAAAATTGCCGATGATGAGTGGCAGGGACGTTTCGATCAGCTGTGCGGCATGGCCGCTGGAGGCTACAGTGGCCAGTGTGTCGATGGAGACTGTTCCGCAGAGACACGTCTGGAGTATTATTTTCTGATGACAGGCAAGATCGCTTTGGAAGATTGGATCCGGTGTGTCAGTGCTTGCTTGAGTATGAGCTCTGAGAAAGAAAGGGCGTTGCACACAGAGGTATACGATGAGGCACGCAACTTCCTCGCTAGGGCATTCGATGAGATGATAGGTTAGATATAGAGAGTTTCAGGACCTTCGAAGTCATGTTTAGGATGGACAGAAATGAGCGTAGGAGATAATGAAGCCTTCAGACTTACACATCAGCAAAACGTCTCTAACAATCGAGTACTTTCAATACACTGATACGGCCTTCATGGAATTATTGGGTATCTCTATCATACAATCATAATCATTACCGAATCTAGTCTCAAGCTCTCCTGCTGCCACCGCCACCACCACCACCTCTCGCAGCACCCAAGAACCTATCTCTCAAACTACCCCTATTAGCCGCAGCATTCCCCGCCGGCGAACTCCGCAGAAAAGAGCTACCCTCGAGAAATGAACTACTCCCATCCATACCAAAACTACTCCTTCCATTTCCCAAATCGACTCCAAGACTGACCCTTCCAACTGCGGGATGTCCACCTCCAAACATCATGCCACCAGGCAAACCCGAGCTTCTGCGACTGGAGTTACGGCGTCCACTTGAACGACGCCTTGTTGAGCGTCTCGAGCGCACGGAGCTGAGTCCAGGTGGAAGAGCGCTAGTATCCACATCGCTGTCATCTTCGAGTTCGGAATCCGTGTGTTCGTAGCTCCCAGCTTCAGGAACATCGTCATCGAGATCGCGTTCATCTTGTAGCACGCCTGCCATTTCCGCCTCTTCCATCTCCAGCATGTGAGACACCTCTGCTTCGAGCATGCTGCCCTCTATGAAGCTATCCTCATTGAAGGGTACAGTGCTTTCTTCTTGGACGTCACCACTGACGTCACTGCCCTCCTCGTCTTCCTCTGATTCTTCGTCACTCGATGCTTCAGATGCACTGGGTGTGCTTTGTGCCTCTGGGACTTCATCGTCAAGATCCCGCTCTACTTCTCCTTCTCCGGCTTCTTCTTCCATTTCTGCTCTTTCCCGTTGCTCCTCATTGGCCGCATCCTGTTGTGCGGCTGCCAGATCCATCATTACTTGCTCTCTGCGCTGCATCATCTCTTGTTCCTCCTTCTCTAGCTTTTCGTCCTCGATGGCTTGTAGTGTTTTGGTGACACCAGGCGGACGGAGCCAACCCGCGCCGAATCTGCGGACATTGAGTTTGCGCTGAGCGATTGTGTTTTCGTCGGCAGTCAGACTGGATAGGAGGTGATTCTGGTGGCGACGTGGGCCGTGGTGCGAGGTTGGGCGCCGGCTGTTGTGGCCGTGAGATGTATTTGGTGGAGAGTGCGAGTGGGTGTCCTCGAACGCGGCGTGGGTGGTGTGGTGGGAAGGCCATAAGCTAGCATCCTTGAATATCGTCAGTTTGACTCTAACGCGGCTTAGATCTGAAGCTTTGAATATCCGCATCTTCGGTTGGAGCAGTCAAGACATGCGTAAAAGTACTTACCGGGCGCGGCGCAATCATGGGTAACGAAAACATCTCGAAGCTTGTATAGCCCCTCAACAGTACGTTGCAGGATGGAAGGAATCAATTTCCAGAGTACAATGGCGCGGTTTGTGCGCGTCGAGACGCGTCGTTTGGTGTTTCCCTCGTGCTTGTTGTGAGCTCATGGCCCCACCTCGGTTCATCCCAATGCAGGAAGGTACCCAGATGGCTGCCAGCAGGGCTCTACGTCACTCTCTCCACTGCCCTCTACTATACGCATCTACATCATTCCCGTACACTATTCAAAGAGCTGTATTTTTGTCAGCCATACACTTATTGTGGACGCCACAAGTCTCCTGACCAGCGTCATATCTCCCCCCCCCCCCCCGGTCCGAAATCGTACCTTCATGGTCATGATTTTTATGCCATTCTGACTGTTCAAGTCATACCCGTTTTCCAAAACTTTGTTTCAGAATGACTTGGATGGGATCCAGATGTTCCCAACAGAAGGAGATATGAAGTTCAAATATTTCTTACGCAGATGACGATGGCAGTGCGGCGCATGTCTCCCGCACTTGATTGCTATGAGTGTCTGCTCATAACTCCATAATATCGTACTTTCGTGCCCGTGTCTAGACAGATCAAGAGACAATGTGGTATTTTTCAGATGTGAGGTACTCTTTCACCCACCTATTCAAGATATTCATAGAAACTAAGGATATCGTATCGTATGTGTTTTGCATAACTTACATGCGCGCCGTACACAATGCCTGTGTTGCTCAAAGACTGAGTTTAAGAGAATACAAACGTCTTCCGGATAAATCATGTTGCTGATTGGGCAAAAAGAAAAATTTTGAATTGCGAGCCATGTAGAATAGAACTGGAAATACGTCTCGTAGAGACAGTGCAGTGTTGCTGAGAACATGAAAATCTCACATGATCGAGCTACTCTCCTGTTCTACACCTTTGCTCAGTTACACAAGAAGAAAAAAGCTAGGCGCTGGACCCCATGGTGGTTCAATCCAGAATCTATCTTCAAACATTGATAGGATCGATCGAAATTTCACCACACCAGACTGTATCATCACCACAGACACAAAAGCCGCATCTGGTTGAAGAATTCGTCTTATCGGTCCGATACCTGTTGTCAAGAAGACTCAAAGGATACATGAAACCAACTATGTTTGGCTTTGATCCACAAGAGAGCTCCAGAACCTCCGGCAGCTCTCATAGGCGCGCTGAAATATCCAATATATTAATCACGTCTCGTCCGTGGGGGTAGATTCATGAGCGAGTGTCGGGCTTGTTGTCGGTCGCATAGAGCGATAGTACGCGCTTCGTAGTAATGAATACTACTACAACGAGGAAATCCCTTGCGAATTCAATTTACAAATTGGGCAGCAATAGGTCGAAAACGGCTGTCATATCATCCTTCAATCGGCCCTGCATGGGGCCATGTTCAGCCTCCGCGGACACTAATCGTGATGTGTACATGTACCTGTACATCCTTTTATTCGAAGGAGAACGGCGCATCCCCACCTTACTAATCCCGCTGTTACATTCGAACGTCGTCAGCCTTTGCTGGGCTTGGAATCAATCGTCCTTCGTCTACGGCACCACTTCGGGTGCATCCATGGATCTCTTCCACTTTTGCTCCAGCTCGTCGGTCACCTCCGCCTCCGACATCGCGAACCGCGCATCCGAGGATTCCAAGGTTTGCAAGGGCGTGACACGCGCTGGTACGAGGCTGGTAGTGGGCAAGTACGGACGCGATGTAGGCGTAGTCTATCCTGAAAAAAGCATCTCCTCACCATAATCTCCGCGTCCATAAAAGAGACTATTTTGACATGGCATGGCTAACGATGCGACATCTGCGTGATCCGTCTGCCGTGCCGGGGAGTTGCCCCATTGAGTAGTCCCGGAGGCGTGCCCGCGGCACGAGAATGATTGCTTGGCCGACAAAGCTTAACGTTTGCTCTGACGCTAGCATCGCGCATTTTAGCCGCTTCGCCGCCCATAGACGGGTCGAGATTCCAGACGTGCAGCCGATGGCTTAAACAGGATGCGGCATGAGCAAGCGAAAATAAACGGGCTGAGATGTGTGGCAGTGACGATCGAGATGCCGCGTCGGAACGAAACACGGTGAGGAGACTTCGGATAGCGGATAGCGGGTAGCGGGAATAATGCCTATATGCGGTTCAGGTATGCAGCCCAAGAACGGAAGGCTGATCTTCGTGAAGCATACCATGGAGCAAGTGGTTTCTAAACTGCAGTAGCAGAACGTATCCCAAAGCATAGGTATGGTGGGATAAATGGTTTGCTCTAGTTGCATCTTTCTACGACCAAGGAGAGGCCGTCGATACCGTAACCCACAAGGCGTCCGTATAGGTTGGCAGCTCCTAAGATCACATCGCCGTAGTGCAAAAGGCATGACGCAGGACAAAGTTCAAAGTGGAGACCAGCCTATTCATGTGCTGTGTCGAGAGGTCATGTCCATGGAAAGCAGAAGCTCCGCTTACAACCTGGACGCGTACTGCGCCAACATGCGCGCTAGCAGTGTCCAGCGTCGAGAACTTTGCTGCGGAAACGTAAGAGGCGCCATCTTAGGGTTGCAATATCACCTGAGTGGCTGGCTGCGCGCCCGCGATAACGGTATCATGGGAATGCTGCACAATGTCAGCAATAGTGACAAGGCGCAGTTCGATTCGCGTCTGGGAGGAGAGGGGTAAGGATCTGATGTACCGAGTACTGCCCATGGGGCTGATTTATACCAGACCTCGGGAGCCACTTATCTGCGCGTTTCTACCTAGATACGACCGTTGAGTTCGTGTCGTGCCGCTGAGCCCACAATCACACCACCTAAATACTTTGTGGGCAGGGGAAGGCGATAAAATTGGGTATGCAGATGTTGGCGAAGGCTTGCATATGCATTGTGCTGCACCTGAGGGGTTTTGTGTGGCTCGAAAGGTGGTGTTCTGGCAAGCAGGCCTATTCGTGCGTTTGGTAAGCGAAACGATTGCGAATACAGTGCATACATAACGGGTTATCTTCGTTGTAGCATCAGCGTTCGGCTGGTTGAATGTAAGCTTCAACTCATCGCATCGAAATGTTTAGACGCTTCTTTCATCTTAGCATGCATAGAAACTCATGCATTCCAAGGTTCTCAAGTACATCTACCATATGCTGTGGAGGTGTGCAATGCGTTTCACATATTTTGAATTATATAAATTCAGGTAAATGTCTTTACGGCCAAATCAACTTTGCTGTTAGGTAACAAATCTTAGACAATAGGGGTGTTTCTGTATACAACACAAACTTTGTTATATATATGTGTGCTACGTATAAGGGACATGGTGATACGTTGCCATAGCCTGTCAACTGTGGTGAGACTATCTTGCTTCGAGTTGCTCATCGATGGCGTTAAACAATTTCACGTTGCACAACATATACAAATAGCCACAGTCTCCGAGCCCAGTGAACCTGAAAACAATCACCCTGTCCAAAATGACCTTTCAATAGATATGTCCAGACTCAATAGGACCCGGGCGCTGAATACCAGAGGGTTCTGGAATGGGAAGCCCTTCTGTATAAAGACTCTCGAGGTATACCACGAAGCACAAACAGCATACCAGGGCATCAGCGGCGAAAGACCGCTCATGCTACCAATTCTTTTCGGACAGGTGCAAGCCGCCGCTGCTGTGCCGGGGTCGGCCCTCTTACAGTCGTTTAAACATGTCAAGCGGCTGATTTCGTGGCACGACAGTAGTATCCTTGTGGCATAGTTGATTGTACGTGTAATGCATGCGGGTGAACACGGAACATCCTACAAGTCTGGGAACGTGGAATTGCGTGTTCCTACCCAATGTCGGTGGGGTTTGCATACTAATTGTGTTACTGCAACACGTACCATGGTCGACTTGATATGTAAAGTACGGTACGGAAACGCTATCTTATCAAACAATGTTCTACCCGAAGGCCGCGACTGCAGACATTGGTCGGGACTACATATGCTAGACAAAGTGTGCTTGATAGTGTGGAGGTTTTTCTAATCTCCATACTGCAGGATCGTCCGCAGGGGAAGATTGTTCCTATATCTGGCCTGGTGCCAGTTGTGCTGGTAGTATAATACCTTTTGCTATAGCACGGCGCAACACAGGGACTCTGTGCGTGCAGAGATTTGGAAAAAGTTTGCATGCCATCCACATCTGACGCAAACGTCAATCTTGTCGACATACAGGAAGCACCGGATGTGAAACCGTGCTTGTATTCAAAGCACCGTAGAACAAAAGTCGATAGTTGTCAGCCTGGGCGACTGTTCGGAAGGTCTGCTTCTGCTCCTAGGCTGACTTGGCGCGTGTGTCGGACCTCTGCCAGCGAGTATCATGCTGACAGAGAGCCAATGACCAGATATACGCAAAGCCACGCGGAAGCCCGGCCGAGCAAAAAGCAGCATCAATTAGCAAAGGTTCATGTTCGTCAACCAGACTCTACGTGAGTCTGCGACGTAGCAGCCTACCGGGTTTTGGTAATATCGTGCTCTCTCACTCTTTTCTTTTGTGGACATGTTACAAACACACTCGCGACTGAACGGTACTGCTTAAGCATGAGCTTATGTCATGGATGGAGTGGGATATGGCAGCTCGAGTAGCTGCATTCCGAGAAACCCAGCGGTGTGCGTCCATTGCCACTGGAAGCGGGGGCTGGAGACTAAATCCTGGGGTTTAACAGGGCAGATGACGGCAGCCTAGCAACAGCTCAGATATGGATACGTGTTGCGGCAGACTGCGCCCGAAAACCAGAAGGAAATTTGTGTCTGAACGCAGAGCAGAGAGTTTACAAGTCGACAGGCATGAGCAGAAGCTGCAGCTGGACGTGCGCGACGAGGAATCCTGGAGAGCCTGAGTGGTCGATGAGCCCTGGAAACTCTCTGTCAGGCAGGCGGTCGGCGGGACCATTCGAGGCGTGTGGAAAGACGCCCAGGTGGCAGAAAATCTTGGCTCGGTCTGCCGGATGAGACTCCGCGAGGAGCCAAGTCGCAGGCTGGCGTGGATCTGAGGCGTGCATGGTGGGCAGGCCTCGACGCAATGGTGCAGTATGATTCGCATGGCGTGGCTGCAAGGCGTCGGACAGGATGCAATGTTTTGATTGAGCACAAACGGCGCAGTTGCACGGCAAGCCGACTCCAGCCGCCTGTCAGAAGGCAGTGCGCCCAGACGAGTAAGGCGGTATCAGAGCGTTGCAGGGTGATGAAGAATCTGCAGCTAACGGGTCGTGCACTCGACGGCGCAGAGGTTCAGGTACATCTCCCGCGGTGGACCGCATGAGTTTCGCAGTGGAAGAATAGACAATTCACCACCCTGGAATAGCGGAGATTGAAAAATTGAGGCATAATGGGTAGCGCCGAGTCCAGTGCTCTGGGGGCGGGCGTCGGACAGCGGTGCATCGGCCTGGGTAGCCGGGCGGGCGACGACGCTGCCACTTGCAGACCGTCCTGGAATCGATGTACCTCTACAAAGGCGCCCGCTCCATTTCTTGGTGGTGTCGTTCGCATGGGCAGGGATCATTCGACGTTTGGTTAGCAGTAGCCTTGGACTGCGGCGAACCTCCGTGGGGTGTTGCTAAGAGAAATACCACCCTCTATTCACTCGTCCCCATAACCCACCTCGTCCCCCCTCCGCACCCCGCTCGCCTGCTTCACTTACTCCTTCTCCCCTCACCACCTTCGCTGCCATCCACCCCCCATTCGCCCTCTGCAGCAGCCTTGGTCTCATCGTCCTCGACTGCCCCTGACGCGTCTCCCCGCCCGCCGACACCTCCGGTGCGCAACCTGGCTCGCGCGCTGTCTCATTGGACAATAGCCGGTCGTGCTCATCACTTACGCAGCGCTGACCTGCACCCTTGGTTTTGCAAGCAGACCCCTCATCAGCAGTGGCCACGACCGATTACACGCCCACACTATTCCCATTGCTAGCTTTATAGTCCCAGACTGTCGCTTCCTTTGACCCGCGGGTTATCTCTGTCCTCGCATCTCCTGCACCGCTGCCTACTCTCGTTTAACCTCTTGATCGACCGCGGGACCCTCTTGCGGCCCACAATTCCTTACCCGGACGTCTGTCTGCCCACCATGGACACAATGCAGAACTACAACACCTTTGTCAATCCCCAGGACCTCGAAAACCACGGCGACTTCCCAGACTCGTTCTGGCAGATGCGCATTGACCCAAACACCTTCTCGCCATCGTACGATGCTGTGGGCGTGCTACCTGGCACAAGCGAGCGCTCCAGCAGGAAACAGGACTCGGCCCTGGACCTAACCTCCTTCTCCACCCAAGGCTACCCGTGCATCAAGGCCGAGGGTGAATTCAGCAGTTTTATCAACACTGCCCACTCCACACCCACCTCAAACACCCCCTCCCCCCACGACAACTTCATCTTTAGCAATGCCAATTCCCCAGGCGAATACAACCGGGATCAGAGCCAGACCAGCTCCCCCGAAACATGCAATGATTCCCTTGCCAATGACAGCTGGCCCGCGATCCACATCCCGCAGGCCGTCGAGCAAGCCAAAGTCTTCATCGCACTCGATAAGAACAAGAACCGGGCCGAAACTCAAATAAAGACTACTGTGACAATGGATCCGCTCGCTCCGCACTTCCAGTGGATTCGCTTCCCTCGCCAAAACCTGGCCAAACCAAAGCAGATGGCCAGCGCCGAAGAGGTCGAGGCCAACGAGAAGAACAACTGCACGGCCCGCTTGCAGCTGACCCTCGTTCTGGCGACTGCCGTGGAAAAGCCTGAAGGGCTGGAGCGCGCCTTCCGTCGTGCCCGAGGCGAGGAAGCGACCCCAAGGCGCCCACGTGGCGTCGCCATCACAGACATTGCCAAAGACGACCTGTGCCACCCCCAAAATGGCGGCGCAGTCATCATCTGCGAAGGCTGCAAAGAGCGCGAAGCCAAAAGGTTTAATCGCAAAAAGAAGCGAGAGGCCGATGATGAAAAAGAGTGGTCTAATTACGAGGACGACCGCATCATCATGATCAACGAGAAGGAGTTTAAGAGATGGCAGGACAACGAAAACCCTGATTACTCTCTAAATGCCAGAAAGATTGAGTTCGTGATGCGCATAACATGCTACTGCAGGCACCAAGAAGACAAATCACCCGTCGGTTACAGGGTCATCTTCACCTTCAAGGACGCCAACGAAAACGTACTCGCACAGGAAATTTCCGAGATTGTACAAATCACAGACGACCACAAGAACAAGGAAAGCCCCTCAGAGGCCCTGAGCACCTTGACCATTCCCACTGGGCTACATGACTCCATGCCGCTCCAGTACACTGTTCCCATGTCTGAATACTCTCCGACTGTCTGCAGTAGTCAGTACTCACTGCCCACGACGCCCATTGTTGCCCAAGCTCCCGGACTGCCTCACTCGCAGAGCATGTTTTTCCCACGGGAGGCACAGTACCCTCGCATGATGAATCCCACTCCTGCGACTCAGCCTTCAAGCCAGGCCAGTATGAGTTTCTACGGTGCTGCAATGCCTGCACCTGCGCCCACACAACAGTATGCCACCCATCAGCGCGGCCAAAGCTACTTTTCGCCAACCATGCTCAGCCCTACCGGAGATCAAATGTCGGCTCAGGCTGGCTACGCCCTTCATCGCCCTCATTCTTTGGATAGCTTCCCGCAAGCGTACAACTTTCAGTTCTCAACACAACAGTCATATCCACAAATGTACTCGTCACAGCCGCCATCACGTGCCACTTCTCGGCCAGCATCGCCAACATGGGACCAGGGAAGGGGCGCAAAGAAAATGCGTGCGCAGCCTGGATTCATGTTGTATGAGGACTTTGAGGAATGAGATCTCAACGATACGAAAGCACGAATTACGATTACAAACACGGCGCCATGTATAGCGGGCATTTGAGAGGCGTTTTTGGGGTTCTTCATTTTGATGTCTGATGATGATCTGGGTGGATGGTTTTCTGACATGATGCAACTCTAGCTTCGGCTACTTGGTTTCTGGGGAAAAAGCGTTTGTTCCACATGAAATCTCATCTGTACTTTTCTTCGTTGTCGAATGTCGCTCTTACGGGCGATTCTGCCATAGACCTTGTTCTGTTACTATAGCTTTAATTACTAGACCAGATCCTGCATCAATTCTATTTACTGCTAGTTCCCTCACGAGGACTAGTAGATTCAATCAATATCTTGCCATCAGCATACAAATCGAGTAGGTCCCAGTGCGTGTGATCTTTGGCACGACAGGGCTTGAAAGGCGCTATGAGTCGCACCTTCCTAGATGATCGTATTTGTCTCGGCTTGGTTAATTCCAGTTCACAACACACCAGCACAATATCTGTCGACGCCGCCCTGTTGCATGAACAATGAATACCTAGTATCGATTCGGTGAGGTATATGAGTTGATCAACAGCACAAATTGATTGAGAATGTTACCTAATTCGCAGCATCCACAGTGCTCTCTTTTACGCAAGAAGCAGAGTTTGCATATTGACTTCATCCCATCCTGTGCAACAGCCCCACGAGCATCACGGAAGCGAGCCGAACCAATGGATACAGACAGCCAGCATAGAACTTTATGAAGGACGAAGAGAAGATCAGGGAGAAAATCTCCTCTTTGACACCCTTGTCGCCAACGAAGGAACAACAGTCAGCTACCACAGCAAATGTATATCGCATGCTCACGTCGCCCTCCTTCAATTCGCTCGGCTCGAAACAGCGGAGCGTGTTTCGACGCCGGGAGGTTGGTGCAAAACGGCCAAGCTACGGAAGTTAATATGTGGTAGATTGGACGGCGTGGGATGCGCACCATAGACATCGATAAGCAGCCCGTAAGCCAAGTAACATGTTCCCTCAGGGCTCACAAGGCGGACGCCGCAGGTACCCGAGCATGGCCGTATACTGAGCTCCCTTGATACCGGATCATCGATAGGCCCAGCCCTTCTATTCGATACTCGGACGGACGGATGTCTAATTAACCTTCTTTGGGAACAGAGGCGTTTACGCAAGTCAGAATGATTGCGCTCTTCCAATGTATAGTGCAGGATCTTATCGAAAGGCAGATCATTATCTCATTGTCGTACCGAAAAACTATGTGTTGTGTCACCAACCCGCATACGTTCAATTCATCCGAATCCTTCCCAAATAGCCGACTGAGTCGAAACCCGAAAACAAAAGCACCAACTCCAAACACCACTTTGAACTCGTGGGATACCCCCTTTACAAAACATGGCGAAACATTAAACATGGACGGGCTTTGCAGTACGTACTGTGAAGAAAACAAGAGTCAAATAGTCCGTACAGGGTTGAGGTGAGCCATCACAACACCAGGAACAGACAGAACTATAGGCGAGTATTATCACCCTCAGCTCTTGACAGGATCCGGGGGCACCAGGATGCACAATCGGAACAGCTGCAACGGCCCGAAGCCGCGCTTGCTTGCGTATATGCTGGGTCTGCTATATCCGAGTATGCACGGCACGCCTCTGCGCACACTGGCTGCCGCAAGCAGGCCGGAAGACAGGCCTGCACATCCCTCTCGTTCTTCTGCGGGCTTCTGCGGTGCTTTCGCGACATGGCGGCGCGATCCTGTAGGACACTGCAGGCTAAAAGCCCGCAGCACTAGCTTTCCTGTATTCCTGAAAGTTGCTGGCGCCGTTGGTAATTGTTGGATCTTCTTGGCTTCGTAGCTCTTCCTCGAATCGCTCTTCTTCTTGCGCGTGGGCGGCTTCGAAGGCGGCGGATTGACCGCGATGGAAGTACAGAGGTGCGCGTTTGAGGAGGGCTACGTCTTGTGTTACGAGTATGTGCTTGACGCTCGAGCCTGATTTGGTCAGTCGTCACAATTCCTCTTGGAGGTGAGGCAACAACATACCGGGTGTTTCATATTTGGCTTGTAAGAGGAGCTGGTCGACGACATGTCGCAGTCCACGGGCGCCTGTGCCCATCCGACTCGCTTTCCGCGCGATCTCACGAAGCGCGCCAGTCGTGAAGCGCAGCTCGATGTTCCTGAGATACGACTTGTGCTCTTCCTGTCGTATCAGACTATCCTTGGGCTCGGTAAGAACGCGAACAAGAGCCTCCTCGTCCAAGGCCGCCACTGCGCAAACTGTCGGTATGCGACCTATGAGTTCAGGTATCATGCCAAACTTCTGCAGGTCCGCTGGCTGTACATGGTCGAGTACATTGATCTTCTCCTCTCGCTGAACCTGCCTGACGCCAAATGGATTGGGTACGTCGTTCTTGGGCGGTACAAAGAATGGCGAGTCCTTCTTGAAGGATTCAGCCTCGGGGCCGGTGAGCATGACACCATCGGCGGCGGCATGCGCATTCGATGTCCGTATCGACGCTCCAAAGCCCATGCTGCCCTTTGACTTCCTGTCCAGGATGATCTTGTGTAGGTTGGAGAAGGCACCAGTGCATATGAAGAGGATGTTGTCAGTTCGTATGTTGAAAACCTCGCCTTTGTTTCCGCCTGGCCCAGGAGGTGGAGGACCGCCAGGCATACCGCTGGGCTTGTTTGCGCTCTTCTCTGGCTTTGCTTGCACTTGGACGGTTGTGCCCTCGATGATTTTGAGTAGCGCTTGCTGGACACCTTCACCACCAACATCCTTTCCGTATGACATTTTGGATCCTGCAATCTTGTCGATTTCATCAAGAACAATGATGCCATGCTCGGTTGCGTCGATGTCGTAGTTGGCGGCCGAGAACAGGCGGGCGACGCAAGACTCGACATCGTCGCCAATATACCCAGCCTGTGTAAAGGTGGTGCAATCTGACATGGAGATGGGCAGGCCCAGCGTCTTTGCCAGGGTCTTGCACATCAGCGTCTTGCCTACACCAGTTGGACCGAGTATAAGCACATTGGACTTTTCTATCTGCAGCTGGCGCTCGCTAGTGTCGAGCAAGGGATCGGCATCGGGGGCAGTGGACGAGGCTGGTTTGTAGGTAGGTGCTTCGCTGTAGGGTAGAGGGTCACTGTGACTATGCAGTTCCACGGTGGACTGCTGGCCGGGAAACTCGTCTGCTCTGCTACTCAGCCACGGCACGGTCTGGGGAGGAGAGATGAAATCATGGATGCGCGGATCAAAATGAGAATTGGGGCTACCTTCTACAGGATGTCTGTATACAGATGCTCTCCTCTGCGCCTGAGCCTCGCGTCTAGCCTGCTCATGATGTTGCCTTTTGATTTCCTGGATGCGGAGATGATGCTCGTGGACGGCTACGCTCAAGACTATCTTTGCGCGGTCCTGGTCCACGACGAACTGGTCGAGATGCTGTCTCAGGACCTTGGGCGTGATGAGGCCCGCGCCCACGCTGCTCGTGTTGCCCAATGGGCCTCGGGTGGGCTGATCGGGCTCGTAGAAGGAAGAGAAGCCCTGGCCGCTGAAGTCGGAGCGGTTGAACCTGGAGGATTTGCGCGCGTGCGTCTGCGACAGGGGTGCGCGGTGCGAGATGCTGTAGAGGGCGAGGTAGGAGGCGCGGGCCTGGGGCGAGACGGCAACGGGGAGAGCCCGCTGGATGGTCCGTGGCAACATCATGGTGGAAGGGGAGAGGAGCGCAGAGGGATTCACACTACAAAAGCTACGCGGGCATCGAGGGCATCACGAGGGCTTTAACGGACTCACCATGGCGCCGGCTGTGCTCGAGGCTTGGAAGTAACCGTGGTTGAGCCGCCGCGAGCTCCCCACGTTGGAAGATGCGGGGAGAGGTCCCCACGGCTCCCGATGGTGCCGATAAGGGCCCTGTGGCCGCCGACCGCGCGCGCGCTGGTGCGACTACTGCTACTACTGCCACCACTACTGCTGCTACAACACAAATGTAGTCTACAAAACCATGCGGCTGCCCGTCGGGGTCGACGCGCATCGCACTCACGACTCGGATGCAGATCCGACGAATTGTAGCGCAAATCCTTCCGACACGCACCCCCGTCGCAGCGTAGAGAGCGCTGTTGGGACAAGTGGCGTGGGCGCGATGCCCGTTACAGCGTGCTCGGAGCTATGACGTTGATTGTTGGGTTGGCAACGAACTTTTGGTTGAGCGCTGCCCTCAGCAATTGGGTTAGGGACGTAGGGACCCCGCAAATTCGAAATCATCTCTGCAGTTCATCTGGCAGGCTGTCTCTGTCTCTGTCTCTGTGAAACCTGCATCTTCCCGCTACCGTCTCCTCTGGTAGCAAACTTGACAGCTCCTTCCTTGCTCCCACCATCCCTCACCATGGAGCTCAACAAGGCTTCAGCAAACTCGACCCTGAGCGACACACCTGGGCAGGTCCCAAACGATGGAACTGGTACACACCGCTCCTCTCTTGTTGTCGCTGTTGTTGTTGTTGCTGCTGCTGCAAGATGACTGACCCAATTGCTCACAGGCATCATCCAGATGGACGGCTACCTTGAGCCCTTCAAGGACGCGCTGAAGAGCCGCTTCTCCAAAGCACAGAAGTGGATCCAGACAATTGAAGAGACCGAGGGCGGCCTTGACAAGTTCTCGCGGGCAAGTTCCATGCATGCCTCTGCAAGAGCCGTGTAGCTAACTGCGCCCAGGGTTACGAGAAGTTTGGCTTCAACGTCCAGTCCAATGGCGACGTCGTGTACCGGGAATGGGCCCCGAATGCCCTGCGCGCCTATCTCATTGGTGACTTCAATGACTGGAACCGCGACGCGACCCCCATGACCAAGAACGACTTTGGTGTCTTCGAGGTTACCGTGCCTGGCCAGAACGGTCAGCCCGCCATCCCCCACGACTCCAAGATCAAGGTATCCTTTGTCGTTCCCAACGACCATGCGCGCCAGGAACGCCTGCCAGCCTGGATCACCCGAGTGACCCAAGACCTCAATGTCTCCCCCGTATACGATGCCCGCTTCTGGAACCCGCCCCAGAAGTACGTCTGGAAAAACCAGCGACCGCCCAAGCCCAAGAGCGCACGCATCTACGAGGCCCACGTTGGCATTTCCTCCCCCGAGCCAAAGGTAGCGACCTACAAGGAGTTCACGCGTGACATCCTCCCTCGCATCAAGCATCTGGGATACAACACTATACAATTGATGGCCGTCATGGAGCATGCATACTACGCAAGCTTTGGATACCAGGTCAACAGCTTCTTTGCTGCAAGCAGCCGCTATGGCCTCCCAGACGATCTCAAGGAGCTCATTGATACTGCACACGGAATGGGTATCACAGTCTTGCTCGACATGGTACACAGTCACGCATCTAAGAACGTGCTTGACGGCCTCAACATGTTCGACGGCAGCGACCATCTCTACTTCCACGAGGGCGCCAAGGGACGACACGAGCTGTGGGACAGCAGGCTGTTCAACTACGGTCACCACGAGGTCCTGCGCTTCTTGCTCAGCAACTTGCGCTTCTGGATGGAGGAGTACCACTTCGACGGTTTCCGATTCGACGGAGTAACGAGCATGTTGTACACTCACCACGGCATTGGCACGTGAGTAATCAGATTCCCTCTTCTACTGTCAAATGCTGATTTCATTAGGGGTTTCTCGGGCGGCTACCACGAATACTTCGGCCCTTCAGTCGACGAAGAGGCAGTCGTGTACCTTATGATCGCCAACGAGCTCCTGCACAAGCTCTACCCTGACTCCATTACAATCGCCGAAGACGTGTCCGGTATGCCTGGTCTCTGCGTGGCACTCTCATTGGGTGGAATAGGATTCGACTACAGATTAGCCATGGCGGTACCCGACCTTTACATCAAGTGGTTGAAGGAGAAACAGGACATCGACTGGGACATGGGCGCCCTTGTCTTCACCCTGACAAACCGAAGACACGGTGAAAAGACCATTGCGTACGCAGAGAGTCACGACCAAGCGTTGGTCGGAGACAAGACTCTGCTCTTCTGGCTCTGCGACGCGCAAATGTACACCAACATGTCGACTCTTTCAGAGCTTACTCCCGTCATTGACCGAGGTTTGTCTCTACACAAGCTGATTCGTCTGATCACGCACGGTCTAGGAGGTGAGGGCTACCTGAACTTCGAAGGCAACGAGTTCGGTCACCCCGAGTGGCTCGATTTCCCACGTGAAGGCAACAACAACAGCTTCCACTACGCTCGCCGCCAGTTCAACCTTCCAGACGATGAGCTTCTCCGTTACAAGTTCCTCAACGAATTCGATAGCAAGATGCAGTGGACAGAGGAGAAGTACGGATGGCTCCACTCGCCTCAGGCCTACGTCAGCCTCAAGCACGAGGGCGACAAGGTCATTGTGTTTGAGCGTGCTGGACTGCTGTGGATCTTCAACTTCCATCCCCAGGAAAGTTTCACTGACTACCGCGTTGGTGTTGAACAGGAAGGCACCTACCGCATCGTGCTGAGCACCGACAGCAAAGCCTTTGGTGGACATGGCAATATCGATGAGACTACGAGGTTCTTCACCACGCCATTTGCGTGGAACGAGAGGAAGAACTTCTTGCAGGTCTACATTCCTAGCAGGACTGCCATCGTGAGTAGACTACTATCTGACTCTATAGTGATTGCTTGCTAACCCGAGGACAGGTTCTTGCGCTCGAGAGCACGCTGTAATAGAATCTAGAAGATGCGTATGAGACGAGGTGCTGGAGAAATATTAGAAGGACGACATGTGTCCTCATAAGATAATAGAAGATATTTACGCATTAGTTTGAGCCTTGCATGCATCAATACTGAATGTTATCCCTTTGATTCGTCCATATCGTTAATGCGTGTAGCCTCATATGCGTAGCTCGCTTTTCCGAACCCCGAGCTCCGTTATGTCCGACGTCATCATCGCGGAACGCTTTCCGAAGCTTCCATACAATTTCCCTGTCGCCCTGTCCAGCGTCGAAACATAGCAACCATGTCTTTCACTCGAATTTTCCAGGCTATTGCACCACATGCCTTCCGCTCCTTCTCTGCGACCCGTGCGCGATTCCAATCTACAATACCCTACACCCCATCATGCCCGTCACCGACATGCGAATGCGCAGCAGCGCCTCCTGGCCTCGACATCGATCGCAAGACGCCATTGCTGAATACTATGGCTGCATACTCTGAACAGGTCATATTCTGTACTGGAAAAGAAGACTGGGTTAGCAACATCGAGCAGGAGGAGGGTGAGACCGGCGAGTTTGTGAGAGGGCTCAAAGGGGTGATTGGAAAGGGCGGTCCTGGGTTTGATGTAGGTCCGTTTTCCGAATCAAGATCATCTTCTGGTGCGTCGAAGACTAACACGTTCTCTCCTCATAGCCTTTTACGAATGTCCTCATCACTGCTTCCTCGCTACCCAAGAGTGAAAAGACCGGCGCAACAACGGCTCTACTGTTCCCGAGTTTCAAACGTATACCGCACGTCCCTCACACGCCGGAGGCCTTTTCGAATTTCGCAACTGCGTATCTGAAAGCTCAGAGACTACATCCTATGCATGATGCTCTCCCCGCTGAGCAAAAGGCCAAACTCCTTCGCGACGAGTCGAAAGCAATCGAACTACCAGAGGCGGAAAACATCACGAAACCCACAATTTTGATCTGCGGACACGGCGGCCGCGATCAACGATGCGGTATTCTCGGGCCCTTGTTGCAATCCCAGTTCCGGTCCGAGTTCAAGCGTAGGAGCATAGATGCGGATGTGGGCCTGATAAGTCACATTGGTGGGCACAAGTACGCAGGAAACGTCATTGTATATCTGCCTCCCAGTATGGAAGGCAACGCGTTAAAGGGATCGGGCACATGGTACGGTAGAATTGGGCCTGAGAATGTCGAGGGTGTAGTTGAAGAGACGGTGATTAGAGGACGAGTCATCACTGAGTTGTTGAGAGGGGGTGTCATTCAGGGCGGAGGGAATATTGGGAGGATGATCGAGAACCAATTGAAGATTGATAGCGGAGAAGAAGATAGTGGGACCCTGAGACTAAAGGCCAAGGCGAGAGGCTGAGCAGAGGTCTGGAAGGGTTCACTCGATCTATATATTGGAAGGAGGTGCACATGATGAAGGGGCCTTGGATTCCGAGGAGCATAATACAGTGGTGTCTCTAGATAGGATAATGAACCTAGAGAGTCGCATTCTGAGTGCGGGAGATTAATGGCCGTGAACGTCAAGGTGTCTACGGTTCCACAAGATATATTGACGTTGACTCTGTTTCCGCATCCGGCAACGCGGAGGTATACACATAATCGGTATCTTGCTTCTTAAAAGTAATGCCATACCCTTGTTTCCTCCATCCAAATCATACAAGTAAAACATAGGCCAAAGCTGGAAGAACATACGCCGAAATGTACCCAAAGCATTAGCCACCATATACTCCCCTTTTTATTATACCATTACCAAGCACTCAACCCCTAGAATCATGTCTCCAGCCATGCATCGCTGACAACCGCCCACTCATACCCGCAAGTCCACCAACACCGCCCTCTCCACCACCGAACCCGCCAGGACTGCCGAAGCCACCGCCTCGTCCATGGCTACTACCACCGTTGAGCAACTTGTCAAATTGCTCAATACTCACAATAGCACGCTGCTTGACATCAGTGTCCACGTCACGTCCCAGCTGCTTGGCGCCTTCCTCGAAACCCAGTTGGCGGAGACTGATAGCCCGTTCGCGCGTCGCGGCTTCGTCGGTGTGGTCTTCTACCCAAACAAGATTATGCAACATCCATGAGCAAGCTACGCGGACGTCGCGGCGAGGGTGTGAGAAAAGAGGAAGAACATGCTGCATGAGCGTAGTCTGTGAGATAAGGAGGGATCGGTGTTGAGGTCGGCCGTTGGCGAGGTGTACGAGTATATATACTGCAGCAAGGATGAGTTCGGTAGCAGGATAGGAAGCCCAGTTCGGTTGCCCTGGATTGTTCGTGGAAGAGGAACAGGGGGTACGGTGGCTGTTGCTTGGCCAGTAGCTGGGAGCACTAGGACTGGCTTGAGCTTGTGACGATGACGCGGACAAGGAAGAGTGTTTTGGTCGGATCTTTGAATCGAGAATCTCAAAGAACCGGCTGTGGCCAAACGTCTTGAGAAGGTGATCAATCATCTCACCGGAGGCTTTGTCTTCGGAGACAAAGTTACGGATGAAGTCGAGCGCTTGTTCTTGTAGGCGTATGTCGTCACGCTCGCCATTAAGCCGATGATCCTGTTCATCATTCTTGATTTGCTGTAGTCGATCTCGGATGTTCGTCGCACTCGTGTATCGAGATCCAGGACGTTGGTGTCGTCGCATAGACGGTATGCTCTCAGTCATTGCATCGTCATCATCATTTTCTGATGATGGCTCGTCATCCACGTCCATGTGAGGCTCATCGATAGCATTGAGGATATCGACTTGTTCCCCTGCTGCATTAGGTGTTCCCATAGCAGGCTTTGACGGCTCTCCGTTGAGTACCTGCACGAGCCAGCCTACACCGAGCTCTTCGAGACACTGTATCTTCATAGCATGTGGTAAACCCAGACACAAATGCTTGAGCGCCCAAAGGCTACCGAAGCGAAGATCGAAGTTTGCTGATCGACATTGTTCGCACAGAGTCCCCAATACTCCGGATTCAAGAATCTCCTAGTAGTCGCATTAGCCCGAGAACACAAAGCAATCAACATGCTACCTACGGTTCGCATGGGAGACACGTCCAGTACCAAATTGGTGATAACCTCGGTAGCGGCAATTTGCACTTTGACGTTTGGATGTGTCAAAAGCTCGAAAATCGGCTGTGCAACACCGTGATCGATCAAGCTGGTTCTAAGCACGCTGACGGATCTTGAAAGCGATCGCGTAACTTTGCAAGCAGCAATTAGCACTGCATCAGGGTTACCATCTTTTGCTGAAGAGAATGCCCCTTTCTCGCTGCTCTCGCGGTATGGGACCAGAGCTTCGATGATGTGCGTTGCAGCGCCCATCTCAATGACCATCTTTCTCAAAGAATCTTGATCTCCTGCTATTGCCGCCAAAGCCAGTAGAACGCTCTCTCGATATCTGAAAGCATGCAACAAATCCCCATGCAGTCCGGATCTACCCAGTGTCGATGACGCAGGGTCAATATTTGGATCTCTGACATCGTTGGATGATGATCGTGGTTGCCACAGGGGCTTCGAGGATGTAACAGGTACATCGAACGACTTCTTGAGAATCTGAATAAGCGTCGGTAGGGTCCGAGTATGGACAACCGCTGTCTGAAGAGACTTGTTCCCAGTAACAAGCTCAGCAAGCACAACCGGTGAGCGCTCCAACACAAAGCGCAACTCGTCTCTTGCAGCAGGACTGAGGGTACTTGCCCTCTTGCTTTGCTCCGATGTCGGACTCGAGTCTTCAATCATCTTCTCGACCAACGGGATAATCAGATACGAAAAGTGCCTTTCCCTTGTTGCCTTTGAAGGGTCGTTCAATGGCCATCGCTCGCCAAATTTCTTCAGCAATGCTAGCAGCCAACAAGCAGAGAGGCGTTCTCGCCCTTCGCTTCGACGGGCCACGTACATGAGCCATATGAACAGCGGTGACTCGGATTCGTCAGTGATGACACTTCTACTCGAAGTTTGCTGCAGCGACTCCATGCTTGGCAGACGGGAATAGCTGTCCCCAGCAGCAGAGGCGTAGGCACCAAGAGCCGGCCATTGCTTGATATACGGATCTGATTTGCTCGCCATTGTCTGCACCCGTGGAATCAATTTGTCCCAAGATGCCGCCTGTGATGTGCTACTTCCGTCCGACGCTGATGTACGCTCCTTCGGCCACCCAAAGAGTTGCTGTATTGAGTGTGAGTAGAGGAAACGAGCAGTGTAAAAGTGTGAATCCTTGATGATGGTCGATATTGCCTCCAAAATATCTGGCAGACAGGCACGGGGAAGCTGCTCGCGATTCGACTGCTTCCATTCTGTTGCGGGGATCCGATCGTCCATGGCAGCGACAGTAGCGAGCTTGTCAGCCAGAAGATCCAGTATTCCTGAATCGACTAGCATCTTCTTCTGGTTGTCTTCTATGCACGTCTTTATGATGAGCCGGATTGTCGCATCAATCTGCTGATTGGCTTTGATTGTTCCTGCTGGCTGCGCTAGTATCTCGGCGAGGCTGTCAATAACAGACCGGGTGTATATCGACTCGTTGACAGCGAAAGCGAGAGATGACCTGGAGGACGAGTCGGATGTGTCGAGCCAAGGTTTCTCCTGATTGACGGCGTCAATGATCTGGTTGAGGGTCTTGAGGGTCGTGGTAACGAGTTTCGAGGGCGTCTCGCTGGGCCGTAACGCCTCAAGCAGTGGAGGGAGTACATGACCTGCTAGGAGCGGGGCGACAAATGCTGGTCCGCCTGTGTCTCTCATACATCAGCCAACATGCTCCCTCAACGCATCCTTTTCATCGGGCACTTACCATTCGCAAGGCTGCCAACGACGAGCGTGGCCTGAAATCTCAACTCATCCTCGGTAGTCCATTCTTCCATGCCCTTTCTTGGTTCGTTGCAGAGCCCGGAGCTGTGTCCATTCGTGCCATTTCTCCTCCTCTTCCCACCCTTCCTAGCTTCCGCCCGTAGCAGACCCGCCAGCGGTTGCACAACGCCATGTGTCACTGCCAGTTCTTTCCTCTGCTCATGCCCGACTATTTCGTTTTTGAGGTTCTGAAGCGCCGTGACCTGTGCCTCGGGCGTGCTAGGGTTCGAGAGCTCGTTGAGCGCCGGAGGTATCGCTGACCGGCCCATGGCGTAGACGGAAAGTAAGCGGGTAATTGGTAATGGGTGTGTGCTACGACCGGCTGGCACAGATTAACGATTGTTGTGCAGTCTCATGCGGAGAGGTCCAGTGTTGGGCGCACAAGCGTGTGGCAATGACGGTCGGCGCAATGGAAGCTTCGCTGGGAAACTGCGGATTGGAGAGTTGCGAGGATCGTCGGAGCAAGGCGCAACACGAGAGTATGTTACTGTTCATGCAGCATACAAGCTGCGACAATCAGGCAATTGTCAAGTGGTATGCGAAGTTTGCAGAACCAGTCATGCTTCACAGAGTGGTCGCGAGCGAAGATTGACAAGGCAGATAGCCGCACTTGATTCCGTTGGCGCAACGTCAGAGCAGCCGTGATAACGGTTATCGCCACGTGATTGCTCATTCACTAGTTTCCCAACATCACGAACGCAAGCTCACTCTGCATGTCCTTCGTAACGCGCGAATGCATGCAAAATTCATTAGACATGATACGTAACCATAAACTAGCGCCCCATGAGTACCTTTACAGTCGTCAAGCACGTCCCAGAGCCTCTTTCCTGTGCCACCATCCGGACCTAACAAAAGAAATCGTGTCCATCAATACAAAGAGAAGGAAAAAAATGCTGATGCAGACCAAGAGAGATGCAAATGCATATAACCAATGCCCACTCCTACCCTTTACACATATCCATAAACTTCAGTGTCATTCTCCTTGATCACACCCCCTTCCGTAAGTATGACAACCGCTACACATGCCGCATATGCCTCACGAATAGCGCAAGACATGCACGTCTCCTTGATATTTGCCACGATAGCACTATGCCCATGATGCGCACACCACGCTCTTGCAAAAACCTCATTGTCGCTCACGCCAAGAGCCTCTATGACGAGCACATTGGTAACTTGCTCGTGAGCACTCTTCTGCTTCTCGTTCATGAGTGCCAAAGCTTTCTTGCCAGGCGACGATTTAGAGGACGTGGGGCGGGGCGTGCGCCCGGATTGGTTGCCCCAGTCTTGGATGTCGACGAGGCCTTCGTCGATCTTGATGGCTTTAAAGCTGAAGTCGTAGAATAGCACTAGTGGTGGTCAGCGTATGGACAGTCGTTTTTCAAGGCCTAGATGCGTACCATGAGGGCCTTGGTGACAGGGAAACGCGTTGATGAAGTCAACGTTATATCGCAGCTTCATTGGCCAGCTCTCCCCGCCACATGCAAATGAAATGGCGGCATCAAAAACTATTGGAGGACCGGCAGCGTGCCTCGTCCCTTCTGGTCGCTCTTTGACGGGCATAAAGCGAAGCTTCTCCATGCGTATGAGATCGGTTACGTCTTCCGTGTCCGGCATAGGAAGTATGTAGTCGTCTATGGGGTAGCTGTCGTCCGGCGCGCCCAACGGGTTGGTGCGTTGATCCATGGATTCTACGTCAACCGAAACCAACATGGGATCGGGCGACTCTTGTTGTCTGACCTTCACACACTCAGTCCGTTTGAGATCGGGAGTGTATATGCATGGTCCAATCCAACCTGCAATCTGTTTGACCCCCCGTGCAGCGCCTAGTACCTTGCCAACGATGGACTGCGATGACCAGTACGTATTTGCTCGGTACTGAAAACCCGACGCCGGGTGCATATGGGTCAGATACTTGAGAGCGTCGCCAGTATCCCTGTCACAGTCTATCAAGCTGTTCATGATGAGCCAGGGGAGTGTCCGACCAGGCAGGATGATGCCCGAAAACCATGACATGGCATCTGCGGACCGGTCCTCAAGCGCTTTCTCGTCCAAGTCCTGTTCATCCAGGACATACTCGACTTCATCCATGTTCGGCCACTTTAGTGTTGCTGCAAATGTCCTCAATGCTTCGATCTGTCTACCTTTGCTCCTCAGGTCAAAGCTGAAAGTGCTCTGGGTGTTTGATATCCGCGTCTTGGAAATTTCCATATTCTCGAGCCACCGTTGGGCCACTGCCAGGTCCCAGGTGATGATGGCGGGAAGCTGCAAAATGAGCTTCCGCTTAGACTTTTCTGAATGATGTTTCGAGTGTATCCGAAGGTAAAGTTCCACCGAGAGGAGCAGTTGGTGAAAAAACTCCTGTTTCTTGCGCTGGTCGGGGTTGTCGAAAAACTTAGCTACAACCTGGTTCTTTGGGTGTGAGAAATCTATCCATTTAGGGTTGCTCAGCACTGTGATGAGATCTGTAATTTGCTGGTCAATGCGAATGTGACGGCGTTCCTCGTCAAACTGCTCCGAATCTTCGATGAGCGTGCCGTATAGGTAGCGGTACAATTCCTCGGGATCCTGCGAAACCAAAAGTTAGGGCCATGCGAACGAAAAGCACTCCGGGCACGACGGTTGACTGACATCTTCGTTGAGGCCACTCTCTAGGTTCTGCAACCGGTCCAGAATCTGTAGGAGCTTTATCTTCCGCGGCTTTACCTCGCTAGCGAATTGCACAGGAGGGTTACTGCTTCCGCACTTGCTGACCCAATAGTTCAGTGTCGTAGTCCCTGCACTCTTCCCGAACGCGTACGCCATGCAGGGATACTCGTGAGCAAGCCATGGAAACTGGCTGTCAGTTGCACCCGTCATGTTGAGCGAAATGTCCCGGTACGCCTCCTGCTGAAAAGTTGCCCGATCTGTTCGACTCTGATGCTCAGCCTCCATAACGGCATAGAAGCGATCGTAGCCCGCTGGTGCGTTCGCTATCGCGTCGCAGTATCCCTTGAACGACGACGCTCCAGCACATATCAGCTGCTCCGCCTGTTCGGGCTCCAGAGCATCCTCCGACCTGTATCCCTTTGGTGGCCATCGTCTTGACTTGCGGAAGTCCTCGAGAGGAGATGGTTTCGAATACGATGCGGAGCGATGATGCGGGGAGATGCTTTGGTAGGGGGCCATGCGGGCTTCTCCTCCGCTGGACAACGGTCGCATGGGGTGTGGCTCCGAGCCATGCCTAGTTATGTGTGTGCGGGTGACGACGGGCGTTGTTCGTGTTCTCGAATGCTTCCCAACCTGCAGTTGCTGGAAACTGTTTGTGAGTTGTGGGAAAGGCTCGGCGAAGGCATACGGCAGGGCACAGGGCGCTGGAGGAGCCTCAGGGCGAGACGCGGCCCATTGACTGTCGTACTGGTGTTTGCTACCATCCCAGCGGGCGAATTCCGAGTTCATCTCTTACGCATAGCACTCTTTGTTGGAGAATTACCTGAAGCTCTGGTGCAAGTCAGTGGATTGCCGATTGCAAGGTGGTAAAGCAGCATGGCGGAACTATCGACGGGCAACGTGAGCACGTGCGATGGTTTCAGACGAGACTGGGAAGTGAAGTCAACGCTGAGCAGAAACACAAAGCGGTCGATTGGGTCCGTGGGCTCTCGTGACCTATACACACACACACTCACCCTCATAGTACTATAGCCGCGCTACTGCCGCCTTCTCAAGAGCAAGACGCGTCAACCGCGGGTCGAAGTGAAGATCACGTCTAGATCGCGAGGTTCTCGGGGTAAGCGCCGGCACACGATCTCTCTGATGTCACCTCGTAAAGGAAGACGCGTGGAGTGTGTAGTGGGGGTGGGGGGATGAAGGACAGATGGTTTCAGGTCATTTCCAACTGTTGGGTCAGGGTTCACTAAGCCGACAATGTTGACGGAGGTCGCGCATACTATACTTCGGCTCTCCTTGCGCCGTGGCAATCGCAAGAACCTCCGTCGTCACAGCAAAGGTGCTTGATGGCATGTAGAGATACGCCATAGGGGTGGAGTGTTAGCCTCACTCTTTCGGCAGCCGTGCGTCTCACGACTGGGATGTGCCAGTCGCCGCATTTTACTCGTCCACGTTACTCACGATGCATGCTCCTAGCGGCTTGCCCATGGTGCACTCGCCAGATCGCTCTTCATGGGACAATAGTGCGCTTTTGAGGTTGAATTTTGATTATTTGATTCTGCTGATAGTTTCAAAATAGTACAAGTGCTGCTGAATTCCTGCACACGTCTCACGCATTCTGCGCTCAATCAATCATCAGACAAGCGATCACGCAAATGCCATGTTCTGCTGCAATCCATGCTGGCCCGCCGCTTTGGAGCCGCTGTTGGCAGCTATCATTTGTGCCGCAGCGAACGAATCGTGATGGTGGCACACCGGGTAACTACCTATGGCCGTGCTCGTTGATGGCACGAGCCTAAGATGATGTAGTGATGTGCCTCAGGCAGCTTGAAGAGACCCATCGTTGGCGGAGCCTCTTTGGAAAGATAGACAATTCCCCTGCCGAGTCAGGTTCGCCAGCTCATCATCATTCAGCTAGTCGTCCTTTGAACCTTCCACACAAAGGTGGCCACGGTGTGGCCTGGTGTTGGGAAGAGATAAGACGGCCCATGATGTCGCCTCTGCGATCTCATAACAACGACACGAGCCCCAAGAGTCGAGCTGCTAACGTCATCTGGAAGAGTTTCGTGAGCTGGCTAGGGACTGTGGCATGATGCTGCTCAACCATCCTGTGACTCTGTCATTATATGCCTGATTGATTAGTGTGTATGCCTGTGGCAGATCCAGTGGGATTGGGCACCTGGGGGGAGCTGACAGTCGGTCCCGATTCCGGCTCTTTCTCTGTAACGTATCCAGTCCCGCGATCGACCAGGCCCTTGTAGTAGTCTACGAGTACTTCGGGCTTGGGAACAATGCGCCATTCGAGCCTCCGCAGAAACTCTAGCTCCAGTAGCGCCAGTTCACGAACACTGACACCGCCGACCCTTGCGTACAGGCTGTTGGTCCAGAAGCTGTCACTCAGACCCTTGGCCGCGACCGTAGCAGCCGTTATGAGGAAGCGATGCACGGTAAGGCTGCTGATTGTAAAAGCGGGGTACATGGCGCACAGCCTGTCGACGTAGAAGACCATGGAGAGGAGAATGGGCGGAGACAGCGTAGCATGCACTATAAGGCGGGAGAGGTAGTCGCGTACTGAGATGCCAGGTGGGGCTCTAGGGTGTCAATGTCAGCGGGTACTTTGTTCAGCCAGGCTTGCCGTGAACGCACCTCGAATGGAATCTTGTGAGGGTCCCATCCCGCAGCGGATAACCGTCATTTAGCCGGACTAGCTCCATGAGCATGTCGGAGATGAGCACGCCGAGATCTTTCACATCGCACGTCTCATACTGGAGAGGCATGACCTTGACGTCGGGCTCCTGCGGCCTCGCTCTCTTAGCTGGCGAGGCCGGGACCTGCAGAACAGTGCTGGTCTCTTTGGACACGACAGCTGGCTCTGCGTCCGAGTGCGCGCTCTCGTGCGACATGCGGCGACCCTGGGGCTGTACATTGTAGGCGGGTGCCACGGGCTGCGGAGTAACCCGCACTTGAGGCTCGAGAGGCTCCGTGACGACAGGCGCGGCGGAGGTATCCCCCCGCTGAGCAGGCGCAATTGCGGGAGCACTCGAAGACGTGGGGTCGGCCTCTTCGTGGTCGTGGTCGAGCGCGACCGTGTCGAGGCCGTTATCGGCGGCAGAGGTGGTGGTAGTGATGGTGGTGGTATTGTTGTTGCTGCTGCTGGGCTGGGGCCGGTAGGTGGGAGGAAACCCAGAGGGCGAGTATTGGGTTGCCTTGTCCGCGTAGCTTCTGTTGCGGCCCTGGGGGGAAGGCGCAAAGGCGGGCACTGGGGAAGGCGCCGAGAAGGTGGGCTTTGGAGTGGGCGGCGCGTCGAACCGCCGCGAGGGCACAGTGGTCACGGCAAAGCGGGGCGAGTGGGCGCTGGAGGATGCCGATGTGCGTCTCGAGGCATGGTACGGGCGGTGGGTGGGCGTGTGGAAGGTCGTGTTGGGCGAGGGAGGCTGCGATATGGTGGGTGAGGAAGTGATCATGTCGACGGGGCCGGGGAGCGGTGGCTAGGGTCGAGGAAGATGGCAGTGTCGGATCATTTTGGCAACGTGGGGAAGAAAGGAACCATCGAGGACGGGTGCGGAAGAGGCTTCATCTGGCGTGAGCGTGGCAGCGATGAAAGGGCTTGGCTGCCAGGCGTTTGACGATAGCACGTGTGACGTCCGGGGATTTCAGTAGGCTATCACGCCAACCTTGCCTTGCACATCTATCGCGCGCCTCCCAGCGGCGACAAAACTGCATACCTCGCCGTGGCTCCCCCTTCCCTCTTCTGCCCACCTCGGAGCAACTTTGACCGCATTTCCTTGCCCGTTTGTGCATAGGAGCGGCGGCCCTGCGCGCCAGCATGCTCGTCATCGCCGTGCGGAGCTGCTGACCGCCAATGACTTGCAACTAAGCCTTACACATGGAGTCAACTCCAGGGAAGATCCTCTAATCAAAATTTCCAGAACTTGACGGCCGATGCTTAGCTTCCGTGCCCGCTAGTTTAGACTCGAGTAGTTTGGAGAGATTTTGCTCCTGCCAATCTTTTGCACCAGTCATCGACCGCATCCTCCATCAAGACTACATAAACTCCCTGTCTATCTCACCGTTGTACCTAAGAGCCCGGCAAGCAGCGTACGCAAGGCGACCCATTGACAAGCAACGCATCCATCATGCCCTACCTGGGTGCCCACCTGCCCGCGACTCGTCCCAACTTCCAACCTCATATTAGCTAATCCGCGGCCCCTCTGCTGCTATCTACCTGCGATAAACTGGTACCGCACTGTCGCTAGCCGTTGGTTGCCGGAGCACGTTGTACAATGCCACAACATCACTCGACGACATTTGAGCCGCTTGGCAGCGTGTTACAGGAAAAGGCCCGAAATGCATATAGTGTCGCGATTGCACACACAGTACCCGACTCCTTACTGCGATACGCTTCACCGTGACCCAGACCGATCTGATAGCTGCCGAGAATTCCGCATCCAGTCTAGTCTCAGGTCGGCGTGTACAACACAGGTTACTCGTACTTGTACCATTCCATGCTGTAATCACGCTTTCCGCATCAGTCTTTTTTCGGCAATGCGCTACTCGATTTGAAATGGTAGTAACGACCGTCGTGTGCAGGAACGAGATCATAATTCATATCTACATCATCCACTCAACCTCTCGGCTTATCGCGCCCAGATGCTTCCAGTTCGGCCGAAAAGGACTGCTGTTCCAGCGGCGGACTGTGCAGTTCTGCTACAACAGGTTGCGCGTTCATCTGTGCATACTTTATCTGGTCAATCCTGGAAACAATGGTTAGCTTGCACGTCTGACCCAGCTTCGTTCTGCACTCAAAAGCACTTACTGTTGTTGCGACATCCCACTGACATTGCTCATCATGCTCAGATGACCTTGTTGCTGCCCAGGACTCGACCAGCCAGACGGATATTGTTCCCCTACACTGTGCTGGCCATACTGTGGTGGTGAGCTGAACATGTGGTCTGGATGGTGTCCTGGTGGCGGTGTGGCATAACCTGGGCCTGATTGCTGGAAGCCTGGCGACGCAAGCCCTCCGTGACCGTAGTTCGAGCCGCCGTAGGGCTGACTCATGTTTGGGTCGTGGTTATTTGCAGCGTCTTGTCGCTTGATGACTTCCCTGAGTGATTTGGATCGACCGACAAAAAAGAAGAGAGCAGCGCAGATTGCCAAGAAGGCCACTCCGCCCACTGCTATGCCAACTATGGCGCCAGTGGATAGGCTGTGGCTGCCACCATTGCCCCCGCTAACTGGCGGCGGCGTAGAGCTCCCGGTTGATGTGGGAGCAGTAGACAGTGTTGATGATCCTTCAGCAGGAATTGGCTCACCCGGTGCTACTTGGAAGTCTGCCGCAGCTGCCGCGTGGACTTGTGATGCCAGGGTTTGCGTAGAGTTTGGATTGATGACGCCGACCATGTGTTCACCCTCGCATGAATTTGGTGCTGCGCAATAAAAAAAGATAGGTTCCGTTGAGTTAATCGTGACGTTGAAGTATTTGAGCTAGAGACCTGTCAGTATCTTCGTTGTGTCTGCACCAGGAGACGAACCTCATCCGTGCTATTCACCACTTGCGTCCCCGACCAAAAGCCAACCTTATCTTTCCCAGTATATTCGTACGGTACACAGGCTGACTGCCATTCTGCCCTCGCAATCGAATGGCCTGATGGATAGAACTCCCATGACACAATGTCGCCGACTGAAACGTTTTCAAGTTCTGGTGGGTCAAATTTGAAGCCTCCGGCGCCAGTCTTGATAGTATGTACTGCTGGTTCGCCAGAGGATGTTGGTGTTGCGCTTGACGAACTCACCGACTCCAAAGTTGTGGGCGTTGGTGATACTGATGGCAATACTGATGAGACAAGGTCTTGTGCGATTGCGCGTTGAGAAAAGCTCTGGCTAACCACGATTGTAGCTGCCAGCCTTGCGGCCCATGAGCGTCTCATGGCGACAATTGTGCGAGGATTAGGCAGGTACAATAGCGAGGCCCGATTCCCGCGCAAAACTCTGGATTCTTCCAACGGTCCCGGGTTTCTGGTCGTCGGGAAAATAGCAATACGATATCAGCAGTTCAGCTGGCAATAAGAGGCTCAAGAAGGGGAACAGAGCGAAACAAACCCAGCAGGCTGACCGACAACCTTAAGTCACTCTTTCGCCCATCTTGCCCAACATCCAATACCGCCACTTTCAGCCCCCACAGCCGCAGGTGTGGACAGCGGACCAGGCGATAGGCCACCTTCTTGCCTCAACCATCACAGGCAGTCTTTGTTCGTCCCCTTTGACCAATCAACACAATTCACAATGCCGATCTAGCAGGTACGCCCTTGTCCAGGCGCATCTGAGGCGTACAGCTATCGCAGCTAGATGCTGCTACATTCACCAGCGGGGCAGACCACCAGCGTATCAGCAGGGAACAGAAAAGACGGTTGAGGGGAGGTTGGTTGTGTATAACGGTAGCTAGTGCTGATGCTGCTCCAAGGGTACCTAGGTACTCGAGCTATTTCCGTGGTACCTCTTCCTTGACTGCGCCGCCCAGTGCACGACTATTGACAACCTCTTTCCAACCTAATCGCGTTGAGTGCGTTTCGTTGGCCAAGGGCGCGTAGCAACTCTTTTGCCTGGGTGTACTCGACGATTTGCGGTGTTCGCAGCCTTCAGGTCTTCAAGTTCTTCCTTGCGCACGAGCTGGCATATAGTGGAGCGCAGCTGAGTTGTCGTCAAGGAATGAGCATCGAGTATTTGAGCCGCCAGCCTCAAGTAAGCTTAGTGCTAGTCCAAAACCTGGGTCCATCCACTTGGCGCATATATGGCTTGAGCGCAGCATGCTGATTGAAGATGGCCATGCGCTGCGCGTGCGGAGCAATTGCTACGGCGGGTCGAGCATCATGTGAGGGTGGAGTGAAGGATGCCAGCCGTAGGACTCGATAGCGGCTGGTATCATGATTAGCTGCATTCCAAGGTTCCAAGCGAGGCGTGCCAAGCATCCTGAAGCGGATAATGGCACCCAGGTTTTGCGTCGCATCAGCAGAACTTTGGAAAAGATCTTCACTCATCACTCTGGCTGTCATTGAGCGTATGATTTTGAGACGCAGTTGGCCTCTGGGAAACGTGTATCGTCTGTATCTACGGGTTGAGCAATTCAAAGCGCGTACTTAGCACGTGTGAAATGATACATCGCTTCCATCGTACAATTGGAAAAAGGATACTGATTACGCCAAAGCGCGAGCGCATACCGATATATCGCAGAAATACCAGACCATGCAATAGACACAATAGATGCCAGCTCATAGAGGCGGCCTTTTCATGGGACTCCTTGGACCGGGGCTTGCACTGAACAAGCCTATCTGTGGCATTTTGGGACTCTTCCGCACGGCACCTTCTTGCCTATTTCCAAGGTCAAGTCGTTTCGGTATCTGCGACGCGCTTGGTAAGGGTGGGCTTCGCAATCCCGTAGCCATGTGCTGCGGTCCCTCGTCAGTACGGCTGGAAAGGTCGTTCATTTCATCGAATTCGCCCTATTCAGGTGTTAGTTCGGATAATGCGCTTGCTTCCTACATAGGCAGAAGAGTATTAAGCGCCAACTCAAGGCTACATGTGTAGGCGGTAGAACACTATATGCTGTTGCTATTTCCTCCTGCCCAGGGTACTTTAAGGAAAAAACGGAGAGACAGAACGTACTATTATATGTTAGCTAGATGTTTGAGCTGTCATCATAGAGGCTACTTTACCCTTCTTTTCCAAAAGCAAATTCTGGACGTCCTCCAAATGGTGCTCAAGCATGTCATCCAAACTATCCTTGGGTGATTGGATAAGATGGCCAAGCTTCTTGCGCATCTTACGTTGGCGACTCGGGTTCCAGACGAAGTGACTATTCTTCACAAAGATCATGGAATGCTGCAAATGTTAGCTGATGTCACGTTGATATCTGCTGGGCGGTGGTGCTGTGGTGTTGACGGGAGAGTTGCTAATGAGGATCACAGTGATGATCTCCATGGTGCGATTCTCGATCGTACTTACTGAGTAGTACCAGCTTGATATGGTGTCATCTGTGGCTCGCTTTATCGACTGAATGGTCGTTTCTCCGACGAAGCCGATTAAGCACTCAACCGCGCTATCAGCATCGGTACAGTTTTCTGTTTAGTCAGCAATCTGAAAAAACTGCCAGAAATGGGAATGGTGCTTACCATTGTGACTCAGTAGGTCGACCAGACCAAGATATGCATCTCCGATACCCATGAAAAACACTTGTGTCGCATCATTTGGTCTAGAATGATGTCAGTGACTAGTTTGAAGCATTGTCTGGGCAGCCTACTCGATGTAATTCTCCCACAGATACGCTGCAAGTTCGCGGGTTTGCTGTGCTCGAACTGCAGAATCTTCGGATCTCATATAGCCGATGATGGACTGAAATCATTAGCGGAATATACCGAAATCAGCACATTGCAGTCTCACGTCTTCAACTGTAACGACTTTCGGGATATTGACATCAATGACCTGGAAGTCATTGTTGATGGCCCAGTCAATATACCTCTTCGTAACATCAGTCTTCGTCCAAAGTCAGTGATTACACAGTACAAGACTGTAACCGTACTTACAAGCCATGTGTTGTGTAATTCTCTCTTACCAGTAACTGGATCAGAATGGTCGTGGAAGCTCGGCGGATCGTGAAAGATCACGAGAAGAGGATGTCGTTCCATAAAGTTTGGTCTGGAGAGTTTCAGCATTTGCCACTAGTGGAAGCGCCGATGAACTTACGTAGCGATAATATTGTGCTCGAAGGTTTGCGCTAGACCTGCCTTGTTTATCTGCAGTGCAGGAAGCGGAACCATCGCGTGCTCTGAAGCCAGTCGTTTGCTCTGCCATTCTCGGATAACCTCATGCAATCGAATTGTATCTTTGTATCCAGGGTCTGTTTTGTCCAGATGTTTGGGATAGAGCGATTTCCAATACTTTGAATGCTGACGTTTCACGTTCTCGACAACGTAGACTGCACTGTCTTTTGGGGCAGAGAGTTCGTCGCTCAAGCGATCCGGAGGCTCCAGCATGAGCACTCTTGTTACTGCGAGCGCTGAGCGCGCTATTGATCTCAGATTGTAACCGCCTTCAAGACATACTACAATCTTCCCTTTCGCAAGTCGCATAAGCATGTGCGTCATGTGACCGTAACACGCTGGGGTGACGAAACAACCACCTAGTAGATCTCCTTCAGCCGCGTCGAAACCAGCCGAGACTATAACAAGATCTGGATCGAACTCAGTAGCAATAGGCATGACGATTTCTTGAAAAGCATATAGGTACTCCGAATCACCCATGCCGTGTTCAGCCCACGGAATGTTTACGTTCTTTCCTTCGCCGAGACCTTCACCGCAATAGTCGAAATTGCCATCCTTCAGGTTGGGATAGAAGTTTCCGTCCTTGTAGACATGCAGAGATATGTAGAGCACGTTTGGATCATCGTAGAAGGCGTGCTGAACACCATTACCGTGATGAACATCCCAGTCAAGGATCAAGACCTTACGACAGGTCTCTGGGTAATCATTCTGACATACGCGGGTGGCTATTGGGACGTTGTTGAAAATGCAGAACCCAGAAGGCTGATTGGTTTCCGCATGATGACCTGGAGGACGAATGATGGCGATTGCATTGCGTACAGTTCCTTGCACTACCGCTTTGCAGGCCTCGATAGCACCACCAGCTGCGAGCTTGGCACAGTCATAAGTCGCATGATTGAAGTAGATCGAGTCACGATTTTCAGCTTCCAGTTTCAAAGTCTCTGCAGTCATATCTAATGAAGACATTAGTCGCAATCTTTACACATAGTTGTAAACTTACGCTGCAATGACTCTACGAATGCGTAATGCTCCGGCGTATGTATAAGGAGGATCTCCGGTCTCGTAGCAAAGCGAGTCATTATTCTCCAACACTTGTCCTCTTGTTCTTCATCTGCATCGCTGGTCGCAACCAGACCAGCTTCCCGAAGTTCTTCGTAGATGGAGTGAATGCGACGCGGGTCCTCGGGATGAATATCATCGATTAAATTCATATCAGGAAGCTCCGCGTGGAAGCGCATACGTGAGTCATACACAAGGCCTGTTTTGTTGGTCGAATACGGAAGGAGAGAAGATCTTGGCTTTGGGGGTATGCGAACCTGCGGACTTGAGCGCCGAACAGGAGTGGGGCGCGACATGTTCATCTTATCCGACCACCCACTCGGTGACTTTGTTGTTCGATGTGATCCGGATTGGCTTTGAGTAGTTCCTGGCTGCAGGAATGAGGTGTTCTTTGATGGACTGTGGAATGGTAACTGCTCTCTCTTGGACAACGCTGGTCCTTTGTTGCGAAAGAGCTCGGTCGGGTTTATGGTATCTGGTACATGATCGCCATTGGGCTCCGTCGAAGTGACGATGGTGTCTTCTTCCATGGCATAGTCTTCGTCGTCCATAGCTACGTAGATGAGTAAAGCGGACGTAAAACGCCTCACTTACGGTCGCGGGCTAACAGCTATATATGTTCATTAGCGACAAGACTGGCATGCGCGATGATCACATGGCATATCTGAGTGGGCCCATGACTTTGCAGAAGTGCGCTGAACAGATAAGCCACAAGCTATGCTAGAAAACAAGTATGTTGGAGAAATGGGAAATACTTAGGGCATCGACAACCTCGTATGCGAAGAATTTGCATGGCTGCTTTGAGATACCTTTGATACTGACAGGACTGGAGGCACTTACTGACGAGATCGGTACCGCATTGAGACCCGACGTGTTGCTGATGATTTGGTAGGATATGGTAGGAGTCGTACTTCGCCGCGATTGCAGGGCAAAGGCACACAGCCTCGTTACTGATGCGCTGTGTACAAACAAAGTATGTTTTCAGGATAAATTTTCCTGCATGAGGTTGTACGCCAAGAAAAGACGAGTTCCTTGATAATGTTGTTGGTCGCGTCGTGTCGGAGTTCACTCACGCTCGATATTTGATTACGTGATACCGAAGCTGTAGCAATTCGATGTGAGGTAAAAGAAGAGAACTGATTTCTGCTTTTTGCGATAGCTGATGCTTGGCTTCAAAGTGAAGGTTAAGGTGGAGCGTAGCAATGCGAGTTCCCTACGTGGACAAGATCCATCATATGACTAAGCGGTGCCAAGGTATTTAGCGTTATCCATCGACTCTCATCTCACTGCTCCATCCATGTTACAAGAGCAATGGACAGAGTACGAAAGAAGACTTCGCAGAAAAGGAGCCTGCCGTAACAGGTGGTTTTCTAGTCTCACTATCCACTTTGCAGCACGGTCACGTTGATAACCAGCAGAGCAAGGCCACGTGTTCATCCAGTACCATTTGTCGATGATACGCTAATACTTCAGTGTGTACCTTCGCTGACTACAAATAATGTTCCGGAACCTGCAGACTTTCGGACTACATGCTTGCCCTGCACGGCTTCTCAGCATGGCTACATCTGACCGCAAAGCCGATAGTACCCACTTCCATATCTACAGATGCCGCATCACGGAAGTCACCTTGAACACCCGTTCTTCCCCGCACGATCTTTCGCCAGATCACGGGCTGTAAATAAAAGTCCGGGAACTAGACGGGAGAAAGGGATCCGCGTACATGTATATGTTCGCCCGAGTCGTACCTCGGGAACTAGGTTGCAAACAAGCGCTAGAAAACGCATCGACAGGGGCAGCTCCACTGCCATGCGTAAGGACGACAGGACCTCTCACGTTACCTCACATTCAGTTGGTCAAAGGAAGTATTGTTTGTGACGATTATTATTCATTGGTTCATGTCTAGCATAACGCATTCATGGTCAAGCCCTATTTTCTTCCCCGCGTTATCCGCGCCTAGCCGAAGGTAGTCCGGTCTTTCTGATCGGTCATGAAGAAGTGAACTCAGAGTTTGGGCAGTGCCTGGCTCTGTCCTGACTCCTAAGCGTTGCCATCAACCTTGGCAATGTAGACCAGGAGGTCAAGGACACGGCGGGAGTAACCCCACTCGTTGTCGTACCAGGAGACAAGCTTGACGAAGTTCTTGTTCAAAGAGATACCAGCCTTGGCGTCGAAGATGGAGGAGTGGTTGTCGCCGTTCAGGTCAGTGGAGACGATGTCGTCCTCGGTGTAGCCGAGGATGCCTATAATGCGTCAGAATGTGTGTAGGGATGCTATCCGAACGTGGGAGCTTACCGTTGAGTGGACCGTCAGCGGCCTCCTTGATGGCCTGCTTGATATCGTCGTAGGACGCAGCCTTCTCGATGCGGACAGTCAAGTCGACAACGGAAACGTTGGCGGTGGGAACACGCATGGCCATACCAGTGAGCTTGCCGTTGAGCTCAGGAATGACCTTGCCGACAGCCTTGGCGGCACCAGTGCTGCTGGGAATGATGTTCTGAGCAGCGGTACGGCCACCACGCCAGTCCTTAGCGGAGGGGCCGTCGACGACCTTCTGGGTGGCAGTGTAGGAGTGGATGGTGGTCATGAGACCCTCAATGATGGTGAATTTGTCGTGGACAACCTTGGCCAGGGGAGCAAGGCAGTTGGTTGTGCAAGAGGCGTTGGAGAGAACCTCGATGTCGGACTTGTAAGTCTCGTGGTTGACGCCCATGACGAACATGGGAGCGTCAGCAGAAGGAGCAGAAATGACAACCTTCTTAGCTCCACCCTTCAAGTGAGCCTTGGCCTTCTCGGTGGTGGTGAAGACACCGGTGGACTCAACGACGTAGTAAGCACCGGTCTCGCTCCATGGGATGTTGGCGGGGTCCTTCTCCATGTGGAAACGGATGGTCTTGCCGTTGACGGTCAGGTTGTTGCCGTCAACCTTGATCTCACCCTTGAACTGGCCGTGTGTGCTGTCATACTTGAGCATGTAGGCCTGGATGTGTTAGCCTGCGTTCTGCAGCTGTAGAGAAGCTCTAGCGCATCGCAAGGACTAGTGTCGCGATGCGGATGGCCATGGCTGTATTGTGAGTGCTTGGGGAAGCTTACAGCGTAGTGGGGCTCGATGAAGGGGTCGTTTACGGCGACAATGTCGACGTCGTTGTGCTCGATGCTGTGGCATGCGGTCAGCTCTGATCGATTGTATCAATGATTTGGGCGAAACGTACGCATTGCGGAAGACGATACGGCCAATGCGACCGAATCCGTTGATACCGACCTGTAAGGACGTATTAGCAGCTGTCTCCTCCCTGGTGCAGCGGGGCAGTGCATGGAGCTCACCTTGACAACCATGATGAACTGAGTGTAATGCTGCGAAAGGCGATGAGCTGGAGAAGAAGCCGGGCGATTGAATGGAGCTCACTCTTTTTATAGGGTATTAGCTGATGTAGAAGTGGTGAGAGACAGAGTTTTGTGTCCAGGCGCAGTGTTTTGTTGGGTCTGGGCTAAGGTGGGGTGCCCAGGTGAGGGAGGGGCAAGCTAAATAGCAACCAGCTTGAGGACGTCACAGGTTTTAGTTCTTTTTCTGTAATCCGATATGCAGCGCCGCCTGGGCCCAATTACACACTCCGCGCCCTCCCACACTTCCGGCCGGCTACCTGCTTGACGAGCCAAGGACAGTTGCGTACAGCCTCGGGAGGCGCATATCGCAATCACACGAGGCCGCGGACTGCACCGGAGAGCAAGGCGAGCAGCTCGGGCAGAACTACTCTGAGGGTAGCATGACCGAGGCATCCGTAGATGTCTCCAGATGCATTCGTGACTGAAACGCCAAGTGCTCTGGTGATACTGTACTCGCAGCCTCGCATAGACACTGCATATAGCTGTCCGGCCATACAGGCCCGGCACGCCACGCAGGGCATCGCTCTATCAAAACTCTTACGAAAGAAGTATATGTGCATCTCGTAATCAGCGGAAGCACAGACTAGTAGTCCAAACCACCTCTGCGCGGGTCAGGTAGCCGTGGTGGCTCTCGTGGGCAGGATCTTTTGGTCATTCGATAAGATAAAGCAAAGCGCGCAGCAGAGTCTGATCGGATCACCGGTTCGTGGGGAAGCGAGTGTTTTGTGTCACCACCGAGATTCTCTCCGCCAGGCAAAGTCAAGTATGGTTTGAGATGAGGCGTGGCGTATCCGCGGCCGGCACGATGGCACTATGATGGACAAAGCTGTGTTTTAAAGCAGTGCAAGCCCGCCACATGATCGCCTGGCCCTATGGCCATTGAACAGGATGCTTGAGGTACCTGCATATAGCTGTTGCGGCAAAGGGAAGCTCGAGCTACTGCTTGAGCTGAAGCTCGGAGTTCCAGATGACGATGTAGACCAATGCGAGCCCCGACATCTTTGATGTGCACCGACCCTCCGATCACGGGACAGCTACGGCAATTCACACGCGCCTACCAAGCACATTTGATTTGCGAATACAATTTCAGTGTTTGAAAGCGCTCATAGTTTCTACCGAGGTTTGTAGATGTGCAGACTCTGTTGACTTGCGTTGTCGGCTCCGTGCAATACTGATGTACCCCGCGCTTGAGGGAATTTGCGTGCGTTCTGGTCCATGCTACATGCTCACTCAGGTACCCAGGTAGGGGAATGCTGGGGATATGTATAAGCTATATAACTCAATTCAGATCTTTGATGCCCTCGATTCAGCATGCCCAAAGCAATTTGTCTTATTTCTTGCGATGTTCATAATGCCTGCTTCGGCCTGAAGGAGAAAGCTGGCGACCGAACAGCTCACACAAAAAGCGAGGACACTCATGCAGCAAAGGCCCTTGGCCGACCGCGTCTGAATCGAGACGATTCTGGGGAGGCTGTTCAAAATGTCGTGTATTGCGAGGGTGTCCTCACTCGTGCACCAGTACCTACATATCTCCGTATCCGGTGTCTCACCTGGGCAGAGCGCAAAAGCCGCTCAGTGGTTGGCATGCTTTAAGAGTGCTCGTTGCAGGCCAGTTCTCGTCATCAGACAGCGTTGACCTCATAGCAACCCTTGCATTGAATCCGACTGAGGCTCTTGTATCCCACGATAGATGGCTATCGCGGCCAATGAGAGGCTGGGCTTTAGGTCAACTGGGGCGCTCGGGCCACCAAAGACTGATCGTTCCACCACCTTGGCGTTCCTCCCGCAACCACATTTTGCAAGACAGCTCTCCTGGCCCACCATCGACTCCATCACCACCACGATCCATTGGCAGCTGTAGGTCCCTCGACGGGAAGCTTCTCCCTTTCTTTTTCACTTTTCGACACTCTCCACTCCGCCCGCCGCCATGTTGCGCTCATCTATCGTCCGGGCCTCGAGCTCGGCTGCCGCCATGTCATCGACCGCGACCCGCACTGCTCTCCCCAGAGCTGCCCCGGTAGCCTGCCAGCTCCAGCAATCCCGCCAGGCCCATGCCATCTCCAACCCAACCCTCGCCAACATCGAGAAGCGATGGGAGGACATGCCTCCCCAAGAGCAGGCCGACCTGTGGATGACACTTAGGGACCGCATGAAGACCGACTGGAAGGAGTTGACCATGCAGGAGAAGAAGGCCGGTGCGTACAATCCCATGGGGCGCATCTAGGTGCTGCGAGCGCTCGTATGACGTATCTTGTGTTATGGACGAGGTACCCGAGCTAGCCCGCGGCATCTGGTGCGCGCTACGCGAGGTCATCGCGACATACCGGAAAATTATCGATACGAACATTGCACTGACAACGTCCTCTACACACAGCCTATTTCATCGCCTTTGGCCCCCACGGTCCCCGCCGACCCCCGCCTCCGGATGAGGGCCGCAACGTCTTCCTCCTCTCCTCTGCCGTCATCGCCGGTGCCTTTGCCGTCTTCGCGTTCAGCCGCATGTTTGCCAGCCCCATCCGACCCCGTACCATGACAAAGGAATGGCAAGAAGCCACCGAGGAGTACCTAAAGGTGCGTAACTCCGACGCTGTTGACAAGCGCCCCTCCTACACGTATCAGTACTAACACGTCGCAGTCGCAAGGAACCGAGCCCATCACCGGCTACAAGGGAATGATGGTACAGAGCAAGTCGGAGAAGGACCTGCCAGCCAGGGAGAAGCTCAATGACGAGTAAAGAGTCCGAATAGAAGCGTCACAACAAGCACCATACCAATACCGATACCACATTTTCCTTGGGTCAATTCCCGTTTGGTACTGTTTGTGTCACATACAACAAGATCGAAAGCGTTCCGAACGGCTGTCGATCGACCATTGTCATAATAGTCCTCATTGTACAGAAATCCAGAGGCTTTTCGCGTTTACCTAACCATTCCCAACTCTCGTCACGTGCAGGAGCACGCTGTGCGATTTGCGCAACTCTTACACCAAGGCTCTACCCTCGTCACGGCAGGTTGAACCATGGTAGCCAAGTGACAGCTAACTGAGCACATGGACTAATATGCTCGTCATCATGTAGTTTATCCCGAATGCCTTGAACAAAGTTGAACGCGCTTCTCAGCCTATCGATGAGATTACACATACCGTGTCGCTTATGCTAGATGACGAACGGCTCTTCTGTTATCCTCGCTGTACTATCTGGAATATAAATGGGTCCTTTTGGTCTCCTAGCTGAAAACCCTAACACTATCGATGATGGTGATTTCTTGAAGCACAACCGCCTGCAAAGTCATCATCACAGAGAACACTAGTACAAGAGCACGCATGACAGATCGGTAGTCAACACGTGTGCACATCGGGTAATACATGCGACAACCCGGGGAGGCGCAAACAAGAGATATTGTGTCAAAGGTGAGAACAACACGCCACATGGAAGCCATGTTACGTCAACTGGTCATTCCATAAGCATGAAATCATACTTGGAAGTGTAGGGTTACATGAGTAGGGCTGATGTTGCAGAGATGATATGTTACACAACTGACAATAGTGGTTTGAGCATACATGACCACATCCGCGGCCGAGGGCAATCTTTGCGGCACACATCCAAATAAAGCAAGTCAGATTTGTAATGGCATACTTCCAACCCCCAGGGCAGCAGCCACGGCCGCGGTCACGTCACAGTGCGAAACTTGCGGTCCAGCTGAGCCCTGAGCTGGGCCCTCACAGTGCCCATGTATGACCGCGACCTCCATGTACATATGTATCATCGAATACCAAACAAAATCTTGATTCCAGTAGAGCACAGACAATGGTCGTCCGAGGTCTCTTTACGACCGAACTTTGCGAATTACAACAACCAGTCGTGTAGAACAAGTCAACATGTTTGTCGCTCTTTAACAATATGTACGAGGCCATGGCTTCCCAGCGGCTCGCGAGAGTACGTTCAGTCATATCATTAGTGCTCGCAGTTTGACTCCTTTGGGCTACACTCGAAACTGCTCGCACGCTTAGAAAGCATGCTGTAATAGACCTAACACGACGATCTGCTACACACTTCATCCGAAGGATGAACTATGATCCTGACTCGAACGAATGAGGGTTTGGCGTAAGACTTGTCGTTGGAAAGATGGTAAGTCTGTACACGGGCTGTTGTCATATATGTGATGCTCCAGAAGACTGACCGATACTGGATACAACAAGCAGTTTTTAGATGGTGTGTGAATAGTATGATCTTCCATCCTGTGGTAGGTACCGGATAAAATCCATGTAGTTTCAAGAAACTGGTGTACTTGCGATTGTTTACTACGATTCTTCATATTCGGTCGTGCATGCGGCATGCCATGGTAAGCTGCAGTGTTGATTCTTGCTATCAACAGTACGGTAGCTTGAAGCAGTCTTTATCAGTCAATTGATCCCAACACACTGCTGGAAGCTAGGAATTCTTGAAGTACAGAGGACAGAGGTGAATGACTGCATAGGCTGAAGACTGATAGGTATACGGTACACATGCGTTGGCTACTAATATACCAACAGCCACTATAGACAAGACGTTCTGACTTAGACCCTTTACATCGATTGCAGTTTGTGTAGATGCTGTTCTAGTTGTTCTCGACCGTCGGTAACTCGCAGCTCTAGTTCTATGTTTTGTCTTAGGTTTGGGAGTCGGTTTCCAGGCTTAGGGAGAGGACTTCTAACCGCGAGAATCCAGTTAGCATCTGTGTACATGAGGTTTCCATTGAACTCTTCCTAGACGTACGGAATGGCTGCGACTTGGTTTAGGGATGTAGACTAATGTCCCTTCAGAGACATGTTCTAGGGCATCCCTCTTCACCATTTGATCGTGTTGATTCGACGCAATAATGTGTTTGCTACAAGTTCCACATGTTGGTTTATTAGGTTAAGTTATAGGTAGCCAGTCGCAGCCATTCCGTACGTCTAGGAAGAGTTCAATGGAAACCTCATGTACACAGATGCTAACTGGATTCCCGCGGTTAGAAGTCCGATTATCACGAGCAGGGAAAAGGCCGAGGTTTGTTGAACAGGAAAAAGCGGTCTCTTCATGCACGATAAGTTACAGGAAGCCACGCATCAAAGCACCCGCTTAAAGTCCCACAGTTTCAGAGGTATATCTTTTGTACAAAGTGAGACTACCAGCGAATTGCACTAGACACTCTGGCCGACTCTTCACCCACCATCAAAGTCCGTCTATGACTTCTCGAGCTCAGCAAGAATCTTCTCTCCCTTGGCGCGTGCTGACTCGAAGTCACCAACCATGTAGAAAGCACCTAGAGTTGTCAGTTGTACGCTGTGAAAACGGAGATGGAGGACTCACCCTCGGGAAGGTCGTCACCCTCACCAGTCAAGATAGCCTTGAATGATCGGATGGTGTCCTTGAGGTCGACAAGCTTGCCCTCAATACCAGTGAAGACCTGGGCGACAGCGAAAGGCTGGCTCAGGAAACGCTGGATCTTACGGGCACGCTCGACGGTAAGCTTATCAGCTTCCGACAACTCGTCCATACCGAGAATGGCAATGATATCCTGGAGCGACTTGTACTCCTGGAGAATCTGCTGGACGCGGGTGGCGGTGTCGTAGTGGTCCTGACCGATGACACGGGGGTCCAACATACGGGACTTGGAGTCAAGCGGGTCGACGGCGGGGTAGATACCCAACTCGGAGATACCACGGGACAAGACAGTGGTGGCGTCCAAATGGGCGAAGGTGGTAGCGGGAGCAGGGTCAGTCAAATCGTCAGCGGGCACGTAGACGGCCTGGACGGAGGTGATGGAACCCTTGGTGGTGGTGGTAATACGCTCCTGCATGACACCCATGTCGATGGCGAGGGTGGGCTGGTAACCGACGGCGGAGGGGATACGACCAAGAAGAGCGGACACTTCGGAACCGGCCTCTGTAGGGTTGTTAGAACTCAAATCGACGCAGGAGGGGGAGGGGGATGACGTAAGGGTAAACCTGAATATATTATCTATAAAGAGAAGCACGTCCTGGCCCTCTTCATCCCTAAAATACTGAAGAAAAAGTTAGTGTTGGTTGCATACACTGTGTATTGGGGACTTACTTCGGCGACGGTGAGGCCTGGTGTGGCGGGGTTAGTACGTGAACACGACGTGATGAACATGAAACAGAAACGATAACAGGCGGTGTGATGAACATGAGGCGATGTGATGAACAACAAAGGCGAAGTGATGAACGTGAAGTAAGAATGTTGGTCCAAGAATCGAGCGACTCGATTAGAGGCGGGCGTTGGCGGCGACCCTCCTCTTGTGTGTCTCGCGCTTCTTATGCTGTCCCAGGTCCTATGTGGAAGCAAAGTTCTTGACGCAATCATGACATTGGAAGAGACCGGAAGCCCGGGCAGCCTGTCGAATGAGGACGGCTTTGCAAGACGGAGGCCTCACGACGCCGTCCACCTTGTCGGCATGTGAGATGGTCCCGAGGTGCCTGTCGAGTGCAACCTGGGTGGTGAGGTCTAAGTCGCAGACGTCGCAGCGGAAGCGTTGTGCGTCCTTTGCCCGCTTCCTAACCCTCGCTGCGGTCTCGAGGTAACGCTCTGAATGTCGCTTGTTCCAGGCGTTGACCCGAGCTCGGTCTTTGGCATGGTAGGCATCGAGGTCCTTGGCTTTGGCGTCGGCTCGAAGCTTCTTCTGATAAGTCCGCCTATTCCGAGTTCTCAGGGCAGCGACCATTTCGAGCTCCTCGAAACTCATATCGAGGTCACCCTGTATGCCCTCGTTGAGACACAGGTGGGAGCAGAGAGGCGTCCAGGTGACATCCTCTCGCTTCCACAGAAGGAGATGCTCGAAGTACGAGTCGGTGATCGCGGGGATCGAGGCAAAGAAGAGAGAGGCGAAGAGGGCTTCGAGGATGAGGAAGCGGGCTCTCACCCTCGGAGCTAGGCCTGGGGTAGGCGCAGGTGTAGAGCAGAGGAGGCCACGGTGTTCGACGTGGAAGCCTTCCTTGAAGGCCTGCTGGACAAAGCGAGGAGCCTGTGCGCAGCCAGGCTTGTAGTGAGCGAGCCTGTAGCGGACGCCATACTCTTCCTTCGTGCCCGAGCCGACGTAGAGACGAGGCTTACAGCCAGCCTTGGCCATGACGACTGCATAGACCGCCCATAGTCTGGGACCGGCTGTGGGCAGCGAGGTGAAGTAGTCGATCGGGGGAGGTGTAGGCGAGTCGAGCACCTCGAAAAGGTGAGGGGGGAAGGTGAGGGGCGAGCAGGCAGCGACGCTGTCATAGGAAGAGCGCTCGGCGAAGAGCACGCCATACTCAGGGTTCATGTACCAGTGGGGAGCCTGGATCTGTGCCAGCTTGAAGGCGAGATCGTCGACGAGCTGAGCGAGAGGGTCGAGGTGCAGCAGATCATCGCTGTCGAGATCGACGGCGTCCATCTCGTCGTCGTCGTCAATGTGCTCGTACGTACTGTAGTACGCCTCACGGTCGTACGTCTCACTCTCGTACTCATCATCGTCGTACGTCTCGCCGTCGAACAGCTCGCCGTCGTACTCCATGGTGAGAGCGATGGTGAGGTACGGGACGGAAGGAGCAGACGAGGCGAAGGTGAGGGTGTGGAAGAAGCAGCCTCTACAGAGCAGACGAGAGCGAAGGTGAGGTGGAAGAAGCAGCTCTCGGTCGAGCAGGCGAGGGACGTGTTGGCGCCATCGTATGACGCGATGCCCTCGGGCCGTGGCTGAGGAAGGCGCCCTCAGAAGGGCGGGGGAGGTTGTGTACAGGAAGGTGCGATGGTACAGGAGGGGAGGGTACAGGAAGGTGCGAAGTTACAGGCAGAAAGAAAGTACAGCGAAGAGTTTTACATGCGGGATTTACAGTGCGAGCTTTACAAGTGAGAGAGTACATACCAGTAAGAGCGACACGGGCACGGGCACCCGGGGGCTCGTTCATCTGACCGAAGACGAGGGCGACCTTGGAGTCACCGTCAAGCTGAATGACGGAAGTCTCCTGCATCTCGTGGTACAGATCGTTACCCTCACGGGTACGCTCACCGACACCAGTGAAGACGGAGAAACCACCGTGGGCCTTGGCGATGTTGTTCTGCCTGCAATTAGCTGATGCTCAGCCTGTAGACAGTGTGTCTCCTTACAATCAGCTCCTGAATGAAGACAGTCTTTCCGACACCAGCACCTCCGAAAAGACCAATCTTTCCACCACGAGCGTAAGGAGCCAACAGATCGACAACCTTGATACCGGTAACGAGGACCTCAGCGGAGGTGGATTGCTCGGTGAACTCCGGGGGGTCGGCGTGGATGGGGGCGTACTTGGTGGCCTTGATGGGACCACGCTCGTCAATGGGGTCACCAGTGACGTTCATGATACGACCAAGGGTACCGTGACCGACGGGAATCTTGATGGGGGCACCGGTATCGGTGGCCTTGGAACCGCGAACGAGACCCTCGGTACCGTCCATGGCAATGCATCGGACGACATTCTCACCCAAATGTTGCTGTCTTGAATCAGTGATGCTGTGCCTACTTGTCCGATTCTTGGCGTCCTTACAGCAACTTCGAGAATCAGCTTCTGGTCGCCGTTCTGGGTGGTGACAGCGTTGAGAATGGCGGGTAGCTGCTCGGTGTCGAACTTGACCTGTAATTGATTGTCAGCGGCCGGCGTCTTGACGCCATGAAAAGTTTTCGAAGGAAACGGAAAAGGCTGACGTCGACGATGGCTCCTGTATGTAGTTAGTATAAGTCGCTTGATATACACTGGTCCGACTTACCAATGACTTGATGAATCTTGCCATCCTTTGTTGCGTCGGTGCTGGCGAAGCGGGCGGAAAGCGCGGGGGCGAAGCTCTTCTTCATGGGCGAAAATGCGCTGCGGCGGATGGCCGGCCTGCGCATGGAAGCGCGGAGCGCCTGCTGGATCCCACTGTTGAAATAGGCGTCAGTCCATCTCAATTCATCATCAATTGGACTCAATGGGCGGTTGGCTTACCTCTTCAGCATTGTGAGATATGTGGTAGACGGATTGGTGAGTGGAGAGAGGGTGGGTTGGTGAGGAAAGAGCTTCTCACAGCTCGAGAGGAAAGCGGACGGCGTTCCAAGAGATCCGTGCGCGACTAGTGCCCACGAGGTTAGTTAACGCGAGGAGACAACCCCAGGATCGCATCGTAACCTCTCCCACGACATTCCGAATACGTGTTTGTACGATCCATGTTCTTCGGGTAGTATTGGACCTTGAACGACCGCACCTAAATATTACACAACCATGCTCTCCGTTGATGTTGCGACGCCTCCTCGCCTTCCGATTCGCCCCGATTGAACATCCGCATCGGAACCACAGTTGTGACTGGCTTCAATTCACGAATAACATAGCCTAAAGGTATTCGCAGATGAAAACAGTACACAGCAGTCTAGTCATCCCCTGGTTTGGAGACTACAAGCAGACCGTTACTCTGTGTAATGCCGAATTCCTCAACCCTGTATAATTCAAACGGTCCGAGTAGAGTGAATCAATTGAGCGCCTGTTCCCAGCAATTTTGCCTAGGTACCTTGATTTCACAATGCCGTCAAGACTTTAGGCTAGAATGGGCTCAATATTCCCGATTCATGTTTTGCACCATGATGTTCCCTGAAGGTCTTCGCTAGGAATTTCATCGCAGTACCACACAACAGCAAGATGAAATATCCTCCACGTGTCAGATACCACTATACTGTGCGCGGCCTGCGTTCCACGCCAAAACGTAGCCTAAAGGTATTCACCTGGGCTATCACTAACAGCCTGCTCTGTGACAGGAAGATGTAGGCTCCAATTACCAGGCAAGAAATATGGTGTGAATAATATATGCCTAGCGTTCAACCAGTTGTTAGCTAAGAGTAACAAGGCCATTATTCTCTACATAATGTCTTGTCCTGTAGTTGCCAACTAGCAGGACATGTGACAGCAAACGACTTATACAAGAAGCTAGGACAATCATCAAGCCGACGAAAGGTCTCAAGTCGTTGATGCATATTTTGTTATTAAAATACCACTGAAATACGATAAGTTCAACATTGGCTTTATTAGTATAGCAATATAAAGATGATGAAAATTATGTGTAAACTAAAACGTACCCTGAAGGTCTTCGCTACGAAAATAACTGCTGTACTGTACCACTGTAGATGATGTATACTTCAAAGTTGAAATGTGTTGCGTATATTTTACATGTTTTCATAAAGAGAAGTATCATATATATACAAGTTTTCATCTACTCTTTTCCATCTTTGGTTTTCTTGGCCCGACGAAATTGCATAGCGCGCCGCAATTCACAGCAATAACCTTCCATCCCTCGGGCACCACCCCGAACTCCTCGTTCTCTTTCTCTGTTGCACTCAACTTCCAAATCTTTCCTGTTTGTCTATCAAACCACTCCCTTCCCTCCTCTGTCTGCACTAGTTCGCGCAAAACGAACTTCGTTACAGCATTGCTGTCTTTGGGGCTGATCGAATCGGGGAGCTTCTGGATATCCACGTCGAATTTGCGTTTACCATCTATCTGGACGACACACTTGAGCGTCGTAGTGAGGAGTGGTATGATGGCTAGATCGGCGATTGGGAACCTCTTTGCGAAGACGGTTTGTACGCTGCCTTCGTGCGTTTGAGATGTGGTACAGGTGTTTAGTTGGTGCCAGGCTTCCTCGGCAACACCAGGCGCGATTGGGGCGAGCATACGGACGAGGTGTGCCATAGAGTACCACTTGAGATATGGTGTGATGTGAGACGTATGTGGAGTGTCCCAGATAGTATTCGTCAGCGTCATTAGATCGCTGACGATGGTATTCAGTGAGTATGTCTGCGAATACGACTCGGTGACACTGGCGATGGTTTCTTGTGTTTTGATCCAGAGCTTTGCTTCGTTTGGCTTGAGAGAAGACACTAGGCTTTCGCGTGTAGCATTCATAGAGTCCTCGCTTGTTGAAATATCCTGCAGGATATTGAGGAGTTTCTTATCAGCATGTTCCGGCATTATGAAATTTCCTACTTCATCATCAGGTATCCAGGGCGCGGTGGAAAGTTTGATGACTCGATGCAACCACCGTTGCACACCAGTGATCTTTTTCTCGTCCCACTCAAGGACGTCGCTGACAGGGGCTTGGAAAAGCATATGCGCGCGCGTTGCGTCTGCGCCATATTTGGCAATCGTAGCTCCTGGGTCCACGCCATTGTACTTGCTCTTCGACATCTTCTCAAAGCTGACATTTGGAGTAGCACCACTGGCCTTGATGATAGGTTTGGAAGGGTTTGTCAAGTCGACTTCATCTGGACGCAAGAAGCGACCATTTTCGGGATCTGTGAAGGTCTCTCCGTGAACCATACCTTGGGTAATGAGGCGTGTGAAAGGTTCGCCATTCGTCAGATGGCCCTTGGGCCACGATGGAGTGGTTGCCAGGAACTTTGATATGAAGCGCGCGTACAGGAGATGGAGGATCGCGTGCTCTACACCACCAACATAGAGGTCTACAGGCATCCCGCTATTCGTCTTTGTGGGGTCGACTAAGGCATGCTCGTTCTTCGGATCCAAAAACCTGAAGAAGTACCAGGACGAGTCCATGAAAGTGTCCATAGTATCTGTCTCTCGCTCAGCAGCTGAGCCGCACTTTGGACAAGCTGTATTTTTCCAATTCTCGTCTTCTGCTAGTGGGTTGCCTTTGCGTCCCTCGAAGAAACTGTCGGGCAAGTTCGGTAACTCGACTGGAAGGTCCTTCTCAGGCACAGGAACAGCTCCACAAGAGTCACAATGAACGATAGGAATAGGTGCGCCCCAGTAACGCTGCCGACTTATCAACCAGTCTCGAAGTCGCCAATTCGCTGTCTTCTGAGCCGGCTTCCCTGTGTCGATTATCGCTCGCACAACCTCATTCGCAGCTTGCTTTGAGGTCATACCACCAAAATGCTCGATGTCAGCAGCAACAAAACCTTTCTCAGTCATGGGTGTGTCTTTACCACTGCGCGGTACAAGTGGTAGTGGCAGGGTACCTTTCTTAGCAGATACAACAACCTTGACTGGCTCATCACCGACATTTGTTCGCCAAAAGGCATGGTCTCGCGCATCGTGGCCCGGAACGCCCATCACAGCGCCAGAGCCGTAGTCATCCAAGACATACGGGGCCACATAGACAGGTATAGAAGGTCCCGTAGTGCCTTTGACGTGCGCGAGCGGGTTGCGTGCTACAATTGCTCGCAGCCTGAACCCCTCCTTGGTGTCTGGAGGTAGTTCTTTTGCTCGCCCCATAAAGGCGCGAAGCTCTTCATCTTCGATAGCCAACTGCTGGACGATTGGATGACGCATCGAGAGAGCAATGTACTGCACTCCGAACAATGTATCAGCTCTGGTAGTAAAGACATCGACGGGCTCAAAGCGCATTTCGCTGTCGGTAGAATTGATGTCGAACCAAAGTTGTGCGCCTTCAGACTTGCCGATCCAGTTTCTCTGCATTGCAAGGACTTTCTCAGGCCACCTTCCGTCTCGTGCAAGAGCGTCCAGATCCTTTAGCAGGGGTTCTTGGAACTCCTTGATCTTCAGAAACCATTGCTTTAGCATCACCTTCTCGACCTTTGCGCCGGAGCGCCAGGAACAGCCATTGGCGTCTACTTGTTCGTTCGCTAGGACGGTTTTATCGACGGGATCGTAGTTCACAAGGGATTCGGCTTGGTAGGCTAGTCCGCGTTCATGGAGCATAAGAAAGATCCGCTGAGTATGCTTGTAGAAATAGGGATCGCATGTTCGTATTTCCTACATACATTCATCAGCCCATGCTTGACTAGGGAAATTATTTTCCGTACAGCGTCCCAGTCCCAACGTCCACCCATTTCCTTCATCTGGCCCTTCATAGTATCGATATTCTGCAGCGTCCATTTCTCTGGATGTACTCCTCGCTCGATCGCTGCATTCTCAGCCGGCAGACCGAATGCATCCCATCCGATGGGGTGCAGGACATTGTAACCCTGCATATGCTTGTATCTGGAGAGGACATCGGATATCGTGTATACGCGCAGGTGGCCGAGATGGAGCGTGCCGGAAGGGTATGGGAACATGGGCAGCACGTATGCATTTCCTCTGTCGGACTCACGTAAGTCGTGCCATTGAGATGACAGTCGATCCCAGTGTGGCTGCCATTTAGCAGTGAGCGATTCGACCTTGATTCCTTCAGCTCTTGACTTCCTCTCCAACGTGCCCGCCCATCGTAGAGCTATACGCGGTCGGAGGCATGGGAGACGTGGGGCGCGCCGCCAGCCCACGGATTGCAGACTGAGACCACGCATCACCTTGTCGTATGCGCATGTCGTACACTTGTCGTATTCGTAGGCGGAAGGATGCGCGACCTGATCTACGCCAAGCCTCCACTTGTGAACGACTCCCACATTTTTTCGGCTTATCGATAAGGCGAGGCTCATGCAAACACTATGAATTCCTGACAACTACGAAGATGGAAATCGCGTACCCACACTGTGTCTATGAAGGACCATGGAGGTATACGCTGTTTCCTGTTCATTTAGAAATTCATGCAGGACTCAGCGAGTACCTTCAGCGGCATGTGTTCGGGCTACAGTCGAGCTTTCCCAAGCCGATGTAGCTTCTAGGCCTAGCGTCGAAACGGGGGCTAGCCCAATGACGGCATAGGAGCCCGTCGGTTCCAACAGCGCATGCAAGCTTCACCACTCATACACGGCCGCTGTGAACGCTTGAGAAAGGGGTGCTGGATACTGCCCCTATCTGCTACTCCGCTTATCATATCATATCTTCTCTCCATGGCTAGCAGGTAGAGTTGCGCGCAGCCCTTCCTTCCGCATCATGACCGGCCGCTATTCCAACCTCCCACCGCCGACTCGCGATTCCCTTGAACTTGCCTCACTAGCCTCCTCTTCTCACCCTTCGCGCCGGACTTCAGAGGACTCTTCTACCTCGGGCGCGCCTTCTTCGCGCAGACTGTCATTTGACGATGAAGACCCCTTGTCAGAACTGAACCCTGCTGGTCACGATCCGAATAGACCACGGCACAATCGCTCGTACAGCGTATCCTCGGCCTTCGACTTCGCACCCAACCTGTTTCCCCTCTCCAGCACTGCGCAGGGATATACAGCACTGGGCGCGCCCGCAAACCCAGCTCTAGATCCGTCCAACGCGCTCAACGGCGGCTCGCTAGAGAAGAACAAGAGTTTGACATACCTTAATGGTCTGTCGTTAGTAGTTGGGCTTATAATAGGAAGTGGAATCTTCTCTTCGCCGTCACAAGTCAACAAGAATGCTGGATCGCCAGGCGCGTCCCTTATTGTCTGGGTCGTGGCCGGGATACTGGCATGGACGGGTGCCGCAAGTTATGCGGAGCTCGGAGGCGCTATACCACTCAACGGTGGTGCACAAGTCTATTTATCCAAGATCTTCGGAGAGTGGGCGGGATTCTTGTTTACATGGTGCGCAGTCGTGGTGCTGAAACCAGGCTCCGCAGCCATCATCGCCATTATTTTTGGAGAATACTTAGTACGCGCAATAATTGGCGCCGAAGCCGTGGACGCGAGCACATGGTTGAACAAGGGCGTGGCTTTGGTGGGACTTGTGGCCGTCACGCTACTGAACTGTGTATCCACCAAGTTGGGCACCAGGAGCGCCGACGTCTTCATGTTTCTAAAGTTCTTCGCACTTACAGGAGTCACAGTCATCGGCATCATAGTTGCAGCGACAGGGCTGTCATACAAGGGCGACGCGAATCAAGACTGGAAGAACCGCGGCTGGTTTGAGGATACTAGCGAAAATGTTAGCAACTGGGCTGTGGCGCTCTATGCCGGGCTCTGGGCTTTCGATGGTTGGGACAACGTAAGTCGAGACTTTCGCGATTCCCCAACCTCTACTAATGGTACCAGGTCAATTACGTGACTGCCGAGTTCAAGAACCCGACCCGCGATCTGCCCCGTGTCATCCACACCTCTCTCCCACTCGTCATACTCTGCTACATCCTCGCCAACATATCCTATTTCCTCGTACTTCCCACCTCCGTTATCGAATCGTCCAACACCGTCGCTGTAGCCTTTGGATCACAAGTTTTTGGTCCTATTGGCTCGCTCATACTCGCATTGTTTGTCTCGGGATCGTGTTTTGGTGCACTGAACGCGACAACATTCACATCTGGCCGCCTTGTCTACGCTGCCGGCAAAGAAGGTTATCTTCCTTCTCTATTCGGGAATATTGGTCTAGGAAAGAATCACAGGGCAATCCGCTTGCACAGCATGAACTCAACACAAGGGAAGAGCAAGATACCAAAGAAGCTAGTGAGCTGGTTTGCAGACGCTGATGCAGGCTTCTTCTTCACGCCTATTTCCGCAATGGTGCTCAACGCCGCTCTAACTGCCGTTTACATCGTTGTCGGCAGCTTCGATACTCTCGTCACCTTCTACGGTGTAGCAGGGTACGCGTTCTACTTTCAAACAGTACTTGGCCTCATCATCCTTCGCGTCCGCGAACCGGATCTAGAACGTCCGTATAAAACTTGGATCACCACGCCCATCATCTTTTGCTGCGTTAGTCTCTTCCTGTTGAGCAGAGCCGTGTTCGCGGAGCCATTGCAGACGTTACTCGTCGTAGCGTTTATGGTAGTAGGCTTAGTGATTTGGTTTGCTTGGGTGGGAAGGCGTAGAGGGAAAGAGCAGAACAAGTTTCGTATGCCTGAAGAAGGCAATGAAAAGGTAGGATGGAAGTTTTGGCAACGTTGGAGACGATGAATTAGATAATGTTGTCCTGTAGTATAAGCGCCATGGTTGTACAAGTTACGCAGCATTGAAGGAATGATATCGATGCGTACGTGTTCTGTTGTACCGCATTCGTCATCCGTGTCATCGCACAGCAACGCACCTCGTTTCACTTTGAGATGAAGGGAACGTACATCAACTGGACCGGCTGGGCAGTGGAGAGGTCAAGACCCTGGCATCGTTCACGGATGGAATTGCTGGCGAACAAGCCTACGTAACCACATACTCGATAGCGACGCCCAGCCACGTGGTAGTCACACTATTATACGTTCGACTCGCCTGCTCGAGACCAAAGACAGATCTGCGCCCCACTCGCACCCAGGTCCCAGTCCAGGCTAAGACATGGAATACACTGCCGGTCCTTGCACGCTACCTAGGTATACAAGGGAACAATCAAGTACCCTGTAGTTGGCTAGGTAGGGTATCGCCACATGGGGTGAGAATTAAACGCCCCTGTATTTGCCTACGAAGGGTATCGGTGGATAAGAGAAGGATTGATTGCTCCCTCTGTAGTTGCCTGAGTAGGGTGTTTGATTGTTCCCTTGAGTGGCGTGCATGGATGAAGGCAGAAAAGTGGGAACGGGTACATGGATCGAGCAGATCAACAGTTGCAACCCTATGTTGGGTAATTATGGAGTCTGTAACTCTTGAATAAAAAGTAGATGTGTATACCTTTAAGGTAGGATTTGGTCTTTGTATCACCTTTCCGTCATACTCATGGCCGCATCAACGGTAATAGAGTCAGTTACTATGTATACCCCCGGGGTACATTTCAAGCGAATAGTACAAAGGGATCGAGATGGTTCGCATTGGCTATCAACAGCTCGCGGTATCACGATATAGGACGGAGGTGTCATGATAAGAAGAGATGGTTTTAGTTTGTTTGTATTCTTGCTGCTTTCGAATTGTACTAGCGAGATTGACTATACTACGACGTATCAAGGCCGACCGCCTTCTTGGACAATTAACGGGCTCAATGATGAGACAATGGGAAGGTAAACGACACGTGAAGAAGGCAACTGTGGGAAATGGGAGGGAGAGCGGGGCTGGAAAAGGTGCGGGTATAGAGAGCGGATGTACTGTGCCCAGTTCCGTAGCAGGGTGCGCAGCACCGGTGTTCGTGAACGAATGTTCGTATCATAAGCAACGTGACGATGGAAGTCCGGACGGGTCTGAAAGCCTACAGTAAGCCCATGGTCTTCATGCGACAAAGCCAAGACGGCTTGAGCGAGACGCTGTCGCAGGAGTTGTGCAAACGTGAAACCGAAACTGTAACGCCTATGTGGGTATGTTGCCCAGACGCGAACCACCCAAGTCATCAAAGCATAGAAACAAAAAATCCAGGAACCTGCATCTTCCCAGTTTATCGTACAGCGGCTCGTCGCCGAACCCGGTCTAGCGGTAGAAAGGAAAAAGAGACCCTCAAATGCACTCGCATGCCTCAGATCCAGCCATTGGGTCGCGGATTGCGTGACATTGTGCCTGCACCAAGTGGAATGCAGGCTGTGGGCGACGGAGATGCACGGCCACTGTTTGATCGTGCGAGGTTGGCAACCGACGCGGGCGTTGCTGGTTGTGATGCTGTAGTGGGCGAACCAACTGATGCAACGGGTGTCACAGGGTTCATCCGCAGTCCGCTTATGCAGGCAGGTGCGGGGATAACAGGCTGTGTAGGGGTTGCGAAGCGTGGAGGAGGGTTTGGCGATTTTGGTGGCGGGGAAGGTAGCAACTTCTCGCGTTGGGCTTGGAGGTGGGCACTGGACTGAGCTGCCGGTGTGAGAGGGAAAGCTGGAGTCCGTCCCGGGCTGTTTGCCCTGGGCTGAGTTGGCGAGTCACCACGCGGGGGCGGTTGGGGAAATGTGCTCGGGCTGGGCGTCTCTTCCGATGGTGATGTGCTTGTCGTAGAAGGCTTCTGGATTGGGAGACCTAATGAATCTTCACTTGAATCAGTGAGGCCTCGATTCAGCGGAGGTACATCTCGTTCAGCTCGCGTGTATTTGGCTGCTGCAAGTGTTGCAGGCGCAACTGAGAAGCGGAGACCAATTTGAACTGTCGCGCTACTATCGGTACTCTGCATGCGTTGGTGCCGTTCTGCAAATGGTAGTTTTGGCTTGCTGAGGAAGTCGAAAGCATCGCTGACATTGGTGACCGAGCTTCGTCGCGTGAAGCGCCGTAGGGCGAGTTTAGAAACCGAGGAATCGTCCGAGGTAGTTTTGGGATCGTAGACAGTAGGAGGAAGGCGAGGTACCTCTTCAGCACGTGTGGGAAAAAGAGAGTAGCTTTGCTTGCGTTCATGTGTTGTAGCGTCATTGTCCAGAGCAGGTGGTAGAGGCCACTTTGTGAGATCAATCGGGCTTCCAGGTTTAGTCGATGCCGGTGTCAAAGCTCGCTCTGGTCGTTCAAAGTACTCGGAGTCAAAGTCACCACGGTTTTTCTCTGGCCCGACATCGATCAGGCCTTGTTGGCTGTGTAACCGATGAGTTGTTTGTAGTGCCATTGGGCCGCTGATCTGCATTTCCAGGTCACTAGGGCCGAAGAATCGGAGTTTTGGTCGTTTTTGTTTCGCGGGAGCCTTGAGCTCTTCGATGGGACGAATGACCATCCGTGTCGCATTTGTACGAAGAAAGACATGGAAGAAGGTGATGACTATCCCAGAGGAGAATAGCGAGATTTCTGCGACCCGAGAAGCGGCCAGTGCTTCCATAAATTCTCGTCGAAGAGACTGTACTTCGACTGGGATGACGAGAATCTACGATGGTCAACTAGAGAAGCCAAGGAAGGAGTAAAGATACTCACGTAGATAAGTGCGGCCACAATCAAGAAATAGGTCATGCGCGAAGCTGAGATACGCTCATTGTGATCGAGCTCCGGCGTTCTCATTAATTGGATGCTGATCAGAGCAGCTGCCAAAAGCAAGAGAAAGACAAGAACCGAAAGAAAAACCAACATGAGGAGATCATATCGCATAGGAAACCAGATGAGACCGCCGAAGCAGGTGTTTGGTGATGGCCAGGCGACTGTTGGCATCCAGGTGAGCAGAAGCATGAACGATATGACAGCGATACATATTATTGTGTTCCATTTGCCGCGTGGAGCGAATCGGTCTTTTGAGTAGGCTCTGACCACGACTTCGATGCCGAAAACCAAGGTGATGTACCCGATCAGAAATATAGCTGCCGCTCGTCAGTCGCTTCATCCGCAGATCGCACTTTGCGCTAGGCGTACCAGGGAAAGTGATCATTGCCAGTCCGCGACAACTCCTAGAAAACACACTTTGGAGTGTAGTGCCCTGCACTGATACGAAGATGATTTGTTGTAAAACGGCACCGCAGGCCAATGCGAGTGGGAAAGTCTCAGCAGGATGAACATTGTGCAGAGCATTGAACCTCCTATAGTTTGTTAGTGATGTTGCCACCCTCTTCTACCTTGTACTTACTTCTTCCTGGGGAGGACCTGGAGAGCTGCAGCACGCCGTGCGTCTGAGACAATGCGATGGACCGTCAATAACGTCAAAGCAAGGCTAAATGCTCCCAGGGTAAGATGTGTCGTCCGAAGCGTTTGTACTTGCTGCAGCTGTAGGCTTGCGATAAGGGTCCTTGTCGTGTTTGTTTGTGTCCAAGGAACTTGACGGACGGCCGAAGTGTTGAGAGTCAAGTTGAAGTGCGATCGGGCCTCGAGCTGAGGGAAATGGTCCGCCCATGATTCCATCTCGCCGGCTTCGGTTACAACAGGTGTAGAAGGAATAATATTGTCTCGCTGGTAACCAGCAGCGGCTGAAGAAAGGAAATCGACTAGGTATTCATGGAGACCGTGTGACTGACGTCGTAAACGAAAGAGTAACCAGCTCAGCGTCAAAGAAGGAAATGGCTAAGCCTGCCAGCAGAGCAACGAAAGAAGGGGAAAGAGCGTGAGCATTAGACGTAAGAGACAGGAGATGGGTACGAGACTCCAAACGGTATATGACAAAACCACTGGGCGGTAGCAGCAACGCACGGTTTCGGAACAGCGGTCCTCAGGCGTCTATCCGGTCATTGGCTGAAGGGACCCGCATTGGCAGAGATCCATTCGGTTCATATTACAGGTCGTATCATCCCGCAATGGGTGGGAGTGGGTTTCAATCTCATGCGAGCCGCTACTGCGTAACCTGGGCAGCGGAAGCAGCGAAACCCGTGTTGGTACCGTTGCGCCCAAGACTAGTCAGCCGCCTTGGAATACCTCTCGCTCTGGCCCTGCTAGATTATTGACCGGGTTGAACAAATTCTGGGTCCAGTAAGACGTCATTGCTTGACGTTGTCCAGTGGACGTGTGCGTCAAACTCCACTGAACACCTCTTTCGCTCTCGTTACAGCGCGACAGTATTCTTCAAGTTGATTCTGAGGCGCACAATTTCTTCTGACGCTGAGCACTATACTTGGATTCCTGGGAAGCTATTTCGAGCGCGGAAGCGCCGATGTAGAGAATGGCACAAAGTCGGTGGTGGTGGTGAGGTGGATGTGGTCGGACTAGAGTTCTGATGCGAGCTGGGTTTAGACTGTGCCGCAGATCCTCGCTTCAACCCTGTCCGAGACACTGCGGACTCCAGAACCCCTGTCGGCTCGACCGTCGCGGGGAGGGCCTCGCAAGTTCATGACACGGTCCGCAGTGGATTTGGCTAGCGGCAAGGTATAAGCAATATGTTATAGAGAACGGAGGGTGACGGGTAAAGCCACGAGCCAATGCTATGTCGAGTGTTGGAGATGGGACAGTCTTGCATAGTTGACCAGTAGGAACGATTCGAAGACATGAGTGTAAGATTGAAGGATGCGAGAGCGTCCATGGGGTGCAAGACGGAAGGAGCCGACTGAGATGCTCGGATGGGGTACCATGTTGAACAGCAGCTTGGCGCTGCTTGGTTCTCCACCGAACAGACTTTGTAACTACAGAATCCGTCAAGCGGTCGGGACAATCGTAGCTCAGAAAAGCATCGCGTTCGAGACGATAGTACTTCGCCAAATACGCACCACCTCACGAAGATCAGCGTGTGCATTGTCACAGGCTGCCACGCAGCCGCTGTGCTTCAGACTCCAGCGGCTACATAGTGGTACAATCACGCTCGCGTTGTACTGCTTACCCTGATGGTCTCGTCACTACCGTCCTGCTCTTGTGCCTGATGTAACAAGCTACCCAAACCAAGACTGAGTAATGAAGGACTTGCAAATTTTCCTATAACAGGTAGCGCACGAAGTTCGTCAAGGCATAATGATGCTCGTATGGAACGAGGAGATTTTTCGAGAAGTCCAAGCCACCGGTCTTTTACACTGCCCCAGCCACACAGCACGAGACACAGGGGTATGCCTCAGAGAATTCTCCGATAATGCAAATGAAGAACTGGGCAGATGCGAGCATGCTAGTCCGTTGTCCTGGACAGGATCATCACCAGGAAGGCCAGATTGTGTAAACTAAAAGTTGGCTACGTTGATTATGAGTGTCCTGTTGAACGACACCAATATGACGAAGGGGGTATTACTATTTTTTTTGGTCACACGTCGCCTTGTAGGGCAGGTCCGTAGACTCGTTCATGCTATTGTGCAAAGCTTTACTTAAGCGGACTTTGCATATTCTTCAAGGTACGCAACAAGCAGCTTGGTACCGTCTAGCGAGACAGCATTGTCTACAGCACAAAAGAAGTTAGCCTGGGTTGTTGGGTAGCTTTGCCTCGGGCAGAACCTTGGATTGAGCACGTTAGACCACGTTGACTTGCAAGCCACGTAATCCAATGTACCCTGTAAAGTCACGACTCGAAGCATGACTCAAAGCACCATCGATAACACGGAATGTATAGAGGCACTTACAATTACTGGCACGGATGCCACCCACGCTGCGGTGTCCCTTCAAGCCTAGCAGACCTTTCTTCTCTGCACCCGCAAGGAAAGCCTTCTCCTTGTCTGCGTCTCCACCAGAGACACGGAAGCAAATGTTCATTCTGCTGCGCACAGTCTTGTCGGGCACGACGTGGTAGACATTGGAGTACTTCTCAAGCGTCTCATAGATGAGCCGGGCCTTTTCGTTGGAGACTTCTTCCTGACCACCGATACGCTTGGTGCCGTAGGAGTTGACTAGTCCAGACATGACCTGGCCAGCCACCCAGACGTCGAAGATGGGCAGTGTGTTGTAGAGTGAGTTGTTCTTCGCGATGGTGGGATAGTCGAGCACAATGGGGCCAACAGACAAGTTGAGCTCTCTCATGAGGTCGGGCGAAGCTGGAGTGGAGTGTGGCGGGAGAAGCGACTTCCGCATGATGACAATCGCGATGCCGGTATTGCCAATGTTCTTTTGGGCGCCACCGAAGATGATGGCATACTTGCGCACGTCGACCTTCCGGGAGATGAAGTTTGACGACATGTCGGCACAGACCAATGGCGCGTCGTCGCCCTCGAGACTCTGGGGAAAAGACGGGAACTCGACTCCGTCCACGGTCTCGTTGTCGCAGAAGTAGACAAAGGCAGGCCCGCCGTTGGAACGCGGTGTGAGGCTCCACTGGTCTTCCGGGGCGATTTTTCCAAATTTGCCGTCATTGACCTTGCGCGAGTCGGTAGCTACGTTGACGTGCTTGGCTCCTACAAGACGCGCCGCCTCTTGCGAAGCCTTGAGCGACCAAGAGCCGGTGACGAGGTAGTCGAGCTTGAGCTCCTCATCGACGACCTTGCGCAGCCTCTTGATCAGCTCATCCTTGTTATCGCCCACCTCTTCCGCGATGTTTGCGCGCTTCTTCTCTACCCATATTGAGACGAGGTTATATACTGTGGCACTGAACTCGCCGCTACCACCGCTTTGGAGGAAGAGGATCTCGTAGTCGTCGGGGATTTCGAGCAAGTCGGCAAGTGCCTTCTTGGTGTCTGCAAGAATCTCATTGGCTTCTGGCGAGCGGTGGGAGATTTCGCAAAGACCGATGCCCTTGTCTTTGTAGTTGAGGAGCACCTGCGAGGCCTTTTCGAGGACCTCGGTGGGCAAGGGTGCAGGGCCAGCGCCAAAGTAGTTGACGTCAGAGCGGTTGACCATGGCGACGACGGGTTCAGAGGCGAGTAGTAGTGTTGTGTGCAGAGCAAGACCGAAGTGGCATGAGAGAAAATGCGCGAAGAGGGGCGGTTTGTACAGAAGTCTTCTCACGTCGCGTCATACGCAGAATGACTCTACGACTACTGGCTTCCTCACCACCGCCTGCTGCTTCCGACTTCGGGCGCGCACGCAACATGGACATGGTGGGCCACATGTGCAGAGCACGCGGGCACCGTCCGCTATGGTGAAGGCTACATGCTCCCCGCGTGGGCGTTGAGGGCATTATGCGAAGCCATTGAGCGCGTCGGGCTGTGTCCAATGGCAGCGTGAGGGAATGGATGACTGGCGCCGAAGTTCGGTGGGGAATTTTTGTCTGGGGAAACAGCAGGGCGGGCGCATTCACAGCAGTTGCATCCACCACATTGCTGCCATCGCCGAGTACCAGCAATGGCAATGTCGCTACGGGCCGCCCGGCTCCTGGGTCGCAGGCAACTAGCAGTATGTCGCAAACACATTGTCTCGTGCGGCGTCCCATCTAATGTTTCCCAATGCAGCCCCGAGCAGGTCTGGCTCTTCGTGCCGCCTCGTTTTCGCCTCGACCATGTCTCGCGCCACGCACGTTTGCTACGACCGCCAGCCGTCGCGAGGCCCAGGATGTCTTTCCCTCGATGAAAGAGAGCCCCGCCGCGAGCTTCCTCTCTTCGCTCAACGAGACGCCCAAGACACCGCAGACGCTCACCGAGAAGATTGTGCAGCGACATGCCGTCGGCGTTGCGCCGGGCAAAGTGCTCAGGTCGGGCGACTATGTCACATTGCAGCCACACAAGTGCATGACACACGACAACTCATGGCCCGTCGCTCTCAAGTTCATGGGCATTGGAGCCACCAAGATCAACGACCCCAAGCAGATTGTCATGACGCTCGACCACGATGTGCAGAACAAGACGGAGAAGAACCTGAAAAAGTACAGCCAAATCGAGCAGTTTGCCCAGAAGCAGGACGTCGTCTTCTACCCTGCCGGACGGGGCATCGGCCACCAGATCATGGTAGAGGAGGGCTATGCATGGCCAGGAACACTCGCCGTCGCTTCCGACAGCCATTCCAACATGTACGGCGGCATTGGATGTCTGGGCACACCTGTCGTGCGAACAGACGCTGCAAGCATCTGGGCAACGGGCAAGACCTGGTGGCAGATCCCACCTGTCGCAAAGGTCACCCTGAATGGCAAGATGCCCCAGGGCGTGACTGGCAAGGACGTCATTGTTGCTCTGGCAGGTCTCTTCAACAAGGACGAGGTGCTCAACCACGCCATCGAGTTCACCGGAACCGATGAGACCCTTGGCAGCATACCCATCGATGACCGCCTCACCATCGCGAACATGACGACTGAGTGGGGTGCCCTTACCGGACTCTTCCCTATCGACTCCACCCTCCACGGCTGGCTTCGCGCAAGGGCGACTCTAGCCGCCATGGGAGAGGGACAGGCCAAGGATCACCACCAGCAACAGTTTGTTCACGAACGAATTGACAAACTCTTCACTGCTACTGGTATCGTGGGAGAAAAGATGGGTCACATCTTCAAGCCCGCGTTGGCTGCGGACAAGGGCGCCGTCTACGCCAAAGAGCTCTTCCTTGACCTTTCCACTCTGTCGCCATATGTCTCCGGTCCAAACTCGGTCAAGGTTGCCACTCCTCTGCTTGAACTACAGAGCCAAAACATACCCATCAACAAGGCATACCTCGTATCCTGCACAAACTCCCGCGCTTCCGATCTCGCTGCCGCCGCCAACGTCTTCAAGGATGCTGCTGTTCTGAATGGCGGCAAGATCCCCAAGATCCCCGACAATGTCAACTTCTACATCGCCGCTGCGTCAATTCCTGAACAAAAGGCTGCGGAAGAAGCTGGTGACTGGCAGGCGCTTCTGGAAGCTGGCGCGCAGCCACTGCCTTCTGGCTGTGGTCCTTGCATTGGACTCGGTACAGGTCTCCTTGAGCCTGGTGAGGTCGGTATTAGCGCAAGTAACCGTAACTTCAAGGGCCGCATGGGATCGCCTGACGCCAAAGCCTATCTTGCCAGCCCTGAAGTAGTTGCAGCAAGTGCTTTGTCGGGCAAGATCTCAGGTCCCGGATGGTACGAGGCTCCTGAAGGCTACGCGGGCGTTCGGCGAGGAGAGGGCGATGGTGTTCCCGAGGAAGAACGTATGATGACTATCGAGGATATGCTTGAAAAGGCCATCAAGGATGCCGAGGCTGCTATCGACACCTTTGGCAACGCCGAGCCCGAGACACAATCCGTGGATCCGCCCGCAGCACCAGGTTCAGAAGCTGAAACTTTGACTGAGATCCTCCCTGGTTTCCCCGAGAAGATCAGGGGCGAGATTGTCTTCTGCGATGCCGACAACATCAACACTGATGGTATCTACCCTGGTAAATACACATACCAAGACGACGTAACCCGCGAGAAGATGGCAGAAGTGTGCATGGAGAACTACGATCCCAACTTTGGTCAGATTGCCAAAGCCGGTGACGTTCTCGTGTCAGGTTTCAACTTTGGCTGCGGTAGCAGTCGTGAGCAGGCTGCAACTGCCATCCTGGCAAAGGGTATTCCGCTCGTCGTCTCTGGTAGCTTTGGTAACATCTTCAGCCGTAACAGCATCAACAACGCTTTGATGGGTGTTGAGGTCCCCAAGTTGGCCAACCGTCTCCGCGAGGTCTTCTCTTCCAAGGACGCTTCGTCGTCGCAGCAAGCTATCAAGGAGCCTTCAAACAACGCTGAATCGCTTGATTCACCACCCCCGGCCGCTGCTGCTCAGCCTAGCCAAGCCAAGCAGTTGACCCGCCGCACTGGTTGGACCCTTGAGTGGGATGTTCGCAGGAGTACTGTCTCTGTACAAGAAGGACCCGATGGCGCCAAGTGGAGCGTCAAGGTCGGCGAGCTGCCTCCCAATGTGCAGGAGATCATTGCTCTTGGTGGATTGGAGAACTGGGTAAAGAAGGAGATTGGCAGCCCTCCCTCTTGAGTGTGGTGGGAGCTGGAAAATTAGCTTGTAACATTCGTGTATACCCACTTGATGATATGCATAAGCGGCGTTTGGGTATTTAGACTATTTCAAGCAAGCAATACATTGCTTAAAAAGCACGTGGTTCTGCATTGAAACTTCGCAAACCAACCCAAGGAATCTTCCGCATACTGCTACTTCTGCCTCGCTCTCTGCCACGCTACCGAAGATAGACAGGCATACCCTTCTCCCACCCCTTCGCTCTGCAGCAATGCCAAGTATCCGTTTCGCTCACGCCCTGCGCTCCACTGCTCTTCTGATCGATACTAGCATACACACTCCATCCTTCCTCCTCCAACATCTCTACCAGTGCTATCAGTAATTCTCTCACCCTCATTGTTTCTTCTCCACTAGCCTGCCATGGGTAGCCTCTGAGTTTGTACTCCCAGATGCCAGGCGAATGCTGTTCGGATGCCGAGATCCAGTTGGCTCCTATACGAGAGGGGAGGGAGCTATACAACGAAGCAGGTGCGTCTATAAAGCGCAGCCGGTCTTGTCGACTGAACGAGACAATACACCATTCGTGTGGCGCTGGGGGTGGGCTCTGGTACCGGAACAGCAAGGTATCTTTGTCCACGGCATTCTTGCTTATATCGGTGTTGAGCGTCAAGAGCCATCCTGAGGCGTGTAGAGTCGCTAATAGACCGTTCATCAGACGCCGTGCGTGCACCCCCTCTTTGCCATGTCCACGCCAGGGGTAGCCTTCAAGTTTCATTTCTTGACTGTTTGCATATCGGCGCTCTTGGTCGATACCTTGAGGCCAAGTTCTTAGCACGGTTGCGCGACAGCTGGAGATGACGGGTTCGGGAAAGCGCAGGAACCGAAGACGGTCTTCCTTGTGGAGAGATAAAGAGGCGAAACGTGTTTGCACGGGTGCTGATGGTGTATATAGAGAAGAGGAGGCAGTTGTGTAGGCAGGTGGTGGGGGTGCAGAGGAATCATTGGGGGTGTCGTCAATTGATTCTCCTTTGGAATGACCGGATGGCGACTTGCCGCGGAGTTTATCGAACATTTCAGCGAGGTTTTGGGAAATTCCCTGGGGCGGGAGTGTTCCGTTGTGATGCTGGATACGGAGAAGACTTCCAGGACCTGCTGGCTGGGCGCCTGGTGTCTTTAAGCCTTGTGGTTGTTGCACAGCCTCATGGCAACTTCGAGTTCCAAGATACCTGTGGTCGGACCGTTTCAGTCCTGTGCATGTAACTGGTTACTCAAGCAGGTGAATATTGACCACCAAGTACACATGATACCGGTCATAACCTACCGTCGAGATATTCGTAGTGTATTACTTTGTGGGCTAGTAGGGTAAAAAGATGGTATATGTGTCTACGCAGAGTATGCAATGCGACTTGGAAAAAGAACAAGTTCTGGTAAGGCGTTCAATGCGACACAACTTCTTTCAGCGCTGACAATGCTCGTGTTTTGTCTAATGACGCGATGGAGGAGTCTCGAGGGGTGCAGAGTAGCGCGACTTGGCGGGGCGACACCGGACGTTGAACTCGCTTCCCCGACGACTTTTTTTTTGGAGCGGGTATCGTCGAGCATCTTATCTCTAGCTCCCGTCTTTCACTGCTCGGTACCGCAATTGCCTTGCGCTGTTGCTCCCTCTAACACCTGTCAATCCTCAATTTCCCTCGTTGCTTGAAATCTTCGATCATGACGCCATCACCTTCCGAAGCCGTAGCAAAGGTCGCGCAGGCCGCTGCTGGCACCAACTCGTCCGCAAAGGTGTACAAGAGGGAGTCCAACACAGCTAGGGTATTGGGTGCAGGTACATGTACCGTTCTTGCGGCAATTTCACATGTCTGACATGAACAGGATGTGCGGGTATTGCAGAGCTCATGGTCTTCCACCCCGTCGACACGACAGCGAAGAGGTTGATGAGCAACATTGGAAAGGTGCGACATGTCCACGACACTACCCCACAATCGCGTCTGACTCGAGCAACTGCAGATTGAAAACGCAGCGCATCTCAACAAGGTCGTCTTCCGTGACGCGGCCAGCGCCTCGGTCACGGGTCGTTTCCTCTCTCTCTTCCCCGGTCTCGGCTACGCTGCCGCATACAAGGTGCTCCAGCGAGTATACAAGTTCGGCGGACAGCCCTTTGTACGGGACTACCTCGCGCACAACCACGGCGACAGCTTCGACCGCGCATTCGGCAAGGGCAACGGCAAGGCCATCATGCACGCGACTGCAGGTTCCATCATCGGTATTGGTGAGATTGTCCTGCTGCCGTTGGACGTACTCAAGATCAAGCGACAAACAAACCCCGAGGCTTTCCGCGGCCGTGGTCTGTTCAAGATTGTCTCAGACGAAGGATTTGGGCTATACCGTGGTTGGGGATGGACCGCAGCACGTAACGCGCCAGGCTCGTTTGCGGTATGTTCCAGCACTCTCCGCAAGCAAGCATGTACTAACGTAAACACAGCTCTTCGGTGGTTCCGCCGTTGCCAAGGAATACCTCTACAAGCTCAGCGATTACAACTCGGCATCATGGTCGCAGAACTTTGTTGCCTCCATTGCCGGAGCGAGCGCGTCGCTCGTCGTCTCTGCTCCTCTCGATGTCATCAAGACCCGTATCCAGAACAGGAACTTTGAGAACCCTGAGAGCGGCTTCCGGATCGTGTCCAACATGATGAAGCACGAGGGATTCACTTCCTTCTTCAAGGGACTGACACCCAAGCTGCTCATGACGGGACCCAAGCTCGTGTTTTCCTTCTGGTTGGCCCAAACGCTGATCCCTGCTTTTGGCAAGATAATGTAATGTGTTTGCGATGAACTTATCCTGATGTCTGTAATATATGGGAGGCCTGGGTTTACTGGTGCTATGGAGGTAGCAGGTCGGGCTACGTCAAAGGCAACGACGTACATAGAAGCGCATACTCCTGCGATCGAACGACACATTCTCCATTCTATGAAAAAAAAAAGACTAGGCTGAAAAAGGGCACGTTCGTGGACTGAAAGTGATGATGCGTGTGCCACGGCTGGGTGAATGACTTGCGTGGACCCTGGCGGCTGTCACGTGCGTGCACTGATGGCATGTGTTGGATTATGATGTATGGCCTGCCACTGTCTCGGAGCCGTGGAATGAAACGGGTCAGACTAGGCGTTATGCGTCAGAGAGGGCAGCCGACATCTCACTGGAGAAAGTTAGGCGGCAGACCAGCGGGTGTGAATGTGATGTTCCCATGGGGCGACGAGCTACGGCAACTTGTGACCACGGATTTGGGCTGGATGCCAAGCTAATTCACATCTGGTATCCGCGCATTGCACCTCGTCCACCTCTACTTGACACCGTCCGCCTCGACGACCCGCGATACCCCCACGACTGCTGCCTTTGATAAACCCCTCCCGACTTACATCCATAGCCTCTGCCTTCCTCTCCACCCCGCAACACCGCCATCATGAACCCTGAGTGGTACGTAACCTCCGCGCGACGCCCACCGCCACAGGCTGGGAAACGGGCAACGCCGAATCTGGGACTGGGACCATGCTAACTCGGATGTCTGCAGAGTGCTTTTTACACCGGCAGCAGTGCTGCTGCTGTCGTCCCCGCCGTGGATGGCTCCCGCTGACGGTGCGCCCTGCAACAGATACGACTACCTCTTCAAGCTTCTCCTCATCGGTGACTCTGGTGTCGGAAAGTCCTGCCTGCTGCTCCGTTTCGCAGACGACACATACACCGAGAGCTACATCTCGACCATCGGCGTCGACTTTGTGCGTCCACCCGCGCACTTGCAGCCTAGACGGGCGGTAGACTAACAAGGACCAGAAAATCCGAACCATCGAGCTCGATGGCAAGACGGTGAAGCTACAGATTGTGCGTATGCTCGGGCTTGCAGTGTCCGGGAGCGCGTGCTAACAGCCATGACAGTGGGATACTGCCGGCCAAGAGCGTTTCCGAACCATCACATCCTCGTACTACCGCGGCGCCCACGGCATCTGCGTCGTCTACGATGTCACCGACATGGACTCATTCAACAACGTGAAGCAGTGGCTGCAGGAGATTGACCGATACGCAACCGAGGGCGTCAACAAGCTGTTAGTGGGCAACAAGTCCGATATGGCGGACAAGAAGGTCGTCGAGTACACTGTAGCAAAGGTACGCTCATGCCGTCACTCGCCGCGCACCCTCGGCATCTAACAACATCACCAGGAGTTCGCAGACAGTCTCGGCATCCCATTCCTCGAGACCTCGGCCAAGAGCGCTACCAACGTCGAGCAAGCTTTCCTTACCATGGCCCGCCAGATCAAGGAGCGCATGGGCACCACGACCGCCAACACCAAGCCCACAGTCCCCATCGGCCAGGGCCAAGGTGTGCAAAACGGATCTGGCGGAGGCTGCTGCTAGAGAAGAGGAAGAGTCGTTATGTGTCGGAGAAACGTATCAGTGTTTACGGACGCTCGGCATACTACGTGGATGAAATAAACTGCCGTGTTTATGCGATGCGAGGATTGGTGCGGTACTACCATAACGCTCACTGACTACATGACCGCCATGTCTCTCCCATTCGTCACCGTTTCCACGTTTCCACTCCGAACCTGTGTACTAGCATGACGACACTCGAGCGGATAGAATGAGGGCTCTCGTTTTGGATTTCTGGGATGTGCTGGTGTCTGCATTACAATTTGTGGTGGCCGCTAGGTCTCTTTCCTTGGTGTGTTCAGGTGTTCTTTAATATGGGCAATCAGATTTTATCTCATAGCTCCTGGTGCTTGTGCGACAAGTTGAAGTTTACGCTCCAGACATGTGAAGACACCAGTATTCTCATAAAGAAGATCAACGGCAGATGCAAACAGACAGCAGCTTATTATGACCCCAACACTTATTACCAATTGCCCAACTCGAGTGTTAAGCGACCATTTTGACAACTCAAATCAGCCCTTGAAGCGCCCTTTTCGGCGTGTACGACATGCCGCATATCATTTGCTCCTTCCCACATCCGGCAAAATGCAGGCGCTGACGTATGGGGCACCTCGACTAGGCTCCCCTCCAGGCAACACTAAATACTCGGGTCCTGGATGAGCCCGCAAAAGCAATTCTCAACCAAAGCTTCTTTCTAACTCTTGTGTTCTAGAGTTTTTCCAACCTTTCTAATGCCTTAGGACCCTGGTGCATCAACCTCAGTACCTCCAAGAGTCGCCATCCCTTCGCTTTGCCGAACACATTCACGTGAATGGCGCATTCGAGACGACCACACCTGACCCTTGACTCTGGATTATGCCTATACAAGATGCGCCTGTTCGAGCGGCACAGTGGCTCGGTCGCGAACTGGGCCTCGCGACTATGAAACAGGCCGGAAAAGATGTCTATATCATTATCCTGGCGCGTTACATCCGTCTTTTCGCATATGGCAGTGTCGCGCTCATCCTAGCCCTCTTCTTCCAAGAACAAGGCTTCTCGGACGAACAGATCGGACTTTTCATGTCACTGACATTGCTGGGAGATGTAGTTGTCAGTCTTCTGCTTACCCTCATCGCCGACACGCTTGGACGACGTCGCACTTTGCTGCTCGGGGCGGTGTCTATGGCAATATCCGGCGCCGTGTTCGCCACGACGAGTAACTACGTCGCCCTGCTTCTTGCAGCTATCATCGGTGTTATCAGTCCGAGCGGAAACGAGATTGGACCGTTCAGAGCGGTCGAAGAGTCGACATTGGCGCATCTAGTGATGGAGGACAAGAGATCAGATGTATACACTTGGTATGTCGTCTTGGCCGTACTGGGGACGTCGACGGGTTTGGCCGTTGGCGGTGTGGCTGTCGACAACTTGCAGGCCATCGAGGGTTGGACGGATCTGGATGCGTATCGTGCGATCTTCTGGATCTACACGGGTGTTGGCTGCATCAAGGCTTTGATGACACTCTTTTTGAGCCAGAGGTGCGAACATAGCGACTGGAACGACGAACGCAACAAATCTGCTGCATCGCCCGAGACCGAACCATTACTGAACGGTCACGACACCGATGATCCGAACACTGCAGCGCGGGAACCATCACCCAAAAAGTCTAAGAAGTTCTGGCATTCCCTTAGTAATATTTCAAAGTCAAGCCGCATCACCCTCATCAAGCTGTGCAGCTTGTTTTTCCTGGATTCCCTAGGCTCTGGAATGGTTCCATTCAGTCTTATCAACTACTATATGGAGCGCAAATTTGATCTGCCAAAGGGCAAGTTAGGCGGCATCATGTCTGCAACGTGGTAAGTGATGTCCGCAAGCAAGTCACGAATTTCGAACCATGAACTAATCGACCTACAGGTTTGTATCGACACTTGGCAACATTTTCGCTTCAAGTCTAGCAAAACGTCTCGGCTTGATTCAAGCCATGGTCTTTACCCACTTACCCTCCTCCATCTTCCTTGCGCTACTCCCGGTTCCCTCAGGTCTTGCTCTGACTATATGTCTCCTTGTTGGCCGCTCAGTGCTCAACTCTATGGACCAAGCGCCACGATCAGCCTTCCTCTCAATTGTCGTCTTACCGGGAGAGCGCACAGCTGTTATGGGCGTGGTGAATATACTCAAGACGCTTTCTCAGAGCAGTGGTCCGAGTGTTACTGGTGTACTTGCTGGGAACGACCATTTCTGGGTCGCGTTTGTTGCAGCGGGTAGCTTGAAAGCGACGTACGATTTGCTGCTACTTGCATTCTTTGGCGGAAGGGTACAGCCGCGGAAGGATGAATCTATACCCGAAGTAGTCAGAGGCGTTGAAGAGCATGACAATGTTGAAGAGCCAGTGGACGTACAGAGGAGGGCTTGATTTACTTGGATGGAAGTTGACCGAGCGTTCTCATAAAGATCGAGTAGAACGACATTAGCACAAGCGAGAATTTGGTACGATTCATGATAACTACCATGTTTAGCGTGGCCGTTGTTGAGGCTACACCGCTAAGTACTGATGGAAGCCTCCCATACACCTGCGAAGTCAAGTCAATACAAACACATCACAGCTATTAGCATTCAATCTACATACCGTTTTCTATTGCCGATCTCTGACATGGTAGTTCTAGTCTTCGTCTAGACATGCACGTCGTCTGCACGATGCGACCAGCCCAATGGTAAGCTCGTCGGCCAACTCTCCGATCGTCGACACTGGCGACCTAGCCGAGGACAGACCTCTGTGCATGCAAGAGGGCGCACGAGATCAAATGAGGGATGAATTACCCGGGCCTTTCAGCGTTGATTTCGAGTTGGCTAACTGCACCAAGAAGGTCGCATATCTCTATGCCCAATCATATTCGAGCACGGCCGCAGGAGATGAAAGCTCCACTTGTCTGCACGCGACCCAGACCCTGGCGTGCATGGTTCGCCGCTACAACTACGCTTACCCTAACGATACTCGGACCCCGCAAAATTTTATGCTTAAAGACCGCCTCATGTCCTACCATCCAATGTCACGGTAGCAGTTCCCCGGATTCTTTACTTTTGTCTTGGTCGAGAGTGAGTGGAGCAGCGTCGCAGACCCCACTATCGTCCTAGAACAGTTCAGGCGATCGCCATCGGCCCGATTCCCTGGTTTGGAGAAAGTTGACGGACAGCAACCATGGCGGAAGAGAAGGATATCCAGCCTACCACGGCTCCTCCCCTGAATCAGGATATCGATCATGAGGCTGACCACAAGCGCGCTGCCAACAAACTTGTTGAAGATGCACGAATCGCTACCGACAATGAACGAAAAATGACCCTTATGCAGGGTATCAAACTCTACCCCAAGGCGATTGGATGGTCTGTCCTTATCAGCACGTGCATTGTCATGGAGGGCTACGACGTTTGTCTACTGAACAACTTCTTCGGTTTCCCGCAATTCAAGCAAAAGTATGGGGAGCAGCTTCCGGACGGCTCTTGGGAGATTCCAGCACCATGGCAAGCCGGACTCTCGAATGGAGTCATTGTAGGCGAGATCATTGGACTGTTCCTCAATGGATGGATCAGTGAGGCTATCGGATACCGCTACACTGTCATGGGATGCTTGCTTCTGATCATCGGCTTCACTACGATCTTTTTCACAGCTCAGACAGTGGTGCACTTGCTGATTGCGGAGATTCTTTGTGGTATTCCATGGGGTGTCTTCCAGACGCTTACAATCACGTACGCTTGCGAAGTTTGCCCTGTCGCTCTACGCGGATACTGTACGTTTCTCAGAACTTTCACACCCGATACACAAGCTTACATCTATTAGTGACGACCTACGTCAACTTCTGCTGGGGTCTAGGCCAAGTCATCGGTATCGGTGTAATCCGCTCCATGGTCGACCGACCAGATGAGTGGTCGTACCGTATTCCGTACGCGCTGCAATGGATGTGGCCCGTTCCTCTCATTGTTGGTGTCTTCCTAGCACCCGAATCGCCATGGTGGTTAGTCCGCAAGGGGCGAATCGACGATGCGAAGAAAGCTCTGCTTCGACTTACCAGCCTCGACCGCGAAACCGATTTCGATGCCGACGAAACGATAGCAATGATGGTACACACTACTGCTCTCGAGGAGAAGATCACTCAAGGAGCTAGCTACTGGGACTGCTTCAAGGGTACTGATTTGCGTCGTACCGAGATTGTGTGCATGGCCTGGGCAATTCAGAACTTGAGCGGAAACGCCTTCTCTGGATACTCGTCTTACTTCCTTCAACAAGCTGGCCTACCCGCATCGACTTCCTACGATTTCGCTATGGGCCAGTATGGTATCAACATGGCCGGTGTCTTTGGTGCATGGTACCTCATGAAAGTCGGGTTTGGACGACGAACACTCTACCTAGGAGGTCTCTGTGGATTATGCGCTATGCTCTTCGTCATGGGCTTCCTCGGCTTGGTGCCAGACTCTCAGCGCGAAACGGGCGCTATGGCTACTGGAGCCATGATGATTGTGTGGGCCATGTTCTACCAACTGACCGTTGGTACCGTGTGCTACTCCCTCGTTGCTGAGCTATCCACACGTCGCCTCGCCATCAAGACCGTTGTTCTCGGCCGCAACCTTTACAACGTTATTGGCATCATCACATCCGTTCTCACGCCTTACATGCTCAACCCAGGAGCCTGGAACTGGTAAGTGCTATTCGTCACGTCCCCATTTACATACTAAATGAACTACAGGGGAAACTACGCCGGATTCTTCTGGGCAGGGTCCTGCTTCTTAAGTATCGTTTACACGTATTTCCGCCTCCCTGAGCCCAAGGGCCGCTCCTTTGCCGAGCTTGACCTGCTCTTTGAGAAGCGAATCAGCGCGCGCAAGTTTGCGAGCACATCTGTCGATGTGTTTGAGGACAGCCATATTCAAGGAACTGCTGCTTTTGACCGCTACGAAGAAAAAGTTGATGCTGCTGTGAGAACCGAATCTGTTGCTGCTGGTATTACGAAGGTTTAATGACAAGAAGATTTAGGGTGCGATGTGATAAAGACACAAATGTGCATGAGAGTATGACGCATGTTTCATATGGTGGACACATGGGCTTTGATATTATTTTAATCAACTTCTCCATTACGCTTCGTTTGGCCTTGAAGTATGCTCTGTGTCGTAAAGGTCTACATATGCAATGCAGCATCGCCAAGTCCTCCTCCGAGCTGATTGGACCTGGCGTTTTAGGCTGCTGCGAGAGCGGGGCATTCTGCTGCGGACAAAGTTGCCTTCTTTCTTTCCTTCCCGTCTCCAATCTCCTGATGGGTTTTGAACATCCACAGAGAGGCGAGGTTCTTCTGTCGACCCCACTGACTCACCTCGCGATTTGGTCACATTTGCGTACATGGAGGATATAACCTGGAGAGACGAGTGAGGTCCACGTCTTCTGATGATACTGTCGTCGTCGCTGACGATCAACTGTATACAGATATGTCGCTTCTCCTCAAGAGCGCGAGACAGCAATTGAAGCAGCAATTGCAGGAAGGAGAAGATGCCGAGAGTTGGCCAACGGGCTCCACGCTATATTGCCTATAGAGCTCCGAAACATGATCTACACTTACATTGTCGGACCGTCAGCTCAGCTCGAGTATGCTTTTGACAGCCATGGCATTATTCAGATCGGCTTCTTCGACTCTGGGCAATCTGAAGATCTCGATGGTCTGTCCATGTTTGGCGAAAGTTGTCAAATTCAGCCCAGATCCTGGGCCATGGATCCAGCATACTTTGGAATTGATGTAGCGAAAGAGCTAGCGGAAGCATATTATGCACTGAATCGTTTCGCAGTTACTTCGGAGGAGTTCTTAGGTCCATTTCTGACCGCCGACCCGTTGGGCCTAGGTATAAAGCCTTACGAGCATATCCGGTGCCTTGATCTTGCATTTGATTTCGAAAATCTCTACGACGTAGATTTCGCTAGCATGGCCAGTCACCTAGAAGCTCTACAACTTATCCCTTCCAGGCAGCGCAAGATGGACATCTATATCAACCTCACCACGTCGTTTAGACCATATGTGGAGCATTCTCGCAACACCAGATTGCGACGGTACACGGCCGAAGCTGAGCGCGTCATGCTCAATATCCTCGAGTTACTAAGATGGCCCGTATACGAGTTATTGCACAAAGGTCATGCGATCGAGATTTTCCACGAAAACCTAGATAGAGGAGACAGGACAAGCTCAGAAGTCGCACAAAGGGATTTGACGAGGTATCGCTTTACTAGTTCAGAGACGCCGCACAAGACTGATTTCTTCTACATGACCGAGGAGGAGTGGCTCAAGGTGATTTGTGTCTCTTTCCTGTTCTTTCCTCGCTAACATCTTCAAAAGGAAAAAGGAGGAAATACAGTCGCCGATCCTGCATCACACTATATCCTTCCATTGCCTAGGACCGGAAGCGAAGAGAGTAACGTAGATGAGACAGATGAAGATCAATCACTCCAAGCACGAGTTCGCAAAGCTCTGAAAAGGCGTTGGGATAAGGATGGTGCCCTAAAGGGATTCAGTTACGCGTATGAGAAACAGGCGTGAATGCCTGGTATCAAAAAGCAGATGGATGGACATGACGAAGAAGAAGAGCTTGCGCGAGTCGCTTGGTATGAAGCACTAGTGCCTTCTGGGGATGGGGATGAACAGTCTGAGACCTTGAAGAGCCTAGTGACGAACAATAGATTTGAAAGCCGCGACATACATCAGAACGATAGAACAACAAGATCCAGATGAAAGTCTTCTGATAGAAGAAATTGACCAAGGCAGAGTGAACCTTCCGTTACCACGATCGCCCAGAGGCCAGAAGGACGAGAGCGTGATTACACACTTACCACGAAGACCGGTTGTACAGAGAACGCACCTGCAATGAGATTAGCAGTCTGAGTCACTTGACAGCCATCGCATTACCCTGCCCAATGCATCATCACTTACCTCGCAATTGTAGCATCGAGCCACACTCTTGACATATAGGGGATGGAAAGCCTCGCCTGTCCGACTGGTACAAGTCGTACAGTCAGGCCACGTCGACGATATAAGTGCTATGCAAACACATTTTCCGGTTCACTCGCAATATGGAGATATTCATGACGCGGAAACGCAAACTTCAAATTGATCATCACAAGCAAACGATTAGATTAGTTACGAAGAGTATGCACAAAGCATCGCTCAGACCAGATCCACATTACCACCAGCCAGCACGAAGACTGACTAAAACCGCCGTCTCAAGGTGAAAGCTGAGTACAAGAAGAGTAACGGGACAAAGGAAAGAGCAGGCGTCGCAGCAGTGGTGGAAAGAGAGAGAGAGAGAGAGAGAGAGAGAGAGTAAACGCTCAAGGGTATGAAGCTTGTGTGCCAAGCCATGCTAAACATATGTACTCATACAAAAGAGTGATCCGTGGTGCGTGAACGGGTAATCTGGATGATTACGACAAAGATGTCTACTTTCCACCAGAGGCCAAGTGGTCAGCGGCCTATCAATGGCATTAGTTCAGCTTCCTTATCTGGGAAACGTAGTTGCATTGCTTACCTTGTTGATGTCATAGTCGTACTTCTCGAGCGCAGACAAGGCGTCGTTGCGATCATAGCCCATACCCGTCAGCTTCTTGAGAATGGGGTCGTCATGCTCGGTTCCAGTGCTGATGGCACGGCCAAGCGATGGCATCTGGGGAGATAGCTGATGCGAATTGGAGGAGGAGGCGGCCGCCTCTTCATTGTCGAGCGTGTCAAAGACAGACTTGCCAAAGTCAGTGGATGCATGCTGTGAGTGTGAGCCCTTGTCGGTCTGAGAGGACTCAAGGTTGGAGAAGATGGCGTCCCAGTCCTGAGATGATGCAGCGGGCTGAGGCTGCTGAGGTTGTCCTCCAAAAGTCTGCGACAAGTGCTCGAAGTCGCTGAAGCTGTCATCACCGCGCGGCTTGCCAGTCGGAGTCTGCTGCGAAGCCATGGTATTTGACTTGGAAGCAGCTGGCGAGTCGAACACTGGGTTGAATTCGTCAAGACCTTCACGGTGCTGTGAAGAGAACATGAAGTCCTCATCAGCCCTGTCGTCCTCTTTGGCATCCGCTAGGTCATCGAACCCGGCGTCAAAGTCATCGTTAAAGGCAGACTTGCCGAGTTGGGGCGCATTAGTCGACGGCGAAGGACCCTTGTTGTTGCTGTTTTCGGTCGCGCCGTACGATAGAGCAGTATGGTATTGATCAGATGGTACTGTCGACGATGGGGTATCTAGAGGAGGAGGCGATGTTGTCGCAGATTTGGACGGACCGCCAAAGAGAGCGGCTCCGTGACCACCAGGAGGGTTGTACGACTTCTCGGGGCCCTGCGCCGTGTCAGGCGATCCTGCCGACGTAGGGTCTTCGCGAGAGGGCAGCAGACCGCCAAACTCCGGCGGGAATTGGTTCGATCCGCTTCTGGTTTGGTTCACAGTGGACTCGTAGGTAGGTGGTGATTTTTGTGCGCTGGGGGAGGGCAAGCCACCGATGTTGGAGTCCAGGCGAGTAGTCGGTGGTGGAGCTCTGTAAAGTTCATCGCTTGACGCAGTACCCGGTCGCTGCTGTTGCTGAGAACGCTGCTCTTGTCCGGTGCTAGTACGCTTCTGATTGGGCGACGCGGATGTAAAGTTGTCGTCAAAGCCTCGCTCATCATTGCTATCGCTATCATCATCATGGGCAAGATCCTCGATTGGAGGGAACTCCTTGTTGAACTTGTTGGAGTTGTCCGCAGTTGCGCTCGCAGTAGACGCGGCGGCAGTGTTTTGACGGTTAGGCCCAAAGCCAGCGAAAGCGGCGTCGAAATCATCCTTGCCTCCACGTGGTTGTTCACTGGTGGTGCTGCCGAAGGGGTCGGCACGGTTGTTGTTCCTGTTTGGACCACTCAAACTACTCTCTCCGGTCTGGTTCTGCTGGAGAGGGGTGGCGCCCTCTCGTGGGAAGGCTCCGGGAATGTCTTGCGCAATGCCAGCAGAGGGTGCGCCGAAGTTCGTGAAGGTGTCCTTGCGCTCCTCAGCTCTGGTTGAGCGCTGAGTGTCACTAGTGACGCTGGCCACGGGAGAGGCTGAGAAGTTTCGGCTGAACAGGGAAGGGTTGAAGTTGTCGGTTTCGGTCCTGTTTGTCTCAGTGCGCTCTACGGTGGGCTTCTCTGCTACAGGAGTACTAGCAGGTGAGGCCTGTGAAATCGTAGGGGTCTCGTTGCCAGGGACGCCATATCTGCTAGCAGGAGCAGTCGCGCGCACAGAGGAGCTGAATGAGTCGGATCGTTGACCACTTTCCCTCAAAGGCAGGAATGAAGAGCCGAACTGGCGCGACTCGGGAGGAGCTGGTGGGTCTGCACCACGAGGAGACTCCTGGTAAGACGACAGAGGAGGCGAGGTGGAAGGCGTAGGAACACCAGGTCCTTCTGAAGATTGTACTGATTGGCCGGATGGGACGGAGAAGCTGGGTCCTTGGCTCTGGTTCTCGGGACGGAAGGATACGGGAGGTGCACTGCTCTGGGGTGTGCCAAAGCTGCCGAAAACGCTGTCAAAGTCTTTGTGGGGTCCTTCGCGGGCAAAGCCAGACGGCGACATGGTGTTCTCAGCAGGCTGTGGTGACTTACGGAAGAATGGGTTGGTACTTTGGCTGGTCGTGGAAGCCGCAGGGCTGACAACGGCAGGTGTCTGGACCTGGGGACTACGCGTGCCCTCCTCTTGGGACTTGGCCAAGTCGCTCATCTCATTCTTGATCTTGTCGCGTTCTCCCTCGTTGGTAGCAAGCTGCTTCTTGTTGATTGCCACCATACCCTTTTGCTGGCGAGCATCGTTCCTCATCTTGTCAAGCTGGGGACAGAGCTGTCCAATCTCGGCGTTGAGCTGACGGATACGCTCCTTTAAGTTGTTGTTCTCGCGTTGGTCGGCCTCAAGTTGACCTCCCACTTGCCGGTGCTGGTTCTGAAGATCCTGGTAGGATCCCTCGATCATAGCAAGATCTTGTTGCAGTTTCCGGGTCTCGTTACGGGAGCTAGCGAGTCGGTCCTCCAGGGCCTTGACAGCTTTGACCTCTTGGTCGTACTGGGTCTTAAATTGCGATAGGCGGAGTTCCAGGTCGCGCTTCTGAGTGTTGACACTGTTTAAATCACCCTCGGTCGCGGTCTTCTTGTTCTGGACCTCCTGCATCTGGTTTCGCAATGTGGTCATCTGGTTCGACATGTTGGCCAGGTCGGTTGAGTCTTGCGTTAGCTTCTTGTTGATTTCAGCAACATCCTCGCCGCCCAACAAATCGTCCATTGCGGATGGCGTGGAGTGTTGTGGCATGCCAGAGGCACCCGATTGGCCTGTGGAATGCGCGGTAAGAGTTTGACCAAACGACGAGCTGGGCATGAAAGGCTTAAACGTAGAGGCCGGGTTCCGCGGTTGGGGCTGGAATGGGTGAGGTGAAGTAGGCGAGGTCGGTTTGCTCCCAAATGGGTCGGCCTCGAAGGGTTTGCTGAAGGTAGCAGAGCCACCTGTCGACTGCGGTTGCTGAGGAGCAGGAGCGGGCGCTGTGAAGGCGTCAAGGCCGAAGAGATCCTCTGCAGCTGATTTGGCAACACGAGGAACGGGTGGTGCAGGTTGGGGTGCGACGACTGGTACGGCTTGGTTGGCGGCGGTCCGTAGACTTGGGGGGATCAAACTAGGCGGTAGCGTTGCTGGAAGCTGGTCTCCCTTCCGTTGCTGACGGATCAGGTACATTGCAACCGCGAACTCGTCCTTGGACAGTTGACCCTCTGAATTGATGTCTGCAAGGTCCCATATTCCTGCGAGGACGTCTTCGGGTAGGCCAGAGTCGCTAAAGAAGCGCACTGCCTGATCTCCAGTAATGAAGCCACGACCCATGGTGTCGACTGTCTTGAAGAGGTTGTCGTACGAAGCCTTTTCTTGCGGGCTGATCAACCAATCGCTGCCAGTCGGCTGAGGCGCTGGAGCTGGCGCCCCAAAAGGCGACCTTCCAAGGGGACTCGACTGCCGTGGCACGTTTTGCTGACCGCTAAATTGGCGTGGCATGGACATTGATTGGTCTGGACGTCCTGGAGGAGGTGCGAGTTGCCCTCGTCGCGAGGCGGCTTCATACAGGCCTGGGGGTAGCGTAGTCGGAAGTGCCTTCATGTTGCCTGTTCGGTACGAAGCTAGCATGTGCATGGCGATGATAAACTCGGTCACATTGAGAGCGCCGCGCTGCTCGGTGTCGGAAAGGTTCCAGATGCGGCCGAGGACTTCGTTGGGTAACCGCGCTTTTTCGAAAATCTCCTTTGCATTTTCACCTGGATTGTGTTAGAGAGGTGTGCTGACAAGGAGGCGAAAGACATACCCGAGAGCACGCCATTGACGGCACCAGACTTCTCGAACAGGCCTGCGTATTCGGCAGCCTTGGCAGGTACTAGCGGAGGCACTCGGATGGGGCCGTTGCCACTCATCTGGGGTTGTATGGAACCAGTGGGTTGTGGAGAGAAGCTGGGAGGTGCAGGAACCGAAGGGGCTGCCGATGGGATATTCAGGCCCTCGAACTTGGGCAGGGGCGCGGCTAGACGAGCGTCAGCGCAAAGGCGATGGTGGAAAGCAATGGGGACATACGTCTGAAAGCCAGCTCTGGGGAGGGATCCCGGCCGGCCTGGTAGTGTCCGATGAGACGCAGGACCTGGCAGAAGCCGGCCATGGTCAAGAGACCGCGGTTCTCGGTGTCTGCAATCTGCCATATCTCACCCAGGACGGCCGGTGCCAGCTTGGTGCGCTCGAAGAACTTGACGGCAATCTCGCCGGTTATGACGCCCAGCTTCTCCGTGTCGGCTTGCTGGAAGAGATACTGGAAGACGCGCTTCTCCTCGGGCGTCAGGTTGAGAACGGGCTGGTCTGGGGGGGCATTAGCTGGGCCGTGAAGGGCGCGGGTGTGCGAGCACAGGTGGCCACCTACTCAATTCGCCGCTTTGCGAGAGGTCCGCCATGGCTGCGTGGGCGCAACGAGCGGCACTCGAGGGTAGGAGGGCTTCTGCCTGGGGGGTATACGAGGCTGAAGCTCCCGGCGCTGTCGTGTAATGGAGCGGGGAAGCGTTGGGCGGCCGCGCACGGGAAGCAAAGTGGCAGGACTAGCGACGGGCGGCTAGACGCGAAAAAGACAACCCCCGTGTGCGAGGACGGGAGATGGTCCTGTGAGGGCGTTGGGGAGCGGCGATGGGGGTATTGATCTTGTTGGAGTGTGCGAGATGCGCCGGAAGCTTGATCCTCGCAGTCGCTGCTAGGCGGAAAGCTACCTGGCCTAGTGCTGGGTCGAAGCTCATGGCTGGTTATTGGACGGCCGCACGGCAGCTGTCAGTCTTGTGCGCATCAGCCACGCTGTCTCATGCATGCCCCAACACCCAGTCAGTGACCTGCACATGGCCGGCCTCCGCATCTGCACACTGCCGCCAGCCAATCGTTCCTCTGCAATATCTTCCGACGCGCATTTTGACACACGTCGTCATCACCATGGCGGATACCCATGTCAAGTTGATGCTGTGGTGTCATCAATCTGTTGTTACTGTTGTTACATTTATTCGTCTACATGTTCCCAATGGCATTACTTCGTCATTACATGTCTTGTACAAGAGTGGTGAAAGTTCGAGGGTGGAACGTAGAAGGTCTTCATCGACGCTCGCCTCGGCCCCGGTTATTCCTCTCCCTCCAACATCTAGCAAATGCCAGACTAGGGCTGACTTCCTCACGTCTACCCCACGCCCGCCCCAGCAGCCAGTCGGTGACGCTGATGACTTTTGCTGTCCTGTCCCAATGCTGGCCCTCCTCTGTATGCTCGATGATGTGGTTCAAGATGCGCCCCTCCTCGTCAAACTCAAACTTGAAGAGACCAGTAAACTGCTGGTGGGGTCTTTTCGACCCTGCGACGATGCTCGTAATTTTTTCAACAACGTCGCTGACTTGGCCGCTGTCCTTCTTCTCCGGCTTGCATGTCTGCCATCGGACTATAAGCTTCTCGTTGCGTACGTTGCTCGCTGACGATGCGCCGTTCTTGACCATGCGCTCGGATAGTATCTCGAGCTTCACGTTGCCGAGTACCGGTACCTGGCCCCAGGCAACTGGTGCTGTCCATAGTGCGGCTGCATATGCGAACCTGCCGCTGACGGTAGGCAGATGGGGGTGCGTCGAGGGGAACAGGTGGAGGCTGATGTGCGGGGAGAGAATGTCTTGCGGCAAGGGCGAAATGAGGAGCGTGGGCAGGCGGTCGTGGAGTACTCGTATGGCTGTCGTCGTGTCAGTGGCCTGATGCATTGCTCGGCATAGGAACAATCAACGTACTGTTTCCGAGCTTGAGGTTGCGCTCCTTCAGTCGCTCCTTCTCGTGCTCATCGGGCTCGTCATGTTTGCATGGCGACGAGCTCGTAAACCAGTGCCTGGACACGGAGGCCTGCCTTGCGCCTACGGCTGTGATGTTCCTTTTGTACTGCTTCAGCCCCAGCAGCCGGGGCGCAGTGAGCGATCGTGCTGGGACAGTCGGAAGTTGCGTGCGGGCAAATGTCGAAAAGCGCCGCATCAGCCCGCTGGTCATCTGTGTGGATAGGGATATGCGACCATAGGTAAGGATATGCTAGGTGGTGAGGTGCCAATTGCGGAGGATTCGGTGTTTCCGTGCGCTAGGTAGTCGTACCACGGGAAAAGAAATGCATGATTGCATGGGTGGGTCCCTCCCGATTCCCATATGCTGGGGTATCAATCGTGACGTAGGGTTAGCCACCATCTCTCAATCTGTACTTCCCGCTGTATGCTCCCGTCCTCGCCACGCCCATGTTCGCATTGAGCGGTTCCGGTGCGACTATCGACCTCTACTTGCATAATGACGCCTATAAAGATCGACTTTCCTCTGCACGGTCATCCAAGCTGGGCCTCAGCAATCTTTCTTCCCCAGATTCCATAGAGCGCCCACCATAAAACTGGTTTACAAACAGTAAGAGCGACCCCGCAATTACCCCATACCGGTGCTGATACTCACAACCCCATTACTAGTCTCCGAAGATACAAGAACATTCCTCAACCCCTTAGCTTCTCCACAATGGCCCCCTCTGGAAAGCGAATCGTCTTTACGGGCGGCTCAGGAAAAGCCGGACGCCATGTCATCCCAGAGCTCATCAAAAAGGGGCATTCTGTTTTCAACTGTGATCTGATCGATTTTCCCGACCCAGAGGCTGGTGTTTTTACTCTCAAGACTGATCTAACAGACAGGTAAGATGGGACTGTATGTAATGCACATGAGACATATACTGACTGGTTATCCTCACCTCTGCAGCGGCCAAGTTTTCAATGCGCTCACAACCCACTTCAACTTTGCCGGCTACGAAGATCCTCATGTACCTGGCCCTCCCGACGCAGTCATTCACTTTGCCGCCTATGCGCGAAACATGCTGGTACCAGACAATGAGTGCTATGCCGGCAACGTCAGGTCAACATACAACGTCATCGAAGCGGCATGCAAACTTGGTGTTAAAAAGATTATCATCGCCAGCAGTGAGACAACATACGAAGTCTGCTTTGGCCAAGGAGATCTTGACTATGCCGCTTTTCCTCTGACTGAAGACATGGACGTAAATCCCATGGACACGTACGCCATCTCAAAACTCTGTGGCGAGCGTGTAGCGCGTGGATTTGCACGCCGCTTCGACGCCGACATCTACGCAAGTCATCTCCATGCACAAACTGCCTATAAGACATTTACTGACAAGCATATTCAGGCGCTCCGCATCGGCAACGTCATTGAACCCCACGAGTACGAACGTGACTTCCCAAAGTACATCAAGTCCCCAGAGGTCCGCAAGAGGAATGCTTGGGCGTACATTGATGCTCGTGATTTGGGCCAGATATGCGACCTGTGTGTATCAAAAGACGGATTAGGCTTCCAGGTCTTCAACGCGACAAATGATACCATTACCGCTACCTTTCCGACGAAGCAGTTCCTGGAGCAGTACGCGCCGAATACGCCCATAACACGAGAGATGGGCGAATGGGAGGCACCGCTGAGCAACCGAAAGATCCGGGATGTTCTCGGATTCAGGGAGGAGCATAATTGGCGAAAGTACTACAACCCTGATCAGTAGAAAGAGATGTGCCTAGGCCAAGAATATTGCCCCAAGGCCGTAAACAATACAGGTAACAAGCTTTCGAACAAGTATAAATATGGATATCATCAAACTGTTCGTAGCTTTAGGGCCTTAGACACCAGCCCCTCTTACTTCCACATCGCTTTGCGCATGCTTTTCACCTACTGCAGCAACGACATGTCCATCGTCCCCACCCAAATCCCTCTCTACACCACCAACATTAACCCTTCCAGTATCTCCCTTGTGACCCTGCGTACCAATTTTCAAGAAAGGCACGAGAACCAAACCGGGGACAGATACAGCAGCCGCAAACCAAAACACCGCTGCAAACGGCTCGACAGCGTTGTTTCCATAATAACCAGAGGTAGCGCGGTTTCTTTGCACAGCATCAAATATGGCAGTCGCGATACCATATGCGATTGCAGTACATAGACGAGTCAAAGTCTGGAAGAGCGAACCCGCGATAGATTGCTTGTTCGTAGGCATCGAAGAGAGGACGTACATCTAAGCGTAATTAGTAGCAATAACAAAGAATGCGGCGGAAGCCGACTTGGAATGTGCTTTTCGACATACATTGGCAACAATGAATTGGAAGTCCACCCCGATCACACACAAACAGAGCGCGGGGAAAGAGAAGGCCCAATATGAGTCTCCATACCTCTGTACCGCTGCCAGAGTAAAGGACATGGTTAGTGCAGCGGCGCCGATGCCTACGAGCAGTTTATTGGAGACCTTGTGTTGGATGAGAGCGGCGACCGCGTTGGCCGCGAGGCCTACAACTACCATGGGCAGCATGTGTACGCCGGTCATAAGGGCGTTGTAGTTCAACTCTGTTTGGAAGTAGAGTGCGATCCAGAAAGATAGGACCGGAAATCCAAGGAACCCGCATGAGAGAATTGCGAGGAGCTGATTTGGTGTACATGTTGGTAACTTTCTGGAACATAGTGGTCAAGTATAGAGGAGAGCACTTACGAGAGAAAAATCCCTGTCGTACCAGATCTTCATGTCAATCATAGCATATGGGTACTTGATCTCCCACACTATGAAAGCCGCGATCAGTATAACGCCTAGGATTAGGAGGACAAGAACATAAGGCGTCTTCCATCCATTCGGCGCATCGCCTCCCAAACTGACCGATGTTAGTGTAGTAACTTTTCAATTAATGCAAAAACGCACCTTAAAGCCGCACAAAACATGCCAATGCCAAAGATTGTCAAAGCAGTACCCGGCAGATCAAGTTTCTTCAACGTCTCTCTGTCCAACTTCTGCTTCAACTGTGTATCTCTCGGTACAGTAAAAGCCGCAACGATACTCGTCACAAAGTACACGATAGCCAACAGGAAGAACCCAGCCCTCCAGCTAAAGATCTGGGTGAACAATCCAGATAGAATAGTTCCGAAAACAAAGCCCATGGGGTTTCCAGCACTAAAACACCCAAACGCTCTGTTCTTCCTCGGACTGGGTCTCTCATAGATGGCGCCGAGCATGCCTTGGGCCGGCGGCACCGAAGAAGCAGAAAAGATACCTAGGACGCCACAGAGTATGTCGAGAGTCATGCCCGACTGCGAGAAGCCGGCGCCGAGGCAGAAGACGGAGAAGAAGAATAGCGAGCCAATGAACATGGATTTGCGACCGAACAGATCTGCTATACTGCCGAAGAAGAGGAGGAGGGACCCTGCTGTAAGAGATGTCGCGGCATTCATCCATGTGATTTCCGCATTCGTCATATCGAGATCTCGGCCTGCGAAGGAACTCATGACGGTGATGGAGCCGGTTAAGAAGCTCGTCATGGCCACAGCCATTGTCACCGAGACAATAAACATGCATTCTTGGAACGTGGATGTGAAGCATGCTGGTCGCGAATTGGGATCCTTGTTGTCGCTGATTGGTTGCGAGAGGGTAGCGGCGAGTTCGGCATCTGTATCGGCGTCCATCTTGCTCGCAGATGATGTATGTACTAAACGAAGAAACGGAGGCGAAATGAAGAGAACAGACGCAGAGATTATCTACGGGGATATTGGGGGCGATGAAGCAAAATCGGATACAGGATCAAAAGAAAGTGTAGACTGTGAAATTATTCAGCGCGCGGAATTGCTCCATGAGGCGTTGCATGTTGTCTAGCCGCTATTTAGGCAAGTATGGCTGCGCTATGCCTGGGCTGGACGTGGAAGAACGTTTATGAGCAATCGCTGACTCAAAGAATAAACGGGTAGAGGATCACGCTGTAGATCCGCGGAGTGCACCAACACGATGCTAAAGCTAACCAGCAAAAAAACGTTGAGCCTGGAGAATAGCAAAGACGGGTATCGTTGATCGACATGCATCGTATTACAATTTAATCACCTTCCACTCACCTAGCTGCATGCGCCCTAGTTGGCCTCCCAACGGACCTTGCACCTCTCTGCCGTTGGCCCAGAGCTTCTTGCCTGCCCAATATTCGATGAAGCCATCTGGGCCTGATACGATAATTAACCTAGAGCCTTTTTCCTCTGGTTGCCTTTGTATCCTCTTCTCAACCTCACTTGGGCTCGGGAACGAGTTTTCTTCATCAACATAGTAGTTGACAGTCAAGCCTTTCGTTGCGGTCCCGCTCTGCTTCTTGAGCGCATCCAGCTCCTTTACTATAACGCCCTCGGGTGCAGCAGGTGAGTCCTCTGCAGGCGGTGCTTGCGCAACAGGCTCGCTGGAGCCGAAGAAGCTCCTCCACCAGCCTATTCTATTCCGCGCGGACGGTGTGCTTATATCGTCGCTGATGCCACCTTCACATTCTTCACGGCGTCTGTTCGCCCACAGTATGTGCATTCGACTTCCAGTCCTTCTTGACAGCGCTTGCGCAACCTGCATTGCGGGTGCTATGCCAGTCCCGCCTGCCAGGAAGACGACCTCTATGATATCGCGGGGAAGCTTGAGTTCGGTGTTCGGTCCTCGTAATTCGACCGTGGACTGCTCGGGTAGGCGGTGCAGATAGGTCGAAACCTCGCCGCCCTGTTCCTGCCGTATGAGTAGCCTCATATCTTCAGGCTCGTTCTCGCGATGCTTTTGGTCGGGAGGCGTAGGGGGCAGCGGTGTGTATGCACGCGCAATCTGTAGCTGTGGCTGCTTGATCTGGACGCTCCAGACGCTTCGCTTCCACACCTCCTTTACGCTCTCCGTGTCCGATACGCCATTGCTGTTGCGCAATGTGAAGATTGCGCTCGTGGAGGAGACGGGTTGCTTGTTTACAAGCGTGTACGGCGTGAAATCATGCGGGTTCAGCGATGCGTCGGATCGGTCTGCGGATCTGGAGAAGCGGTACGCGGCGCCGCCAATAGCTGAGGTTCCGAGAACTATCAATGGGCCTGCCCGCCGCTTGAGCCAGGACATGGCGTGCGTAGAGCTGGCGCTTGTCTAATGACAATGGTGGTCTTGCTTGTTGCAAATGCAAAGGTAGCTCGAATTTCGACGTGACGACATGGGCCCATGCGCGTTGCCCGCTCTACCGGTACGGTAGAATGCCGAGGTGTGACCATGTCCAAAGGCGTTATCGCCAAAGGGATATGCTGTACCTTTGTCGTGTTTGAGACTTGGATTGAAACTGTGGAACAGTACACCGAGTTTTATTTTACTATCAATCTTGGAACCTGCAGATAAACTTTCAGAAAATGCATCATGTTGCGAGGGAAGAGGTTCGCGTTCGCAGCTGTGTCGCGTGTCGCATGCTAGTGTAATGCGTCTCCGACTTCTAGAACAGGAGACGGGGGGTTTTAAGGAGGTGGCAACAGTCCGATCTGCCAGGTTGAAACAGCGTTAGCGAAGGGTTGTCGTTCCTTTTCAAGGCCATGCACACCTCAAATGCGTCGAGAAGCTAAGCGGCCGCTTCCGCTGGACCCTGCATTCGGAGCCACTCGAACCTGACCAAGTGGCGTCCTGGCATAAGATCGCTATTTTGCACTGCGTGACACTATCATCTTCACTCCTCTCTCAGACCGCTCTTCTACTGCCTGCCTACCCAGATTTGATCCGGACAGAACCCTCTTCCGCGGCTCCGCAACGTGCGCCGGCGAACCGCCGGAGTTATCACGGGATAACATTTCAGCCCTATCGATATTTCCTTAGACTTTTCACCGACCGCGATAAAACGCCAAACAGTCGCTCAGACGCTGATTCCAGGCTTCCAAGAGGCTTCGAATCAACCTGTACTCTGGGATAGCCCAAGACTGACCAACTGTTCCGGCCTCCGTACGCACGATCGACCGATGGCGCCCGCAGTTCTGACTCAGCGCCCAAGGATACTCTGTCTCGACGCATACGACTCTTTCTCCAACAACATAGTCGCGCTAGTCGAACAGAATGTAGACGCAGAAGTCGTCAAGATCTTTATCGACGACCCAGTTCTCGCAAAGCCATCAGCCTCTGGGGACTATTCAACCTTTACCGACTATCTGAAGAGCTTTGACGGCATCATTGCCGGTCCAGGACCTGGTTGGGCAAAATGCGACGAGGATGTTGGTTTGATGAAAGAGCTTTGGAAACTGCGAGACGAGCAAATCATCCCTGTGCTTGGTATATGTCTTGGGTTCCAGTCGCTTTGCCTTGCATTCGGGGCTGATATTGAAAGACTCAACGAGCCAAAGCATGGTATCATCACGGCTATCCTACACAAAAGCCAATCCATCTTCCGAGGTGTGGAGAGTCTACTAGCAACCCAGTATCACTCTTTGCAAGTCAAACTCGATCATCCCATCCAAAACAAGCGCGCCGTACGATATCCTGCACAACTCTGGGAGCCTACGGAGACCTGTCCACAACTGGAGCCGCTGGCGTGGGACTTTGACAGTGACCTCAACGGCGCCGTGCTCATGGGTGTCAAACATATACAGAAGCCTTTCTGGGGAGTTCAATTTCACCCAGAGTCAATCTGTACCAACGATGAGGGCAAACGCATCATTCGGAACTGGTGGGAGGATGCGCAGTCCTGGAACCGGAAGCGTATGTTCCGGAACGTTCCCAAGCATGGTCTCATGTCAAACTTGTCATCTTCGCCAATGACTGCTGATGATTTCCGGCGAGAGCTGGGCGTCTACGACACCAGAAAACAGAGCAAGCGTTCTTACACAGACTATGTCGCCAAGCTTGATAGCGATACAATTACGCCATTTGAGCTTGCTTCGCTCATCGCACACGGAGACGGACAATCATTACCGGACCTGCCGCCGAGCACCGTACATTGCGCAACTACTGGAAGCGGAAGACTCACAATAGCTGATGCTTGCGAGTTGTTCGAGCTGACAAGAGGCGAAGCTATAGTGTTGGAATCGGGGTTACAGTCGAATCTGGTGCCTATGGCAGTGGGGACGGGCCGGTACAGCATCATAGGTATTGTCATACCCGAGGAAACTCTACGCCTACATTATTACGCAGGCACTCGAAGAATGGAACTTCGAGATGGCAAAGGCCAGGTGCATACTGACTGGACCGTATCTGACCCATGGCCCTACGTGAGAGAGGTCATGAAGAGCCTCCAGCCTTCAACACCGCCAAAGGGCTTAACATGGGCTCCTTTCTGGGGAGGTTTAATGGGCTATGCATCTTACGAGGCCGGCTTGGAGACGATCAATGTCCACGGTCACGAGGAAGCTTCATATCCGGACATTTGCTTCGCTTACATAACACGGAGTATCGTGTTCGACCATCAGTTCAAGAAGATCTACGTTCAGAGTATCCGCGGACCCTTCGACCAAGACTGGGTTATTGACACAACGGAGAGACTGTACGAACACGCAGGTTTCAAGTCGCGTGAAACCACTCCAAACTCTGCAGCAATGAGACAGGCGGACCCGTTCGAGGCACACGGCACGATGCATCAATACATCGATTCATGTGTCCAGCTCACAGTTGGGGAAGCTGAGTACTGCAAGAAGGTTAGTGCTTGCCAGGACGCAATAGCAGATGGTCAGAGTTACGAGTTGTGCCTTACGCATCGCAACGAGGTCCGCGCTCGCAAGCCAACGGCCTGCAGGATCTCCCACGCAGAGGACAATGAACACTCTTGGAATCTCTACAAGCGCTTGACCGGCCAGAATCCTGCACCCTTTAGCGCCTACATGAGGATGCACAACGTACATATACTCTGCTCCTCACCAGAGCGATACATAAGCTGGGACCGGTCGCAAACTGCACAGTGTCGACCTATCAAGGGAACAGTTCAGAAGAAACCTGGCGTGACTGCTGAGATGGCCCATGCCATTCTCTCGTCATCAAAGGAACGTGCAGAAAATCTCATGATTGTGGACCTCACCCGCCACCAACTTCATGGCGTATACGGTTCTGAAAACGTCCGAGTAAGCCAGCTCATGGAAGTCGAAGAATATGAAACACTCTGGCAACTGGTCTCAGTCGTCGACGCTGTGCCCAGCGGAATCTACAAACCCACTACCCCAGAAGATTGGGAAGATCCTGTAGAATATGCCGCCAAGAAGCCCGCCAAACAATCAGTCCCTTATCTCGGGTTTGATGCGTTCGTCGAAAGTCTGCCACCAGGTAGCATGACTGGCGCACCCAAGAAGCGGTCTTGCGAGATTCTTCAGGACGTAGAAGATGGCGAAAGACGAGGCATATACTCAGGTGTGCTTGGGTACCTCGACGTCGGAGGTGGCGGTGATTTCAACGTCGTCATACGCACTGCTATCAAGATTGACGACGAACAAGCTGACGACAAAGGAGATGTCTGGCGTATCGGCGCTGGAGGAGCAGTCACCAGCCAAAGTACTCCACAAGGAGAATTTGAAGAGATGATTGCCAAATTCGGCAGCACTAATCGAGCCTTCATGCCTCTGCCCCCACCAAAGCCGAAGACAAAGAACAGAAGGGTCGAGATCATCGAGCCTGATGACCCAGAGTTTGCGGAGCTGCTGGCGAGTATGAGGGGCGGGGAGGAATTGACGCTCGATGATGCGCAGATCATGTTGAGGGCAGTGGAACGCGAGCTAAGGCGAAGAAACGCTGCTGGCGAGGGTGATGACATTACGGAGGTGGAATGATTTGCTTGATAGGAGTTTGGAACGTCGGAGTTGCTGAGCTTAACCTGTGATACCATGTTTTGAGATAGAGATAGACATTTCTGGTTTCAACACCACTACCAACAATTGCTGTACACACGCATTCACTTTTCAAGCTCTTTTTTAAACCACATGATACTGCTAGAGGGCGCATGCTCGCTCAAGATGACGCGTGAACGAGAGGGATGCGCGATGACTCAGCGTGCGATTGGTGGGGAAACGTAGCATCGTCGTGTACCTCTAGATGTAGCATCACGACGCCAACACGCGATTCTTTGAGCATGACCGCAATGGCAACCGACGCGCCAGATCCACGAACCTTCCAATCATGGGAAGACGCGTTCCAATATCCTATACCCGTCGTCCGCAAGCTCGAACAGCAACTCCGCAACAATGCCGACGAGAATAGGGAGAAGCTACGGTCGCTCGTTGGGTAAGAAACACCAGACCAATACGGGGAGAGCACGAAGAGGCTGATGGGAATAAACAGGGCGAGTTATCGCAGTCTCCTCTACACGGCCGAAACAATCATCGACATGGAAGTGCGCATGGAGCAGGTCGAGAGTAGGCTGTCAAGAGTAGGGCAGAGTTGCAACTCGCGAAGGCTGGACAAGATAACAAACAACGCGGGCAAGATGGACGCGCATACTCGAAGTCGCGGTCAGTCTACACAGATGCATTGGGAAGAGATTGTGGGTTGACGGGCAATAGATGTGGAGCGCTATACGTTCGCGTCCCAGCTCTCGGTCATGCGCAATGCGCCTGTGGTTATGGCGCGCCTCATGAAAACAGGAGGATCATATCTGCTCATTGCCAAAGTCCTCGTCATATCGAGACTACTTCACAAGTCGCTGATCAGTCAGCCCGGCCCCAAGGCGCCGATTATCGACCAGCTGTGGGAGAGACTGCTGTCGGTACGGAGAAAGCTTCTCAGAAGGATTGACAAGCGCCTGTCGAGTACACACGGCGAGACGACGAGCCTGGTGGAAAGCATGTGTGCGTATGCGCTTGCGACGAGCTCCACGCCGACCGACGTATTACACCATTTTCATAGGATGCGGCTGGAGAAGATGAACAGCGAGCTTAGGGTGGGGGGCGATGGGCTTGCGAAGCATGGCATTGATGCGCTCAAGCTATGTATACAGACGTGTCTCGATACGCAAACCATCTTTCCGCGGCGCCTAGCAGAGGCTTTGAGCAAGCTGAAGGCGCACCCTCTGATTCAAGACCCCGACGTTCGTGGTCTCTACGAGCTGAATCTAGACGTACACGACCGATGGCTAGGCGATGAGGCCCGGAACTACACGCCATGGCCGCGACACGACGAGCTGCAGCGGCCGGAGGCAGAGCGGATACTGCATCGCTGGTCCAAGGACGTCATCGCCGTTTTTCTCAAGGGCATACAGAAAGCACTAGAGACGGAAGAACGGCTCAAAGAGGTTGCGGACTTGAGACAAGAGTTGATCGAGACTTGGATACTGTCTGGTTCGCGAATGGCGGGTGTCAAGTCAGCCAACGTTCTCGATGATCTACGAGACACAATGAACGACAAGCTAGAAGCTATAGTGCGATCACGTACGAATGGGCTACAGGACGTCGTTACCGAGCTTTCGAATCAACTGGACGCAGTGGCCTCGTCAGACAAGGCTGTGGCGCTTTCACTCTGGGACATGACCACCAAGGCGTCGGATCTGAGCAATGGTGCGCAATCCTTCAAATCCACCATACTCAACACCTATCACGGGCGTGATGAGTCTGTTACTGGTGTGACGTCCGCTTTTGACAAGTGGATGGAGTCTGTCTTGGAAGTCAAAGGTATTGTCAAGAGCATGAAAGAAGCACGATGGGACGATACCTTTGCAGACGACGTCGACGATGAATCCGACGATGAGCTTGGCGATTCGAAACAAGCGCTGCTTAGTGACGACGATCCAAAGTTGCTTGAAGAAGCTACACAGGAAGCCTTGAGCGAAGCTATGCAGAATCTCAGTCAAAGCGTCAACGCTATCGTGAAAAGGTCCGATGGCGAACGATCAACACAAAAGGCGGCATTCATGCTTCGTGTCGTCAGGGAAATTGACGATCGGATACCACGTCTAAGACTCCAGGATAAGGCAACACCGCTCGCATCGCCTTTCACTTCAGAGATTCTTCAGCCGCTACATACTACGCTGGCTTTGTGTGTAACCCGGCCAACTGTAGAGGCCTACAGGATATCGCTTTCAGGCTCCCTTAAAGTCAAGACGAACAGCCATATCTTGTGGGAAGGGCATCCACTACTACCAAGCCAGCCATCATCTAGCGCGTTTAGGTTTTTGCGCGAGCTAAACAAGAACATGGGAGCCCTTGGCAGCGACCTATGGGCGCCGGGCAGTGTTCAGATATTGAAGAGTGAGGTGGCCGGCAAAGTAGTCCAAACAGTTCAAGAGCACCTCGACGCTATTGATGCACATGCGAAAGAGCTGAATGCCCCTGATGAGGATACGAACGGAGAAAAGAAGGAAGACGATAGCTCCACAACGACAGATGAGACTGAGAAACCGAAACTCACTGTATCAACGTCGAACCACATCGAGGCAAAGGATCAGAAAGTCAAGCAGCTACTGTTCGATCATCTTTATATCCAGCGCTTCGTCGGTGACGCGGGCGAGGACGACGACAGGTTCGTATCGCTTGCGAAGAAGACAAACTTGGCGGATCTGGATGAGGCCGCAATGAACAGGCTGAGGAAGGCTGCAGCGGATTATGCGAAGAAGACGTACCTCCTCTTCGCCTTGCTAGCTTAGCTTGTATCTCGAAATCGATCTGGATGATACAGACTTTTCACATCCCCTTCTCGTTCGCTCCTAGTACCATGACGTCAGAGTGAAGAAGTGGCGCTTCCATCAGAACGTCCGCGGAGCCTTGGGGATCGTCGGACAGGCTTGCAAAGTGAACGAATTTCAACGGTCGCAAGCTCCAGGTACAACTCCACTTGGTCAAACGCCACAACGGGTCCATTGCAACAACGTCGAGCGAAGTAGATGATTTGGCAGCAAATTCTGCCATCTGTTCAGCGAGTGCCTTCTACCTATGCTAGTCAAGCCGTATGCCAGAAATGAATGCCGAAAGTGTCAACGCCGTGTATGATGGATATCTCAAGATGAAATGCTCAAACCCAGCTCCCCGTCCCTGGAAGCGTATTCTGTGATGACGAATACACTCGCTCCATGTTCAGATGTGACTAGGACACATCCATCTTATCCTCCGTCCTCAAATCCTCAATCTCTTTCCTCAACATCTCAATCTCTTTTTCCTGTGCTTTCATCTTCTCCAGCGCCATTTCGATCAGCCTCGCTTTGTTGACCGTCTTCTTCTCCCCCGGCACAGAATCCCCAGGTGGCACCCCTTTCCCACTTTTCCCGTTACTGGCATCGTCTGTCGAGATCTTCTCGCTGCCGTCCTCATTCTTCCCTCGCATGACTACGAAACACGTAGTACCACTGCCAAAAGTAACTTCTCCGTCGAGCAGAAATTCAGCAAGGTCTACCATGGCGTTCTTCATCCTGTCACGGCGCGCTTGTTCTGCGGCACGGTGGGTGGCGCGCTTCATCATTACGCCTGTGGCCATGGCGGTGCTAAAGTGCAGACCCATCTCTAGGTGCTGGCCAGAAGAGATTAGTTCGTAGTTTGACTTGGAGGCTAGAAGGTCTGCCTGGGGGGTTGTTACGCCACCGGCTCCTGTGCTGAGTCAATGTATTGTCCATGTTCGCGTATTTGAGGCTCGAATAGGAAGGATTGGTCACGGGACATGTCAATAAAGATTGAAAACAGGCATACCATTGTAATCAGCCGGAACGATGCTACTATTTCTTCTCGCGATGGCGACTTTGTTTGGTGGTGGTGCTGATGATGCGTGTGATATTGAGGAAATCGTACTCGCATTGTCTGTTGCTATTGATTGAGATCTTATCGAAGATACTGTTGGTGATGTGATGGATTGTGTTGTTACTGATGGTGCTTTTAAAGGGCGAATAGGATGTATCGGCAACTGCACTGGCTGCTGCTGTGGTTGTATTTGCGGTGGTTGTGTCTGAATGTGTTGCACCTGTTCCTGTTGCTGTTGCTGTTGCTGCTGCTGGGCACTCTCCCTAACCGGACTATATCTCCTCCTCTTCTTGAACAACTGTGGCCATGTTCTACTCAGCGGCCCTCGACCCTCGTTCCTGTCGTTATTGGACGGTCCATTGGGCTGTGGATATGGCTGCATCGTTCATCGAACCACAACACGAGACGTTTCGCGTTGTATGTGCTACCCAGCAGTTTTCAATAGGCAGTCGCAGTAATAGCAGCAGGAGTAGTAGTAGCAGTGGTAGCAGTAGCGGTAGCGTACCAGGGGAGGTGTGCCCAACGCAAGCTGAATATGTCAGGCTGGGCTACGACGCACAAGACGCGACAAGAACGATGACGGAGTAGCGAGCACGCCGCCAACAAAGACCAGCGCAAAAGAAGGGAAGTGACGGGCCCAAGACTCTGGGAGTCTTGAGAGTGATTAGCGGAGTTAGGCACGCGCAGCTGTGTCGCAGGCGGATCGAGAGCTTGTGCGTAAGCCGTCGAGTTCGGCCTCATCCATGGGTCGAGAGCAGCGGTCGCAGGAAGGCGTAGTAGACGCGCGATCTGGAACAGATTCCGCTCATGCTTGCACGGCGCCGTTAAAAGCAAATGGCGTCCGCAGCGCGAGTGATTGCGAGCGAAGCTTTTGCTTGGCGCAGCCCAGAGACGTGGTGTTGTTGCTGACTTGGAGGTGGGAGACGGCGTGGTCGAGCCAACCAAACCTCGCCCCGTGAGCACATGGGCTTGGCGTGTCGACGTATGCTGGAGCGCCCCTGTCTCAAACCTGGAGCGCCGAGTGCTTAGTTGCCACTCTTACTGCTCAAGACGGCTATCGAGCGACATGCCTTCTATCGCAGCCTCGAGCCTCCGCTGCGGAAGCTATCCCATAGTGCCGTCAAAAAGCATCGCAGACCTCACCTTCTACATCTGGACTCGTCTATGGAACAGCCGCCATCTTCCATATGAAGCCAGGGGATCAATGAGGGCTGGAGAGCAAGACACGTGCTGGAGACTTACCATGGCAAATGCTGTCTCGGCTTTTGCCGGCCTCCGATGCGGTCGTCTGCCGACAGGTCGTGATGATCGAGGTTGTGCGGTGAAGAAGAACCATTGATTCCTATGGAGCTACCCCGCGGGGGATGCTAATCTTATCTGATTGTACATCAAGGTACCCTGTGGGATGCGCTTCGACGGACGCCTGATTCTCGCGTACACACGGAAAAGTTACATTTGCTACAAGGTGCATCTACATCATGACAACATGGCGCTATTCTGCGCTATTTGCTCTACTGACCATCTCATGACTCTCGTAACTTTGTTTGCCTTTGGAATGAACTCCAGGCACATACTCCAGATCTTCATCCTCCAGATCTGTATCCAGATCCTCCTCGTTGAGCATTTTTGGGTTGAGTGAAAAGGCGCCCTTTGGAACAAACGTGCTCGTCATGACAAGCACGCAGATTATAGTGAACTGCACCGCGGCCACGTTCAGTATAGCTCCGTGTATCTGGTCGTTGTGGCGATCCGAAATGCGGTCGATGTAGGTGCCGAGGGAAACGGATGCGATTGCGTAAGTAACAATGTAGGTGCTGTATAGGAACGCCATGACGGCACCGAGTGCGGATACATTTTGTGTCTTCGATTCGATCCGTGCTAGCGATGCCTGGATGTATGCGGCCAGCGATACGTCTCCAGCAGCCCATCCAAAACTGATAGGGAGGAATGTGGCTCCTACGATCCAAGCTTGAGCGACATCGTTCTTCGGAGGGTTCCAGTACGGCAGGTACCAAACTATCAGCAAAGCCAGCGCGTCTAGACGCAGCCATGGTATCGGCGTGTGTACCAAGTTTGTGAACATGAACACGAACAGGGCCCCTAGAAGCTCGCCAAAGTTTGAACCTCCCACCATAATCTGTGACCAGCCCGAGTTGCCAAAGTAACGTTGTGCTACTGCTGGAGCGATCATGTTTTCGAGATACCGGTGCGCGTAGAGTGCGACGGCATATCCAGGCAACAGCCAGATAAACTTGCGGTGTGTGAAGATGATCTTGGCACCAGTTCCGATCGACTCGAAGAAAAGGTAGAAGCCGTTTATCACGGCTTTGACGTAAGAAGGCTGACTCTCCGAGAACAGAGATCTACTATCCCTCGGCATGCTACCTTCTTGAATGAAGTACCAGAGTATCGATGCGGCGGCGAAGAAGATGGGAGTGATGATGAAACTGAAGTTGTTGCCAAAGCGAGGAATGAGCGCGAGTGCTGTGCAAAATGCACCAGCAGTGCCGCTAATCTCATAGAAGATGTGGACTAGAGAGTCCATTCGCCGGAGCTTCTGGATATGGCCGCCAACTAAGTCTCGAGGGATGACTCGTCGGATCAGTTCAACCATGCCGTAGACTATACCGCAGACGCAATCTGGTCACTGTTAGCAGTCAAGCAGGACATGTAAAACACCGGCTGCCATGCTTGTCTAGACGCCTTCTTGGGTGACAGGTTCAGGCGGCAGACAGCTGAGAAGGAAGATGCTGGAAATGGAATCGTTAGGTGTACCAAAAGCATAAACTTACAAATGGGTATCATGGCGTCTGTATTGTAGTCACCGTAGTAGCTAAAGTCATCCTTTGGCCATCCGCGCGGTACGAATGTGCCGCCAGTTGCAGCATCCAGAATCAGGAGAAGACTGCTCATGAAGGCGAATATGAGGATTGCGCAAGCCAGAACGTTCTTGGTCGGATATCTTTTGATGAGTGGTGCGATCAGGATTGAACCTACACACTGAAAGGCCTGGTTGAGTCCCGTCAACACACCCACGCGCTGGAATGTGATGGAAGTATGCGTCTTCTCGCCGAGATCATCGTAACGATTGGTCGCAAGCGCAATAACAGATCCGTTGAAAGCCTCGAGTCCAAATTTGTACATCATTATGCCGGCAATGTACATGGCGATGTTCCGGCGTTCGACGGGCGTGTAGATACTCCATGTTTCCCGGATGACAGCAATGGGCCGGACCATGGTGGCAGTTGGAGTGGGGGACGGGCAGTGGTGGTGCTACGGGGAGCAACAGCTAGCCCGCAAATGCGGAGAGACCTGGTTTATACGTCCACGATGCCGGAACGCTGGTGTTGAAGAATGGACCAATTGAGGGTGAAGGCTATCGCATGCGGTACGCTACGGCTTCCCGTGGAGAATCAGAGAATGCGACGCCCGCATCTGTGACGAGGAGGCAGCCCAAAAGCCTGGTCGTTCGCGTTGATTGAAAGACGGCGTGCAGCGTGAGAGAGCCAAGTTGCACGGCATGACCCCAGTCGTGGTGAGGGCTTGGCGTCTGCGTCAAAAACTAGCCATTCAGGTGGCCCACGTGGGCCAACACCTGGACCGCCCGGGGTAGGCATCTAAGCCGATAAGAAATGCCAACCTTGAACAGTGCGTTGCAGAGGGCAAAACCCCTCACTCAGCCATGGGAATTGCAACATGCATGCTTTGTATGGCATGTCGCTATACCATCATGGAGCGAACAAAGCACAATCAAGACGAAACCATACTGAGGCGCCTTGCGCAAGGTGCGTCACGCTTTCTTTCTCTTGACCGTCCACCGGGCACTGGCACCTGCCTCGGAGTGGGGATGTGTAGCCCGCCACGGCAGGACTAGTCCTTGAATCGCCTGGCATCCTGGGTGCGCATCAGTGGAGTGAGACGATCAAGGAAACAGTCAAGTCAAGTCAGTTGGCATAGTGTAAAGGGTTCCTGCATTAGAGCCAAAGGTCAGGGCCTGTTCAAGTCAGTCTAGGGACAGACTAGGAGCTAGAAGACGAAGCTGACCTGCCTGTGCCTGAAGCTCGCGCATCAAGAATGGACATTTTTCTATCTTCGGTACTAGAGCTGTGTCGTAGGTACGCAAAAGAGCAGTGTATGAGTCTTGGCCGCTACGGGCCATCATGTTATGTTTCTGGAGGCGCTGCACAGTGGTGGTTGTGGGTATCAGAATGTTCATCACGCCAGATGGCCAACTCGCAGGACCTCAGTCGGAGTCGCCCTCGTCGTAGCGCCTAGCCTCTTTGGCTCTCGCAGTCCTCTCCTCGTCTTCAGCCTCCCTCTTGGCGAGACTGTCGCGCATCCTCTCCTCTTGCTTCCTCCAGTGACTTCCTTCTTCATAGTCTGCACTAATCCCCAGTGCCTTCCGCAGCCTCTCACTCTCCTCGGCTTTCGCTTTGGCAAGATCGTGAACCTGGTGCGACTTGAGGCGCTTTGCGTTTGGACCAAGATCTTTGCCGTCTTTGCGCTCTTGATCTAGCTTGCGACGCAAGCCTTCACATTGATCGTCGATTTCGTCTTCGTCGACGCCCGCATCTTCAAGCTTGTCGCGCAGCTCAAGGACCTTGACTTCAATGTCGCGCTTTGCTTCGTGCTCGAGAATGTCGGCGTCTGGTTGTCGGGGGCGGTGTTTGGCTGATTCCCAGTCCTTGGGGTACGGCTGAATCTTGTCGCGTGGTCGAAGGAGGGATCGGTTCTTCTGGACGTAGCCCGAGGTACCGCTGCCTCTGGGTGTAGTCAGGCCTACGTTGTCGGCCATGATGCGTAGTGGGTCAAAGGCTAACGTGCGGGGGAGGGTTGAGTTTGGGCGAGTGGTCGTCGCGCGTGGTGAAATGGATCTGGGCTGGTTTGCGGAGAGCTCGGAGGTGAGGTCCAAGCGCAACCATTGAATCGCCTGCCCCACCAAAACTTTCCCGTGGTACGTGAAGACTCACCCAGAGATGGAGTCATTAATTCTGGATATATATCCTCGCGGTGCCCTATCTTGTCTCTCAGCACGAAAACTCCAACCACCATGAACACGCAACATACGACAAGCAGCGACACCACGCTCGCTGCACCAGTAGAGGTGGGGTATCGAGAACTGCCCTTCCCACCAGTCACCAAAGAGCACATCTTGAACTGCTCATACCACAAATGGCATCCCAAGTTGGCATCACCTCCCCAAGAGAAGCGTCTAAAGTTTTCTAACGTCAACAGATACCGTGCGATAACACCAAAAGCGCGTCTCATTCCCCTCCCGACTGCCTTCCTCGACTACCTTCGCTCAGACGGCATCATCCTCCCACCCGAGGAGACCGACGATCCTTCATGGTCCGACAACGACAGCGGCATCTTCTCGGGCGCCGATAACAACGACGCTGATGAAGACGAGAGCCCAGACCCAAGCGCGCACTGGCGCGATACACACGAGGCCATCGAGCGTACTATTGAAGAGTTGGGCGGCAAAGTCGCGCCCAAGTTGAACTGGAGTGCGCCCAAGGATGCGACCTGGATAGCTGCAACCAACAGCATGGAGTGCAGAACACCAAACGACATCTATCTACTGCTGAAGAGCAGCGACTTTGTCACCCACGATCTGGCGCACGCCTTCGACGACACAGCCGACCAGTCTACAACACCCGATCCGGAAATCCCCTATCATCTCGTCCTGAGGAAGTGGATCACGCTCAATCCCAGTGTCGAGTTCCGATGTTTTGTGCGCAATCGACGGCTGATTGCCCTTTGCCAACGCGATCTGAACCACTTTGACTTCTTATTCAACATGCAGGATAAGCTGCGCGATACGATTCAAGACTTCTTCGACGCGAAACTGCGAGACACCTTTCCCGATCCCAACTTCACCTTCGACGTATACGTGCCGCCACCGCACGACAAGGTCTGGGTGCTCGACTTCAACCCGTGGGCTGTGCGGACAGACCCTCTGATCTTTTCATGGATGGAACTCCTCACCATGGAGGTACCAGATGCACCTTCGTTTGAGGAGACGACTGTGCGTCTGAAAATCGCCCAACCAGGGGACAAAAGCGAGTCAGTCAAGGCAAGTGGTGGCAACGCCAACGAGGACGAGGATACCGATGAGGATGACATTGAGGAACTATGGCAGCCAGAGTTCAGGCTCATAAGGAAAGACGATCCAGAGGCTTACGGCTTCTCGACTCCACAGTACAGTGCGCACAAGCTCCCCAAGGACGTCGTGGATGCAAGTAGTGGCGGAGAAGGTCAACTGCGAGAGTTTGCGCTGCAGTGGGAACAAGCGCAGAAGTTGGCTGAGCAACAAAGAGCCGAGGACAGTGAGGAAGATTAACCTGAAGGGACTACTGGTAGCATAAATCGAAGAGTCATAGCTGCATACATCTTGGCGTAAACAAACAGCCGTTTGCAAAGTCGTGATTGGGCATTTGTGACATATGGCCCTGAGCAGTGGCCAGCCTCGTCGCGTGAGGCTCTCGAGTCGCCACCGTGACTCGCTCATGCAGGGCATCTGCGTGTTTCACCGCTCTACACCCCACATCCATGATTCGTCCATGTCCCATCTTCGATCTTTCCCACCCAACCTTGCAACAACACGTAGCTCGACGTCTTTTTGTTTACCCTCTTGGTGTGCTTCCGATGCAATAAATTCTGCTGAAAAACTGTACATCTGAACAAATATTGAATACCGCAAATTTCCTACCACTACAACATGAGCGTTTCAGACACCACTTATAGCGGCTTCTTATCGCTGCCTACCGAGATACGATGCCAAATTTACGAGTACCTCCTCACCGAAGAACACGCGATAACAATCAGTGCCGGCTACACTACGTGCTTTGGCAACAGAGTCCAGGACCGCGCACGCAAAACCGAAATCCCCGGTCTACCGCACCATCTCGCGCCGCTGGCACGACGCTGTTACGATCCATCCCTCCTCTCGGTCGCGAAACCACCAACGATTGCTGTTGACAATGGGCACACGGAAGATGTTGAAGGCGAGAGATTGGGCTTCCCTGCTGCGGTGGCGCTGTTGTTGACTTCTCGACTGATCAATGACGAATTGACCGATTGCACGCGAAGACGAAGCCATATCGCGCAGGCGCGTTCTACAATTGATGCTGATGGTGTGGTACAAGACGATGGAGAGAACCAGGAAGGACTGTCACTTTACGTGTCTTATCCATACGGTGTCTTGGTGTTGAAGAACGAGTACCCATACCTCTTGAAACAAGCGCGAAGAGTGTACATTTCTGGATACTACACCCCTCGCCCGGAAAACGGGATCGAGCCTCGAGATCCAGACACAAGCGACGATACCTCCTTGACGCCATCCACAAGTTTCGCCGTATCATCCTTCAACGCCCCAGCCTCAGGGCCATCTACAAGCTTCACCCGGTCTCCTAGTAACCCTTCGACACGAACAGCTCGTCACGGCGTCCCGATCAACCCCACACGTCCACGCCTACGTCTTGATCCTCCACTCGCCCGCGAGTCCCGACACGCAAATAACGTGCCTCGTATCTTTCCATCCTTCTCCCCATCCACATCGAACGAAGCTCCCGTGGCCCTCGCCCACCTCATCGCTACGCTCTTTCCAAAGCATACAACGCCTCTGGCAAAGCTCACAACACACATTCTGTTTCCGGGGGAAAACTCCTACGGATCCGTCTGGGGTGATGACAACAGCCCTGTCTCGCACATCCTACGCAGTATATGCGGCGGCAAGATCGCTATGAAGGTCATGAGAGGCAGTTTGGGGACAGGACTTAAGTTGACGGCTAGGCCAAAGCCCGAGACCAGAATTGTGAGCACGAGTTGGGTGAATTGGAAGAAGGGCGATATTGCTGGGAGAGGTGGAGCAATGAACATGAGAAGGGCAGGCGGTAGGCTGGGTGTAAGTGATTTGGATGCGTTTCTGATGGGCGAGGGAGAGTCCTAAGAACTTGGTTTCGTTGAAACTAAAAGAGAAGGCGAACATTATGCTCAGCCGCCATGGCTGTTGTATGACGTGTCCAGATGTGCTTTCTGTTAGTTCTACCATTTCATGTATGATATATTGTGCTCAAATTTCCATGTACGTCTAATCTGGCGCTTCAAGAGGATATGTAGATAGTTCAGTGGGACTCGGCATACTTCATCATATCTGGGAACACTTCTCCTTCTACCCGGGGTCTCTCTTATTCACAGCAGCAAAAAGACAAAAACATACAACAGCGGGGATTCGCTAGTGGTCACCCACCTAACTACTAATCCGCCGGTACACTGCTTGTATATGGCTGAGCGGACGGGAAGCCTAATTTTCAGTGTCCTATGGTCGTATGTGCAAAATATGGTCATTGCACCACATATAATGATCCCAACAGACGATCAGGATAGCTACAAATGTCTATTCTGTTTGCACGCTCTTTGGTGTGTAGTTCAACAACGGCGCCCTCGAAACTCTCCGCCCTCTTCACTTGACTGTAGACTGACATCTCAGTCAGTAGTTGGAGTAATGTTGTCAGTGGGAGGTCACACTGTCTGGAAGTCGCCAGCGGAGGGTTTATGTGGTCGTCTCTGGGGCGAGACGGGCATGGTCGTTTAGATATTGCCTTTGCAGGGAAACGAGGCCGGATATCTCGATTACGCTGGCTCATTGTGTAGATTAGTGGAGGTTCGCAGGAAGAAGACACTATTGGGCTTGTTCTACGCCGCAAGAGACGTTAAACTACCAGTTAATCCATCGGATAGAGCCCGGGATGCCTATGGCAAGGTCTCGCGCATCCGAAAACTCGACTTTCACAGTGCGATCACGGTCTTCCGGATGAGTCAAGTAGAATGCGACGATGCGTAGATGCTCCGGTACTTCTAGATCGCGATCCAGGTCGTGGTCCAGTAAACCTACTTCTGATCGTGCGCGTTCTTGCTCTAGCCGCAAAGCCTCTTCTGCGATCTGGCCTGCAAGCATACCATCCCAGAAACCCTCTCTTCTCGGGTGGCTCAACATGAGCTGCACAGAGCGTTTCCGCAATATTTGACAAGACGAAGGTGCGCGGACTGCTATCAGCCAGAGCGCAGACGTTGGTCCTACTGGGGCCTGAAATATCGGTGTTTCAGCACCTGACAGTGGGAGAAGCTTGGCGGCGAGTTCGAAAATGCGTACGAACTGTGCAACGACATCATACGGCTGTTTGAATGGCCCCTGAACTTGCTTGAAGTTACCCAAACAGGGAAACTTGACTAACAGGTCAGATCTAGGATCACGCAAGAGATACTCCATCTGGGCCTGTGTGAGTTCCAGAGCGGTGAGTGGCTGGAGAAATTCGTCACCAAAAGCAGGAGCCTGTTTCCAGAGATGCTCCATGACAGTCGCGCCTCGCTGGAAACGCATAATGAGTTCGATCTGCTCGCTGCATACCTCGTCGACTTCATCCGCTGGCCGGAGCTTAGTCCTTTGGTTGAACGCATGGATGCTGTTCATCAAGCTCTGTGTGTGTCCTAGCATCGCTTGAAGTGTAGACATACTCAAAGAATGAGTTGGCGAAGTACTCAGGGTTTTTGTGTTGGGCTTTGCAACCCATGTGCGCGATTGATGTGTTGGCATTATCGCTTTGATCTGCGTGTCGAATCCCACAAAGATGGTGCGCAAGGACTCCAGTTCTATCGGATGAGCATGCTTCTCGTCTTCTTCTTCATCTGCCTCATTCAGAATCCGTATGCCGCTACGTACGTGCTCCATTGCGTCTCTTTGGTAGCCTTGAAGGCAGCACATGCTGCTGAAGAGGATAGCACACGTCATAAGGGTGACCTTATCCGTTCTGGCTACCTTGTCCTTCGATCCCTGTTTCTTCAACAGATCCTGGATCGCTTGGTTTGATTGCCGTAGAGAAAACTGCAGATACTTGTCCAGCATGGCAGACTCAGTGAGACGCGAGTTGCTGCCTTCGGAGAAGCGTCGATACATGGCGCCCAAAGCGATGATGCAGTGCTGAATTGCAGGTTCATGATGAGCGGCTTGAAGTAGTTCCCGCTGCCAAAAAGGCGATTCAAAAAATCCGCGCAGGTTCGAGACAGCGTAGGAAGTGAAGAATTCAAAGCTCTCGCGTTCCTCTTTGCTACCAAGCCGCAGGGCTGGCGCAATAAATACTGGCGATCCAGCTCGCGTAAGGCTCCAGCTTGATCCGGAGTGAGGTGAGCCTCGTGCTGAGTCTGGCGGCGAGGGTGTTGACGATTGTGCAGGCCTGAAGTTTGGGTCGTAGCCATCGCACGTTCGGCCTGTTGAAGTGCATCGCCTGCAGGCCGGCTTCTCCTCATCACACTTCACTTTGCGTATTCTGTACAGATTAGCCAACGGCCATTGGATGCGCAGTATGACATAAGGAAGAGTTGATATCGCTCAGCGTTCAGAATCGACGAAGCCTGTTGTTGACACTGCTTATACTTCCAGAACAAGATGTTGCGTCGACGACCACTTTCTGATTTTGTCGCTGCGGAATCTTGAGCTGGACGGCTGCGAGAAACGGGCCCAACTCTTAGTGTGCAGCCCATCGTACCATGCGTATAAGAACTTGCGCGCCTATTGACGCAATGACTTACTTGCACGTCTTGCAACCCGAGCGGGCTTTAGGTTTCCAAGCCCTTTGACGCGGTTTACCGGACACGGTCGCCACAGTAGCCATATCGATGGCGGCAAGTGCGACTGACCAATGAGAAAAGGCCTAGCGGAACCGAATGTACGAGCGAGCAAGTAGCAAGTGTCGGGTCGGGTCGAAGGATTATACGATCGCGCAAATGACATCGGTGGTTTACAAGTTCTTTTTGAAGCTGCATGAAATTATGCAGCATTGCGGCGCGGTCGTCTAAACGGTTAGGCTACAATGACCTTGGCTGCGGGCCTTGGGCCCACGACTATTATTGTCAAGTATATTCGAGGAGAGGAAAGTTCAACAAGGATTGTTATGCTTCAGGGTATAAAGGCACGAGGCAGGCGACAGAGTATCATTCGCTGCATCTTACTGAATTATTGCTATTGGACCAAGATGTAGTCTTCAGTGAATGAAGTGTGAGGGACCAAGAATCGGAATGTGGGGTCTTGTATCACCCGTTAAAAGGCGGCCCTTGACACGCATTGCTCCTGGCTATCTCTATCTATATGTCAAGCGAATTCACTGCAACATGATGCTGCTGTCGTAGATCAGCGTGTTATCGCATGGACGACTAAGCATCTTGATAGCGCTACTCAAAAGTTCCGCCAAAGTTTTTGTACAAAGCCTTGTTTCCTTTGCGGTTCAGTATCTGAGTCGCCCTGCAGGTATTCGTCTCTCATGTCCAAGTCTTTTCTCATGCCTGCGTCAAGATCAACCTCCCGACTTCTTCTGAATCTCGTCTTGAAAAGAATTTTGTATCCCACGAATACGATTGCGAACACTGGCAGCATAATGTAAGCGTCGACGAATGTACCTGCGTCGAACGGACTCAGTGTCGTCCAACCCTGCACGAGAGCGAGGAAGACATTGGCGGATACTCCAAAGTAGGCGTTCCATGGATAAGCGAGCGACTTGAACGGCAACATGTCGGGAGTTCGACCTTGTGCTTTCCAAGCTTTTCGAAAACGAATGTGTGTGAAAGAGATAGAACCCCAAACAAGGAAGGTAGAAACACCGGAGAGATTGACGATATAGGAATACGCTTGACCCCCTCCGGTGCTGACGTTCATCATGGATATCGCGCCGAACAAGTTCGTGAAGACAATCGCATAAACCGGCACTCCACGGCTATTCGTCTTCCCCAAGAACGTGGGTGCCATCTTTTCTTGTGCCACTAAACGTAAGCGTACGATGTCAGTATATGTCTCACATGCAGCTCGTACCGGGACACTTACTGAAGAGTATCGTTCGAGACCCGATGTATATTGAGGAATTGGCAGCGCTCAGGACTGTAACGAAGATGAATGCGTTGATAAGGTGCACACCTCCTTCCCATCCGGCATTTTGCAGTGCTATAGTCATGGGACTCTTGAGCGCACGGCTGGCTCCATTCGCTAGCCCGTCCGCATTCGATGGGCAAGTGAGGCCAAAGAAAAACGCCACTCCAATGTACACGAAAAGGATTCGCCAAATGACTTGTCGAATTGCCAGCGGCACGGCTACCGACGGGTTCCTGGTCTCTGTAGCAGCCACGGCAACTGCTTCAACACCGGCATAAAACGTTGAAGCAAACACGAACACCGTGGCTACTCCGCGGAAGCCATCGACCCAGGGACCAGGATCATGCCAATACCGGAATCCGAGTGCTTCGTTCTGCCCAATGAGGCCACCGGAAGCATAGATGATGGCAAAGATGAAGTAGGTACAAAGACCTATCAGTTTGACAAGGGCAAGCCAGAACTCTGCCTCACCAAAAGATTCCACGCCCAGCATCTGGAAAGCTAGGAATGCGAACCAGAAGATCAGGAAATAGCCCCAGAGAGGTACCTGCGGACCCCAGAAGACCAGAATCGAGGAAATAACGTTGTACTCGTTGGCTAGCACGCATGCCCAGACCAGCCAGTACTGCCACCCTACGGCTACTCCGAAGGCCTTGTCGACGAATCGATCGGAAAGTGTAACGAAAGCACCGCCTGTTGGGTACAATGTTGTCATTTCCCCCAAGGATTGAGTGATGCTGAACGCGATGATTCCAATGACACTGAAAGCTATGAGCAGAGACGCTGGACCTCCCTGTGCTAATGCTCCACCAGTGCCGACAAGTATACCAGGTCCAATAATTCCAGCAAGCGCCATCATGGACAAATGACGTGTTTTGAGACCTCGCTTGACTCCACTAGGATCGATTCGGTTGAAGTCATTGTCGTTGAGACTTGTTGCAGGCGACGGGTGCTCAGCGTGAGCTTTTGAATCGAAGATGGCCATGCCAAACTGGAAGATGGTGATCAGGAAGATAGACGGATGAAACTAGGCATGCCATCGTTATAAGCGGTCTCCTAGTCTTCGCTTAGCGTGGGAACGGTTGATCTCTGACGAATAGTAATAGACTATCGCTTGGTGCATGTTGCGATTTTCATGGTGGATTGCGCGATAAGATGGTCTGGGTGTCTCCACGGCCAGATCGCGAAATTCGCTTCCAGGGAATACAATACTACTGCGGAGATTATTAGTCACCATGTCTCAACTGTGAATAATCCAGGAAGTGTTGCTGTGTCTGGTGCTTGTACTGGGTGGAGAAGGATCGCAACCGGGTGGTGGGGGCGTACGGCAATAGAAGGGGAGATAAGCTTGTTCCATCTTGGGCTTAGCTTACTGGGTTGTCGAACCTTCACCTGAACGGCGCTTCTCTCGGTAAAACACCCAACCTAAATCCATTAATCGCGGCCAGCGACAACGACCACCACGACAGGGCATTTTCTTGGTCGCGTCATCCCGCAATGGAAATGAATTGGGCAAGTCTTGTGCATGTCATCGCAGCGTCATCAAGTAATTCCTCTTTCCAGACTTGTAGCAAAACGAGCTGAAGAAGGCTCAATCACAAAGGTAGATGTGTTTGTTCAGGAAGCATTTGCTATTATTCATAATCATATAGAGAACCATTACTCATATGTACCCAGATTTTTCCGTCTATCATCCATCGTTGACGCTGAACCAGTCAGGTCTCTATTAATATTGAGGCAGAGTAGTGTTCTCATCCAGCATAGCCAGTTCAGTTCTTGCCACCAATCTCCATACGCTTCTTGAGCCTGTAGGCGATAGCCCTCTTTCTGGCAGCGGCGCCCTGCGTGAAAGCAACAGATCCGCCAAAAGGTCCGGCAGCAGCACCGTTGCGGACGCGCATGACACAGACGTTATTGACGCCAGCGACAGTCGCGTCACATGTCATGCCAGCCGGCATCTGCACCTTCATCGCGAACTCAGTGTTGGTGGCGAGAGAGATACCCTGAACGCCAAGGCCAGGAACGTCTTGAGTAACGGTAGCAGGCTGCATAGCGGCCTCGTCAGTACCTCCTGAAGTACCGTCGACGTCGGCAGTGAACGGCCCGGCACCGTCCTGGTTGATCTAGAAGAACTTGATTAGACAAAACTTTACAAAATTAGGACTCAGCAACTTACTTGTCGAAGGGTCATAGTGACGGTGCCGTCATCAGCACATGTTGGCAGACCACTCGATGCCCCCTGTCCTACTGCGGCCGCTACGCGTGCCTCTGGCGGGCCGTTGACTTTGTCACCGCCTCCACCAAGCAGGCCAGCGATACCAGTGGCACCTGCTGCGCCACCAGCGCCACCAGCACCGCCAGCACCTCCACCGAGGAGGCCACTGAGGAACTGACGCTTCCGGCCGGGCTGCTGGATATTGTCCTCGACACCAACACTCCCAGAGGCACCGTTGTTCGCAGGCGGGGCAGTACCCTGTCCCATGAAAGCACCAACCATGACGGCAGCATCGACTATGCCGTTACCCTGTGTACGACCAAGAGGACCTGCCTTGCCGCTCGCAATTTCCCTATCCCTGATGATGGCAGTATCGGCTTGAGATCCGCAGCCGCTGGCAGTTCGGTTAGTGACTTCTACTAGAAATTATGGGTATTCAAACCTACTTGCTAGAGCAGTCACGAGGAGTGCCGTCTTGGATGGTCAAGCCTGGCATGGTGACACCGTTGGCGCCCTTGATTTCGGTGACTACACCGTGGGCAGAAACAGTAGCCGCAAGGGCGAGAATGAGTGCTGGTGAGAAGTGCATGTTGTAGATGTGTATGTGAAGTCGAGATCAACTCGGTGGATCGGAAAATCGTGTTTGGCAAGAGAAGACGAAGAGCGAAAAGCACCAGGCTGACGAAGAAGGAAGTATTATAGAAAGGTCGAGAAACAGAAGCTGATGATGGTTGTAGATTCGACTTCCACAAGACGTCTTATACGTTTCGTTCATCGTCCTTCGTTGACCATCCACTTCGCACCGTATTCTACATTGGGATGTTCTCCGTCCACACCACCCAGCTCGACATTGGCATCACGACGCCAGTATGGAGACATGCCAGCTCTTGAATCAAGATGCGTTTTCGAAGGCCTTCTGGTAAGGCCAAAGGCGCTTGGCAGCAGCGAGGCCTTTGTCCTCGATGCTTGGCCATGACGGAATGTCGAATTCCCAGGCGTCGAGAGGTATCCACGTTCCCACAGCCAGTTTCGTCTGCGCCTGGGGATACGGTTAAAGGCGCCAAGGCGGAAACTCTTCATGTAAGATGGCTGATTCACGAAACGCTGTGCTCGGAATCACGGCATTCAGCTAAACAAGCGGGCACATCTGTGTTTCACACGGTAGAACATCATCTCGTTGATCTGTGAGGAGTTCCGCCTCATGCAAACTTATCAACAAGGGCTAGAGGCTATGGTTATCAGCACCAGGTTTTTAGTGCAAGAGAGGTTCACTGCAGCAGCATCGTACTTTGGTCGGTCTTGGAATTCGCACATAGGAGGGTTTCTCCACATTGTCTGCATGACATGTCAGACCCAAAACGATCGAATCCGAACATACAAAACAACCAACTCAAACGACAAGTTTCCAAATATTCGATTTGTTTTCCTTTTCGGCATGAGCTTAGGCGAGTTTTAGTGTCCGCGATCCACTCATGGGTGCATGATGTTGAAGGCTTGTTGCCACTAGTGTTTCACCACACAACACGGTAGATCTTCAAACAGGGACTGCCAATTCCTGAAACCCAAGGCCTGGTAACATATGCGACGGTTCCTGGAATCCGAGGCTGGCGGCGGCTGTGATGGTTGGTAAGTGGATGAGTCGAGGTGTTGATGGTGATGTGGAGCGACCGGAATGCGGCAGTCGGGGCGAATGTTGATCTCACAGACGTACTCAGGGTAGTAGCACTCAGCACAAAAACTATATGCTGGTGGATATACCAACTATACGTACCTTGTGTACCACGCGCCCAACACCTGGGCACTTCCAGTATATGCCGAACCGTACGCTTACAGCTTTCCCAAAGTGTTCAAAAGCCATGAAGGAAACCGAAGGCCGACTTGAAACCAACTTGTTCTTTAGTCGAGGATAGGCACGTTGACACAATAGAAATGAAACCACGCATTTCGGACGCGAGCAGTCGCTGGTTGGAGACGCTCCAATCTTTATATACGTCGACGCCATATACACAGCCTCATATCGACAGAGAACCCCACTCAATGGTATATACCCAAAAGTCATCACCACATTAGTTTTCCCGTCCTAACCTTGCCAGTCCTAGCTAGATAAAATAGGTATCATTTTACTCCAAACCCGTCCCCCTCCTACCCAGAGAAGGCCGTCCCCCACTGATGCTCCCCCTATTCATCCTTGATCCTCCATCACCATGCATCATATCCAAATCCACCGGCGTCCCCGCACCAAGCGCAAAACCATACGCCTCGGCACCCTGTCCCGCGAAAATCCCATCATCACCTAGACCATGTTGTAGTGGCGGCTCCACGTTGAATGGCACAAAGTAACTGCTCATCGGATCGAAGAAATTATTGTTGTTGGCACCAGCACCCAGACCCATGGCTTCGAGATTCCAGAAAGAGTTGTTGAAGTCGGTGGCTAGATCAGGGAAGGGGGAGAGGTTTGTAGCATCCATTTGGTGAGAGTGCGAGGGGTGGATCATTGTAGGTGAGGTATTGATGAGGGGGACAGCATGGTGGTGGGGGTGTTGTTGATGTGCGTGGTGGGAACCAGCGAAATCAGCGAGGAATTGTTGGGGAGAGGTATGTTGCTGTTGCTGGGCAAAGAAAGCGACAGGGTCGTAGCCAGCGGCGATGGCGGCGTCCATTGCGTCTTGCGAAGCCATGTTCAATTGGCTCATTTGCTGTTGCGCTTGCAAGCGGGCAGTATGATTCTGCCGAGCTTCACTGTTCAGCTGTTGTAGTCGTGGCATATCTTGGTTGTTCGACGAAGCAAGATCGGGTTTTGAGATGGACTTTGATTTGTTTTTTCGCGCTTGCTTGCGTTGTTGGTCAGATCTTGAAGGTGGGGATAAAGACGCGAAGAACTGTTCCACACTCTGTAGATCGCTCTTATGTCCCAGAACAGCATCAGTACCTGGCTCATTTGGATTTGACTCGGCCGCATCTTCGTAGTCGGTTTTTGAGACACCATGTGGGTATCTGTCGAACCAGTCACCGTACTGAAAGATGCTACCTTTCTTCTTGTCGCCGGCCGCGTTCGGTCCCTTCAGCTGTGCATCAGCGTGTTGACGATACAGCTCCTTCAAGTTTTCCGCAATGTAGTGGAACATGCCCCAGTACTTTTTCATCTTTGTCAGGTATTTGACATTGTATGCCAGATACTTCTTCGATTGCGCTTCCAGCTTTGGGTTCTTCGAGAACACGCCGTGAACGTGGACGGTAGAAGAGAAAAAGGCCGAGTAGCCCGCGAATGGCGCGACGACGTTGTGGTCCATGGCTTCGTTGATGAGCATCGAGATTTGGTTCGCAGCGTCGAGAGCAGAGCGGGCAGACTCTGTGAGGAAGTCGTGTGGCATATCCTTTGGTGGTCTGCTACCCGCAGTCGAAGGCAACGCGAATCTGTGCATGAAAAGCATGATCTGTTGCCATAAGATATGGATATACAGAAACGAGTTTGCAGTCTTGCCAATGGCATGACTCTTGAGATTCTCAGGGTTGTAGACAAGCATTTCAGGCAGTGCCGCTTTGAAATCCTTCGCCTCCTTCTTGATAGCGTGGTAGGTCGAGTCGGAAGACCACATAGGTTCTGCTTCGCGTTCCTTTCCTCCCAGGTTCATGTACTTGACAAGCTTACCCCATATGCACACCAGACGTATGGTGTATGCTGAGACGCCCATGTTATCGCGCGGATTCGCCAGCTGACCGCGGTCCGGTGGAACGGGGTTCGGCACGGCGCCTTCCAGGGTTTCTGTTGGCGCATGTATCTCGTGTACGTATAGATGCTCTTTGACTGGTAACTGTACTTCGATGTATTGCTCGTGTACAAAGAGCGGTCGGTCAGTACCAGAGGAGTTGAACCGGTCCATCAGGAAGCAAGACCACATGGTCCGCCGCCGTATTTCTCGATCTGTGGCGCTCAGGGGTTTCCTGTCGGGCTCGTTGACGAGCGGGTCGTATTCGTTCTCCTTGTGCAGTTGCAGCGCATACGCCATTCTTTGCGCCATACCACCAAACATCCAACTCCGTCCACCTTGACAGGTGCCAAACTCGTGAAGTCCAAGTAATAGGTAGACAATTAAGATGGTAATGTTGGGTGTATCGTATCGCTTGAGCGCAATCTCTCGTGCCCGCTCAGCCCAATCATCGCCCCGTAAGAAACATGGCTCAGTGCGTAGCTGTGGGTGGTTTGAGAATCGGGCCGAGATGGCGCACATGGCCAGTATTAGTACTGGCGGTACCTTGCCAGTTGCAAGCCTTCGCATGAAGCTTGGCTTGTGGAGGAGAGGGTAGCTTTGCCCATACACATAATCGAAGTAGACTTCAGCCAAATGTTCCTGCATCTCTTTTGGCGGCAAGCTTTCCGCTCCTTCTGTTAGGAGTTTGCTCTCGTCGGACTCCTTGCCACGCGACGTTGAACCAGCCGTATCTGGATCTGCGCCTTTTGCTTTTGACCATTCGTCCAGTTCGTCACCGAAAGCTTCTTCTGCAGCGCGCTTCTTTGTGGTGGGTGTCTTGGGTGTTGCGCCGGGGATAGCGGGCTTAACGACGGACCTGCCTACGTTCGCAACAGAGGGTAAGCTTTCTTTCGGTATCAGCTTGATGACACGATCTTCCATGCGCTTCAGTCTCTTGTCCAACATGGCCATGTAGTCGGTTCTCGGTGCTGCCTTCCTGGTTGTGACCTTGTAGACACACGGGATCCGACTCCTCAGGCAGTGTTTACAGGCAGGCTTTTCGCCTGAGCAGCGAATCTTCTTCCTCCGACATGCGATGCACGCAAGTGGTAGTCTTTTCCTCTCCTTGCCCGCCTTTGTTTTCATCTCGCTCCAAAGTGGCGGATCTTGCGTGTCATCCTTGCTCCTCCGCGATGTCGTCGAATGGTCTGTGCCGTCATTGCCGCTGAGCTTCATGGCCAAGACGGAAGCGTCGTTGATCGGATCGATGGCGAGCATACCCATGGCAGGTGCGCTCTCCGGACTGGTATTGTTTCCGTCGCGGCCAGGGCTCACTCCAATGCTCATCCGATTTGGATGCGCACTCCCACCACCACTCATACCTTCTTCGCTCATGTTGCCAATGCTGCGTCTGTGATGCGCATGCCCAGGCTCAAGTTTTGGTTGTATCCCATCGAAATTGGCACCGAAGGCTTGGCCTTGCGCAAATGTCAGGTCGAAGTCGGAGAAGGAGCCCATGGCGCTCGTGGGACTGGTTACAGTCTCGTTTGGGGAGGCTCGAAGTTCAGGCAGGCCGTATTCGGCCAAGATCAATGAGTCGTCGTTGTCGAAGCGCGCAAGCGATGGAGTGGCTACAGAGGCTGCGGTCGCGCCGGAGTCGGCCATGTTCTCGACGATTGCCTGTGCGGTTGGGTAGCGCCGAGACAGTCGGTCTTACATCAGGTTCCAAACTTGAAGGACTAGAACAAATGCTTCACGTGCGCCTGCATCTCAGGACCGAAAACAACATTCCAGGGCGGACCCAGGTGTCGAGACGTCCAGACGTCGTGTGCTTGGATCGGAACGCCGGCCAAAGAAAGGGAAACGGTAAGCTCCGACTTCTCCACAGGATAGTTACGGCCCTTGGTTGGAGACGCAGTGGGGGCGCTAGTCTCTATTGCAAAAGCGCTGTGCTGCGTATGTGGGGAGGAGGATGGATGGCACACGCGAGACGGGAGTGGAAAAAGCAGTGAGCAACAGGCGCACACAAGTCGGGGCTGAGAGAGAGAGAGAGACGATGATGGAGAAACGAGGTACGATGACGGCGGGTGATGTATGACCGTCCTTGCAAGAGGAGGCTGCTGCGGCCTATGCCTTCGCCTGTACTATGGCTGCATTCCCCATGTCGCCTCACAAGGGCCGACAGCAGAGCCATGTAATGGCGCCTGGACGATTCGCACGCTTGCAGCTTGCCTCCCGTCGAGGTCCGATTAATCCACGATCAAGCTCGCCGGCCCACTTAAGTCACTGGCCGCACGTTGGCCGATGCAAGCCACACAATTCTGCCCCTTCCCCACATGGCCATCCTTGCAGCGCGAGACGTGCTGCTGATTATTCAGACATCACAAAGCAGTCTGCGACGCCTTCCCAGGCCGCGCGCGGACAATGATCGTCGCCTGGGGCTGTGCGCTGCCCATCTTCATACTATACAATATTATGACGCGCCTCATAAACACACGCACATGTCTTGTATAACTCGATGCTGGCCTTTGCACACCACACCCATGTCTCCATGGAGACGGGCGCACCTGGCACTGTTTTGACGGCGGGACCCGTCGTGTGCCAGGTGGTCGCTATTTTGCGGGGCGCCCGCCTAGAGCAGCGTTGCGACACGTTAGACGCACGCGAGGTAGATGAGCTCTTCATTGCGCCGTGATATATCCCATATGTCTTATTTTCCGATTCGATCACTGGTGTCCAATCTCCGACGTCGCCCTTTAGTCCAAAACGGCGCGCCGGTCGCTCACTATGTGTAAGCCTGATGCCGTGATGCTGCCTAGACCTACCTAGGTATATACGGTGGGTGCATCACGAGGGTTGTGCGCAATGATTACTACCACTACTGGAAAAATGCGTGTCAGCAGCAGATGCGCTTGCATACATGCTGGCGGTCGAGACCAGAAATGGGCACCTGTGAGCTTCCAGAGCGGGCGCGTCATCGATTTGGAGACACCAAACCCCCTGCCCCCCAGTTTTGATGTTACGGAGAGAACCATGACAGGCCTTCTAGCTGGCTTCGGGGAGCACGGCCCTGGAATCGCTTGATGGTGCGAGATAACTCTGTTTCCTGGTTTGAAATTACATTTGTCCTGAGCGGCTGCTCTTCTCCACTTTATCCTAACATGTCATTCTTACAATATGAGTGGTTGATTTATCCATATTCCTTCAACATCTCGTGCTGTACACTTGGCCACCCATATATTGCAACAAACACATCAGGGATAGACGCAAAACCATCCCCTCAGTTCGCGACTGGTCCGCTCGCCCGCTGCCGTTTGGCCAGGGCACGAGATACCGTGTGCATACAAAGCTGTCAGAGACGCATGCAACATTACCCGAGGTTATGCACACCTCGGTTTGCGAAAGAACGGGGTAGTCATACGTACAGTCACGTGCGATGGCATGTCAACTGAAACGGGTCCATGAATGTAATACATGGCACGTTTAGCGTTGTCATGGTACTGTACGTTTTCCAAGCAATCACTTATCACAACAGTTCTGTCCATTGACAACATTTTGCACAATCATGAAACGGGAATAATGGCACGTTTTATTTCCTCCATTACAGAGCACACAAGATTCTAGCACAAAGAAACAAGCGACGACGACACTTCTTGCAAAGACAGGTGTCGTGTGTATGTCTCAATCCTCGCTTTACCATGTCCTCTTTCGCTGCCCCGGCCTCGACTATCGATGGGTAGGGGTTGTAGATAGTGTAGTAGACGCGGTATTTAGCATAGCTTTCTGCTGTAGTTTGTAGAGTGTCCCGCTTCATGCTTGCAGCTTCTGATCCTGATCGGCGGTCAGAGACGCCCGGATGAAGAATGATGAAGAGTACGGCTTGTAAGAGTAGTATGGGTGGTATCCGCCATATTCGTTGTAGTCACTATCCAGAGCCTGGTGCATATCGCTACCGGTGACGCTAATCTTTTCGAGCGGTACAGCTGCTGTCGGGTCGACGAGCCCCACGGGGACGATGACGAAATGAATGACGGGAGATAATCGGGTAACCAGGTACCGAATGCGCCAAAGGATCTCCGGGAAGGAATCTCAAGGGAAGGTTGGAGATGAACGTCTATCTCCGACACAGGGGTCACCCTTTGGCGGTGCAGCATGAACGTGGCGAGGTTTATTCCTAGGAAATCTATAAAGCTGGTGCCCAGAGGTACCATTCTGCAGATTGTGAAGCTGCATAATGCAGATGCAGATAGCTGACAGCAAGCCTAAGTTTTACCTCAGACTTCCACATGTCAGACCAGCTTAGCACGAAGCTGGGTGCTCCTGAGCGCAAGTCGCGGTAGGCATTCATGGCGAGAGGAGGCGCACCAGCTTCCGCCGGAGACAAAGCTGAACATGAGCTGTACTACGGCGCGTTTAGGCCGAGAGACTTCATACTCCCTGAGATCGCTTGAGGGAGCATGGATGCTGGGTGTGTCAGTGGACTGGGCGACCAAAGTTTTGTCCTCTTAGACGTATGCTTCATCTCTTGCTCAGTTCTGGCGAGGCTTGACGACGCCATCATGCACGATGTAGTAGACGACTGTACTGTCGGTGTCTACCGATGCCAACAATACGCGCTTGGTTGTCCTCCATGGGTTGCTAGGGCGTGTCCCTTCTGTGGATGACGAATCTGGGGCCGGCGGTGCCATAGTGATGGCATCAAAGACCTCGGCCAGTCCACGCAGCGTCCATTTCTCATTCAGCCTCGTGGGCAGTATCCATTCGCGCTCAGGCTCTGCCTTGACCTCCAAGCCGGCTACCGCTCCCTCTGCGCGCGCTTTCCTTTCGCGGTCGGCCTTCTTGAGTAGTTCCACCTGCTCGTCGGGGTGGACGTAGAGGCGCAGCGGGGGCAGCCCAGAGAGCAGCGGGCGGGGAAGAGGCTCGTGGGTAGTCGGTGAGTGCGTGTGTACGTGGAGGTCGGACCAATAGTGCTGGTACTGGAGGTTGTGCAGTATCTGGCGGGCGAGCGATATCTCATTCGGAAGGTGGCTTGACCCTGCGATTGACTCAGCGCCCGTTGATACGAACGTCTGCAGCGGGGACGGCGCGATGGCATGTTTCACATCTGCTTTTGCGGCAAACGTCGTCATGATGGAGGCTGGGCGCGGAGTCGTGCTGGTGGTTTATTGGTGGTGCCAGGTTGCGCACGGCGTTGGGGGGAGAGCAAGCTACTCGGTTGTGGAAGGAGCGAAGATCTTGAAGGACACCCCACCAGTCATATGAGGGCAGCCGAGCAACTGTGGGAAGCGGCGACGCGGCCTAGGCAGCACACACGACGCATTCTTATACCTTGCCCACGGTGACTGTTTTCACGCCCAAGACGCCTTTGGACTTGTCAAGGAACGCTCAAACTCGGTATCATCTTCAACACGCCGTCATCATGCTCGCAGCAATCTCCATCCCCACACTACTGCTTCTGGCTAGCGTTGCCGTAGCCCAAGAAGAGTCGCCCTCGGTCGCGACGTCGCCATTCGTCAGTCCTACGCCCGAGTCGGAGGCAATCTTTACTATTCAGACCTCTGTTGAGGCTGACCCGGATCCATGGTCTTGCTACATGGATTGCGTACAGCCTCCATGCCCGCCATGTAAGCAAGCATTTTCTCTTTGACATGGCCCGGCATAAGCTTAACCTTGGAAGGCACCGGTAGCACGATAAGCATCCCGCCTGTTACAGAAACAGAATCGGTCAGCTCAGTCACCCCCGTTCCTATGCCCATCGCAACAGACGTATCGGTTCCATCCGTTACAGAGCCTGTCGTCACGACACCCGTCCCTATGCCCAGCGCAACGGACGTGTCAATTCCACCTCAAGAGCCTAGCGGTGTCATGTCAATTCCGGCGGGTGAAACGCCTCTAACTACCCCTTCTTCGAGCGACAGCTCGGACGCGAGCGCAACCAGTTCTAGTCTCCCAGAGCAGACGACGAATGCTGCTGCGCTCCTGGCCATGGGTCACGAATTCCCAATTGTGGCCGCCGTTGCTGGCGCTCTCGCCTTCCTGTGAGTATGGAACTCGGGGTAAGGGGTTGTCTGCGGGGCGTTGGGGCTTGTCCAGACTGCATTCAGTGCTATGATCGCCTTGGATCGCACCGGAGCCACTCCGGTCGTCAGAACTCAACATATTTGAATAAATGTGCTGTTATGAGGGAGACATTTGAGTAAAGATGAACCAAATATAAGATATCAACGAATACACAACATTGAACAATTCACATGGGATATCTCGCAAGTCTAACTCTGATACGTTCACAGCCTTGCCATGACGCGTAGCAAAGTATCTCTACGCGTATTCGTATACTAGAGAGCGATCTAGCGGGTGGCTTGACGCTGCACGTCAGTGGGTCTGGGGTTGGCAAGAGCCGCTTCGGCCACAATCTAGGCCACCTCCTTCCCATCACGCCTGGGTCAACACTTATAAAGAATCCAACACTCGCAACCATGGCGTTGTTGATACCGCCCCTGCTATCCTTCCAAGCAGGTTTCCTGCCAATACACACAAACCGTCCCAAGTGAAATTGGACAGAAAGCAAGGATCCCGCCAAGGCACCGCGCCATTGCCAACTGTACCAGCCATCAACCACCCTTGGCTGACACGTTGAGCCGCTCACAGGCTCAGACGAGGCGAATCCTCTACAAAACAGGCGCGCACTTGCGACCTGCCTCCACCAACAATGGCTTCTCCAAATGGCAGCGTACCAACGCCAGTGCCGTTCCCTCAGCCTGAAGGCGTTCGCAACCCCAATGCATCGAGCCCTGCTGCAGAGTCACCCTCCACGACGACCCGCGAACGAACCTCGACCAATGCTTCGATTGTCTCGAACAAAATTCGTACCGCCACCGGAAAGCTCATGGACGTGAATCCTCCGCCTGGCATGTGGGCCGCCACTGGAACTACGGCTGCCAAAGCCCCCTCACTATCAGACATTCGAAAGGGCTCTTTTGGTTCTGATGGATGGAATGAGGATATGCAACGGAAGAGAGCAAGCTCACGAGCAAGCCAGGCCGAACAGCAGTCGCGTACCTCCACCAATGCTGCATCTCCTACAGAGCAATCTGAGCGCCCGTACCTCACTGGTCAGCGCAAAGTCTCGTCAAGTAATGCGTTGAACACAGAGACGTTTCCCGCTTTGGCCGAAGAGGATACACGACAAGGAGCGGCGTACGACGGACACGACGAGCGTGTCACCACTGGCGTACAATCGAAGCATAGTTCCGAGACTGGGACAGAACACCTTGACGATGACAGGCCGCGTCAGCCAAAAAGAACGTCCTCGGGACATGTACGTCTTCTTACGCTCTCCCCTCCATGACTTTACTGATAGTGAGACAGTACGCCAATGGCTACGTGCCGCCTCCTAAGCTGCCATGGACGCAGTCGTTCATGATCGGTCTCAAGAGCTTCTGGAAATGGTTCCTGACACCCGCCGGGTTCCTCATCACACTCTACAGCCTGAACATTGTTGCTTGGGGCGGTATGCTGTTCCTCCTCCTTTGCAACACCGCACCCGCCATGTGCACACCCACCTGTGACGACATCAATTCTCCGCGTCGGAAGTGGGTCGAGTACGACTCACAAATCTTGAACGCACTCTTCTGCGTCACAGGGTTTGGTCTAGCACCTTGGCGGTTCCGCGATCTATACTATTGGGCATGCTGGAGGATTGGTGGATCCAAGCGCAAACAGATGGGCATTCGACGCCTTGCTGGGATACATCGGGGATGGTTTCGACTTCCGGGCTCAGATCGGTTGCCTGACGAAGCAGATGCGACCGTTGTCGATCCCGAAGATCCAGCTGTACCAATACCCGTCAAGGCGATCCCAGACCCACCCCCCACAGCGATTCGCGCGCCGCCCACTAAGAGTTGGAAGATGGATTTCGTCATTTGGAACAATGTATGGAACACTTTTTTCCAGATCGTCCTGTGTTTTTACATGTGGCACTACAACCGCATCGAAAGGCCATCGTGGGCCACGGGTCTCTTCGTTGCGCTGGGCTGCATAGTGGCAGGCATTGCCGGCATCATGATGTGGCACGAAGGCAAGAATGTTAAGAAGGTCGAAGGCGTGCCCATGCGTAGGAATTATGGGGTCCAGCAAGACGATGCCGAAGCGCAGAACATTCCGCTTGTGACTACAGGTGTGGCGACGAAATCCTGAGAAATTTGCCCAGTTTCATGCGATGCATAAGCAGAGTGGTTGAAAACGCTCATTGGAGCGGGAGTTTGCTCATTCTTTCTTGGCGCGTGGCGTTGCGTCAAACATCCACAATTTGGAAGACGCATTTTCATGATACCCCAACGGCCCACGGCCACTTCATCTACCACTATCTTATAGCGTATCCATAAACTCACTCCGAGTCAAAGCTTTTCCATTGTTTTTGCATCACGTCAGCTTGCTGCTGCGCGACCGAAACTCATGGACGTTCCCCTCCGGATTTTGTCATAGATCTGCCCTCCTGTGAGCCTCGCGCCGACAAGCTTGCCGAGCTCCCCGGACAGGCCGAGCTGCATGCTAAGCAACCCAAAGCAGATCCGTTGATCAAATGACGTACAAACGGCGTACTCTGTATGGGCTGGTGACAGATGCACGCGCTCTTGGTATTTATCTAGCCAAGGCCTTGTGATCTTATCACCTCTTACGGGTTGCACCATCTCCTAAACATACGTTTATAACACCATCAGTTGTAGCGTTGTTCCCACGTCTCAGCAGTGACAGTTTTGTTTGCACGAAATCTACAGTAGTCATCAGAGATGGCGGCTCAAGAATACTATCTCGGGACGCAGGCTGCGCAAGAACTGCCAGGCAGTCACCCACCACACCTATATCCGTCTCAGCCACAGAAGCCGCCACAGTATCAAACACCACCTGCGCAACATCACCCGCAACCAAACGTTCAAAATCCTGCGTACGCAAACACGCCTCCTCCCTCCTATTCGGCATACCCTCAGCAACCGCAGCAAAACAAACATGGTTACCCACCTCAACAACAGTACCAACCCTACCCTGAGAAGAAGAGCGCTCAAGCGATGACAGCGCCATACCCACAAACACCACCGGCAGGCTACTACTCTCATCAGCGGCCGATGCCACAACCACAGCAAGCACCGCCTCAAAACAACGGATACCTAGGCGCTCCCCTCCAACACTACAGAAGCCACTCACAACCCGCACATGTGCGCTTCGCAGACCAAGACTCAGATCGCAGCACAAGTCTGGGCTCCATGTCGGATTCCGACGAGTACTCTCCACCCCGCCACAGCAGTAGCAGACACCATGGTCGACACCGCAGCCACTCAACCCGCGATTACGATTCCGACCGCGACCGCAGCGACCGCGACCGTGATCACGATCGCGACCACCGGAGACACAAACCTAAGAAATCTTACTCTTACGACAAAGCACACGAGGATAAACACAAGACCAGAGATACCTTCCTCGGCGCAGGCGCAGGCACCATCATTGGGGATGCGATCTTCCCTGGGTTGGGCACTGCAGCGGGTCTGGTGCTAGGTGGATATGGGGGCAGGAAGTATGCTGACACGAGGAGTAAGAGCGACTATGACGGAAGAAGTAAGGAGCGGAGGAGCCATGGAGGTAGCAGGAGATCGGGGGACGATGGGTGGGATGAGAAGACTCGGACGTATCGCAAGGGTGCTGCAGTGCGATGATGTTGATGATGGTCACCATCATCATTCAACGTTTTTCGCTACAAGATTATGATTTACCGTTTTTGTTCCTACGTTTTACGAACGATATGATTATGGTTGCTTAGAATGCCGTGTCTGATTTGTTGCTGCTGGTCAGCGTCATCTAGAGGATCAGTGTAGTAATTTTCAACTTCTCTTTACACTCATGAGTTTTCCTTGCGAGACGTATAATAAACATTATATAATTGGCATGTTCGTCTTCGATCGCTCAATGGCGATAGCGCTACATGCCCCTCTACGTATCCCCGATATTTTGGCGCACGTCTTCAATCGTCCTTGCGATAGCGTTGCAACCTTTTTTGTTCCGACCCTTGAGCCCATGTGGATGTATGTCTTCAACCGATCTCGCGGTAGCATTCCATCCCAAAATTTCCTAATACAAATACACAACAAAAATGTAACGGATGTACGTCTTCAACCGCAGCGTGCGGTAGCGTTACACCCTACTCCTCCCATGTCCTTAAAAGTCCTAACAAGACTTTCTAGTAGATGCCGGGAACAATCCTCCATGGAACAAGCTCGACATATCGGTCCCAGTCTTTTCCGTACTTTCTGCGGCACTTCTCCTCGTCGCGACGCTCGCGGTGAATGAGCAGAATGGCAAAGTACACCATGAAGAAGTAGGTGAAGATCATACCCCAGCCCTTGGCCTCGCCAGGCACGACGTATTTGCCGTAGCTGCCCTTGAAGAAGTAGGCATCGGTTTGAGTGGCAGTGATGGGGGACTGTGCAGCGTTCTTGATGAGGTAGCCAGACATGGCGGTAGGAAGGACGTAGCTCCAGCTCATGAACCAATCGCCGAGATAGTTGATGTGACGCGCCATACCCCACCAGCCACTGACAAGAAGTCTGGAACCAGCAGCAGTCTCGATGTACTTGAGATGCTTAACACGTGGGTCCTCGGGGTTGGTCCTGAAACGGTTCTTCTCGTTGTTTACGGAGCGGAAAATGTAGTAGCCAATGCCCTGAACGGCCAGCACACCAACAACTCCCATGGGACCGAGATCAACCGGGTAGATGGACAGGTAGCGGGTCTGGATGGAATAGGTGAATGGGACCCAGACAAGATCGCCAAAGGAAAGCATCATACCGAAGCCATCAGCGATCAGGTCGATGGTGGTAAGGATGGCGGGTTCCATGTACAGCGCATCGAAAGTGTAAACTGTGTGGGCGACGGTGACGATGATGATGCTGTCAGTGACGCGACCAAAGTTGCGGTACTGCTGCATGATGAAAGCGAGGTCCAGAATGATCCATCCAAGCATGCCCGGGCGAAGTTCGCACCAAGCCTTGATGTCTACCTCACCAAAAATGGGCAGATTGACACGGGGGTTCAGCTCACGTCCAATGAACCAGTCGTAAAGCATGTTGCCGGTACGGCCACCAGCAGCAAGTTCGCGCATGTTAGGATCCTTGGGATGCTTGACGCTGAAAGAAGCGACGTAGCAGTAAGTGGCCAAAAAGTAGGAGATGAGGATGTTGCTCGTTAGGATGCCGACGTAGTTGTCAGTGATGAAGGTCCAGACGGGGAACTCGGCACCGTGAGAGATGGTGCCAGCGGCAAGAAGAGTCATGATGAAAATAGCAGAGTTCCAGGCTGTATCCTATTAGCTTGGGAGAAAAAAGATGGCGGTGAGCAGAGCATACCGTTGAACCTGTACATGAGCCTCCCACCGCTCCTAAGCTCTGTTCCTTCGACTTCCTGGCCCGGGAGGAATCGATAAAGAGCCAGACTCAGGAAGTAGTAACCCAGGGTACCAAGAAAAGCTTGGGTGTTGAGCAGACCAGCGAAGCCGGGCCATCCCACCTCCTTCTTCAGCTGTTCAAGGCTGAAGCTGTGCGGGTGGAGGAGAACAGGGGCGGGGCATCCAGAGATGTCATTGCACAGGAATGTGAAGACATAGACCAACAATGGAAGGCCGAAGGAGATGATGAAAGCTCCCGGGCTGAAGTGTGGTTAGCAGCGTGGTCGTCAATGCGCGCAGCATGTGTAGATGAACTCACGGTCCTAGAAATTCATAACCATGAGGTTCCTCGGCGATGGACTTGGTCGCCTTGTCAGTCTTTGTTTTGGCCATGTTTTCGATTATGCCCTGTCGCGTTCTCTACGCGGCTAAAGTCGCAAAGTGAGCGAGTTCGACGAATAGGGGTCCGGTCGCGTCTTGACAACAAGGGTTCCGTCTCTCAATTCGTGTCTCCACCGATAGTAATGGTCGCGCCGCCTGAACCAAAGACGACTACGGATGCAGTCTTATAGAGCAATGACTGAGGCTGAGCACATCAGACGATGGGGAGGACGTCGGAATCCATTGCAGCCGTAATGACGCGCACACGCTGTCTTGGCCGCCCTAACCACATTTGGCCTTACCGCCCAGGGTTCCTGCCGCTGCAAGGCACCTCAGACATGGATGGAGGCGCGGCGCCGGAAGCCTACGTGTTGCGAACATGAACAATCGTATCATCTCCACCTTCACCGTCACCACGCCTCGACCCTCGCATTGCGTAGTACGCCAATCATCAACTACGCGATGATATCTCTAATCTACTCGCTCCTGCTTCTGGCAGCATCGGGCCCATTTGCAGCGGCCGCCTCGGACAAACAGCTCAAGCCATGTACCGTCATCTCGCCCACATCCGAGCGCTTCTTCGACCTAAACCCCATGCGGCGCCTGCCACCATCGGAAGCAGATGGCAAGAAGAGTAGCAAGAAGGAGGGCGACGAGGGCAGCTGGCATGCCAAGGGCTACGACTACAATGCCAACTTCACAATCAACTTCTGCGGACCGGTAGTCGAGGAGTTGGACAAGGTGGAGGATCTGGACAAGGGACTGTGGAAGAACGTCAGTGCATTCTACGAAAGAGGCGACAAGCAATGGGCGATAGGGTGAGTCGGCAATCTACACAGTGGGGAAAGATGGGGACAAGGATTTACAGAGGCGCAATGCTAACAGCCTACGATTTCCAGTCTCGAGAACTCGGAGCCCATCTTTCGCGGTCGCAAACTCATTCTAAACTACACCGGCGGTTCGCTCTGCCCCTCGCTGTCGTCCAAGTCTAAGCGCACGCTCGAGCCCACCTCTCTAGATAGCCGCGAGATCATCGAAGGCGACGATGACGATGACGACAAGGATGGCGGCGACAAGAAGAAACCCAAGAAGGAGGCCGAGCGTCGCAAGACTACCATCATCTCTCTGCTCTGTGACAACGACCCGCTGGCGAAAACCAGTGTATCCTTTGTCGCTGCAGTGGACGACTGCTCATACTTCTTCGAGGGCCGCTCACCTTTCGCATGTGGTGGCGTACATCAGGACACCCAAGCTCTAGGCCCCGGTGGTGTCTTTGGAGTCATTGTAATGATCGCCGTGCTCGTATACTTTGCTGGTGGTTGCGTCTACCAGCGCACAGTCATGCACCAGCGCGGATGGCGACAGCTGCCCAACTACGCCATGTGGGCGGGCATCTGGCGCTTCTTCTCTGTAAGTCTACTCCGGTGTTTTTGCAGGAGGAGCAGTAGTCGTGGTAGCGCCCGGTGGTGATGACACGTGTACAAATGTCTTGTTGGTGTTGCTGACATCGTGAAGGACATGTTCATCATCCTTACCTCCTCGTGTGCGCGTTTTATGCCTTCCCGCAGGGGCTACAGTCGCGTCTCGCTCGGCCAGGACAGCGGGCGGAGGGGACGCAGGAATGAAGATGAAGATAGGCTGATAGACAATCTGGACGAGGAGTGGGATGATTAGATGGGGCAGTATGTTGGTATTCATAAAGGCATAACGACGCGGCGTTTTCGGGTTTTGGTAAACGACAGTCAGTCGCTCAGGAGCGCACAGACAATAGACTGGTAGCATACTCTGGTCTTAAAGTACAGTATATCGCATGCACTGTTGGGATCACATTCACGAGTGCACAAGCCTTCAGAACGACTAGTGAAGAAGTGCATTGGTATCATACTACTACAGATATCCATGCTTCCGAACGGCCCACGAATGGGGGTAGCTGAAGGTGCCGGAGAAGCACCGATCGAAATGGCAAAGAAGATTCCTCGTCTGCTCCTCGAACGCTTGTCCGGGGAGCAGACTTCCCAGACCTCCCAGACCTCCCTACGTGTGGCCGCAAGTTGTAAATGCGAAGCCCATCAGATCAACTCGTCAAAAGGTGAATTAGAATCCATTTTGAACACCCGCTCAAGAAATCAACATACGCCAGGGGTATAATGGAGCGCCTCATAAAGCAGTACGGTCACCAATAGCTAACATGTCGCCATGTTGCCAAGGCTGCGAGAAGACCTACATCTCCTCATCTACGTCGTCCTCAACTGTAGCACGCAACTCAGCATGCTTCTTGCCCGTGTCGTCCTCCTCTCTCCCATCAGGTGGCTGCGTATGCGTCGAATCAGCTCCATCGACGGCATCCTCAATGGATTCGTAAACGAAGTCGAAGATACTGCGGTCATCCTCCATGTCGACGTCGATGCGCTCTTCTCCTTCACTGCCCGTACCGTTCGTCTTGGGAGCCTCCTCTGATGCAATGTCTCCATTGGCGATCGGCTCGAACTGCGCAGCAACGCCCTCCAAGATTTCTCTGATCTCTGATCTGAGTTGACACTCTTCCTTCGACTGCAAACAAAGAGGCTGGCTCCCAGTCACACCACCAAGCACCCGATTGTAGTCCCTGCTGATAAGAATAAAGATCTCGTCGGCTTTAGCCACCATCGACTTTTGCAGTGCTTGGCATAAGCCGTCGTTAAGATGCTTAAAGACAGTGTCGATTGCGTCATCAAACATGCTGTGTCGCACCCGATCAACGTGATTTGCCATATGCTCTTTCATACGCTTGTACGATCCTTTGCCATACTCCTCGGTGCACGCGTCGTAGGCGGTAAGCATGTTGCTTGCAATACAGGGTGTGAAATCGCGGTTTGCTTCACGCTGAAGCTCCGTCATTTGGGTAAGGAGGGTACCTCCAAGATCTTTGAAGAGCTGTTCGAAGTTGTCGATCTGTGTCTTTAAGACTGAGAGGTTGGCCAAACTGACACCGTTGTTCTTCGTGCGCTCTTCGATGACCTCGTGGAACCCACGTAGAAGTGTGCTTGAGTTTCCGATGTACCTGTCAACGGCCTTTGGGAGCAGCACCTGGAAGGCTCGCTCCCAGCCTGCTGCCAGTTTTATCATGATAGGATTGACAAGATCGGCATTGAAGTCACGGTGACCAGCGGCTGCGGAGTGGTAGACACCGTTACGTCGAACAACAGCCTTGTATGATGCCCACATGAGACCGCCTTGATCCTTGTGACCCCAAGCAGATGCTGTCGTTGGCGCAATGTTTTTAGCCTCCTCCACGAGGTCTCGACACTTATCAAAGATCTGAGACTGCAACTCTGATTGCATCTCTTTGATGCAAGCAGAAATTGCTCTCTCCAACCCGTCTGTCAACGCGTTTAACTGCTGCTGTAAGTAGATGACTTGCTTTTGCTTCTCCTTGCTTGTCATCTTCAAACCAGTCCCGTCATCCGACGTCCAGATACTGAAGGTGTTCAACATACGGCATACACTCGTCAAGAATGCCCGACTGGTCTGAATGCGCCCGGCCTCAGTAAGCTTCCTACAATGAGCTTGGAGCTGCGGGACTTCCGTCTCCTCCCGAGTGACGAACCCTGGTACCGCGTCATCTTTCTGTAAGCGACCGCACATCTTCTGGTACGCTCGGCTACTGACACAGAAGACTGGAAGCGACCTAGCTACCTGGTCATAATCACGCATCTCTTCGTCGGGGTTGAAGTTATCCTCGTCTTCCTCGGCTGCATTCTCTTGGTCGATTTCCTTGACACCTGTAGCGAAGTCTTGCTGGATAGCGGACTTGGAGTAGTGGTTTCTGCCCGCAATACAGACACGGCGGATGCTTGCATCGATCTCGTCTTTTTTTGCTTTCAGCCCACGAATTTGGGTCTTCAACTCATTGACAGAGTGGTTGATCTTTGTCAATTCACGTCCAATGTTCTTCTTCATTTCCCTCAGCTCCTTGAGCTTTTCCTTGATATCAGCCTTGGATAAACGTGTTCTCTCGGCCTGGAACGTCACTTCATTATCACTCTCCGACTCATCGTCATTGGACTCCGGGAAATCGTTGTCCGTATCGTCATCAAAGACCTGTCTCTTCTTGTGTGGCTGCGTGCTTGAGCCAGCCTTCTTGCGTTTGTGGGTCTTTGGCAACGGTGCGAATACCGGGGTTCCCTCCTCCAGTTGCTCCTGTAATTCCACCCAGAGCTCAATGTCCTCGCCTGCGCTTGACATTGCAATGTTGTAGATCTTTTGCGATTCGGTCAAGTCTTTAACCTTGCTCTGAAACTGCTCGATCTGCTCATTGCAATGGTTTCTTTGTTTTTCAAACTCCGCAACCTTCTCTTCAAGTTCAAGACTTTCAGTCGCCTCCATAATTGAAATGTCGTCAGTTTTCGAGCAGATAAATGTGACGCCAGAGAAGCCGCCGTCGTACTTGAGCTGCCGTTTGAAAGAGTCCCCAAGGAGGGTCTTGGCAGCCCTGTCGTCGACAGCCCGGTTGATTGGGGCAACGATCCACAGGCCAGTACACTGCTTCATATATCCCTGAGCAACAGCAGCTCTCGCAGCGTTGCTGTCGTGGATACCTGGTAAATCCACAACCACGGCGCCTGTTGATAGGGCATCGCTCTTCGTATAGATCTTCACGACCTTGATCAACGGCCAATACTCCATCTGGACAGCTGACTTGCATGCCTTTTCCTTGCTCTTATCTTTCTTGGAGATCTTCTCTTTGCTATCAACATAACGCTGGAGTTGTTGGTAGAAGTTTTGCGGTCGAGCTGCCTGAATACTCTTCGTCGTCCCGAGCACGTCGACAACAGATTGTCTGGACATGAGCGAAGGGACATCACACTCGCTCAAAGCGTCCTTGGGGATCGAAGGGTAGACGGAATGAAACTTCGCCCATGCCTGAAAGGTACGTATACGAAGTCAGTGTATGTCTCACATGCAGTCCGTACAATGATATCACTTACTATGCCAGCATCGGAATTGGGATCCTGCGCCTCACGCGAAAGTGTACCATTCTCGGAAAGAAACTCTCGCAAGAGAACCGTAACTTCATTCTCCCAGTCCGCTTGGCTGATAAACTCGATCTCGGCGCGATATTTGGACGACGAGTCGATGCTGCTGTTCCACGAAATCTCAGTCACCACTGCAGTGCAAGCGCGCATGCAGTTCGTCGGAACAAGACGCTCTTCGTCAAGTATAGCGTTGATAACACTGCTTTTCCCAGCTCCTGTGTTGCCCACCACACCGACCACAGTGCGTGTTCGCTCCGATTGAGGAACCAGTTTGTTAACATCTTGTACCCACAATGCAGCTTCTGCGTTCGAGGTGGAATATTGAGAGAATGTCTCCCTCAAATGCCCCAGAATCTTGAGCGACGTGAAGACACCAGCCTCCAGAGCGTCAGGATCCTGTAACTCGATGACTGAGCGGATGGATCGGTCAATAGAACCTAGCTCTTCTATGATACTCACTTCTGGGCAAACGTCCCTTCTGAATATCTTGCTTGGGTCAAAGCTACTTTGCGGCTCACCATCACCAGTTTGAGAAGTTGATGTATTCCGCAAAGGCACAGAAGACTGCTCGTCTTCTCTGGTATCAGAATATTCTGAGGCTCCTTGATTGTTGTTGTTCATTGCCATTGGATGCTCCTCTGAACGCTCTGTTATGGTAGTGTGTGTTCCGCTATCCACGTCTGCAGCAGTAGTTTCCAGGGAGTTCGTCGCGCGCAACGCGTTCGCTGAAAGGTGTGGTGTGTTTAGTACACTGTCAGATTGACATGGTGGCTCAGACAGCTCGTCCGCAACAGGTTGTAGAGCAGGATATGGTGGTTGGTACCATGACGGGTGCCTGGTTGGCTCCTTCACAGGCGAGACGCTACTCAATGTACTGACATATCTTGGCGTCAACAATAGAGCAAGACTTGATCTGGAAGAGGATACCGAATGTCCCAATACACTTTGGGATGGGCTGAAGGAAACTACAGGAGTCTCAATTAGCAAGTCTCTTCCCATTGTTTCGGGACCGGCATGAGCGTTTGCTGTTTGCGTAACATGGCCACTAGCCGGAGTATCCTGCCTTGCGACACTGGCTCGAATTGGCTGTTGCTCGGATAACGGTGCTTCGCGCGTTTGATACATCGTTCTGTTTGACGGGTCTACAGCAATAAAGACTACCAGGTCTTCGCCCGGTAGCAAGAAAGATTGAACAAGGTCGCTTTCATTGACCACGCGACCTTTGAAGCCGATGCGAATGCCTGCAAGTTTGTGTCGCTCTTCATATGTTTTCTGTATCTTTTGCATGGGGATTTTCTAAGATAGTGTCAGCGGATGCTGTCGATGCATCACTACATATACCGTACGGGTCTGGAACTTACGCTGTGACCGATCATCCATACAAAATCAGTTTCCTCAAGGAAATCGTCGGCGGACTTGCGGTGATCGAGTACACCGATCCAGCACCTACGCGCTTTGAGCTCCTGGTTCGGACGCACGTCCCTGACCCGTCGCTGGAAATCGTCCCAATCCATGTCCAAAAAGTAACCATATGCGAAGCGCTGTGGGCATGTATTGACGTATGTTGGAAGCGAAGTTGACGCGTCAGGCAGTAGCTACCTGCAGGTATGTGCAGCTTGTAAAAAGCGTGACCACAATGGAGGTACGGGCCAGCTCTCCGCCGTTAGCATGGATCATAGTGAGGGAGGGGAGATGCGATGTAAACAGCGAAAGGCGGCACTAGGCGGCAGCTTGTGAGACTAAAACAGTGGGGCAATCGCGTCAAGAACACGCTGGAACTAGTCACGTTAGCACGTGACGCCAAGCTTCAAGTTCCACGGCGCATCTGCTTGGCTCTGTCTGGCCTCTCACTTTCTCTATCATGCGACATCACAACGCTGATTGCTGCACGAAGCAGGCTCGCACTCGATTGATATAGTTCTTTCCGTATAATCAGTGGTATCAGTTTCGGCACGATTTCGATGCGGTTTCTTCGTCGTCGTTACCCGTTGCTTATGGCAGGTGCGGTCCACCAACACGATCAGTTCGGCACAGAGTAGTTTGAAGCTATTCGCAGCACCATGGATACTCAACGTCACAAATTTATTGGTCGTCAAGGTATCGTTACCTGTCCTTTGGCTTTTTGAAATGGGGATGAACAGGTCTACTAAGCGATTTACCAGCTACGTGGCACACTCTATCATTGTGTGGTAAACAATGTAGGGACTAGCTGGGCTGCTCACCTCTCATATTACAGCCAGAACGGCTTTTGTCCATCTTCCGCCTTAGCCTCGCAATTATGCTACACTACGCTTCGGAATCTTCGATTAAAGAAGCGTTGATCAGTTGTGACTTTCCATGTCAATATCCACGGGCTTCACAGTGATCAGGCTCCTTTCACAATCTGCCACTGAAGCTCTCAACGTCTCTTCTCGAACCTCTTGGCACAATGTGCTGTTTCGGCATTGTTCTATTCTACACTTGCTTCGCTCATTACTCATGTCGCTTATCTGTTTCGTGGCTTTGTGTCATTGTGTTAGCGTTGACTGTCTCGCATAATTCTATCTCTGAGGCGTATACTTCGCTGGAATTCCCTGAATGTAGGTGTGCAAACACCAAACCCATATCCGCGAACCATGACAGAACACGCGCCGCTGCAACAGAAGCGCTTCGCCCCAGAAACCAGTACCGGTATCAATGGCCTCATCGCAGCATGCAATAGAAACGATCGCTTCAAGCTTCTACATGACGATAGTGTTCCACTTGGAAATTTAGATAACCCTGTTCATGCAGCGTTCCGTTCGTTTGACAGTGAGGGGCCGATGCGGCAGATGCTGCAGCTAGCCTCGCATTTCATTAGCCACGATACTCTCCTTACTTTCTTCGTACCGCTGTTGTACGGACGAGAACTAACTGGCACCGTCGGAAATACACGCAAGACCTATCTTTCAGATCCCCTGGCGAGAGTGTCCAAGGAGAAACACGATGAATACCTGGCCGGAGTGCGTGGAGCATTGCATAGCATCGGACACAGCGTTTCCTTCCAATTTCGACCGCCTGCGAAGCGAGTATATGCCCGCACGATGCGCGATGCTGCAAAGCCAAGCCATGCCACGTCATGTTGTCCGGCGTTCCAGCGGGGATATTCTTGCAAAATCGAGTTGGCAGACTACTTTCGTGATTACTATTCCACTGCTGAGTACCAAACGGCATCGCGGTGTGCGCAATTTCGGCACGATTTTCTCTTCGCCACGACACTTGTGCACGAGATGGTTCATGCTATAGGCATATTGCGACGAGGCAACTTGAATGAGCCGTATATCCGCGTTGATTATCCAGAAACAGAATGGGGCTACGGCTGGGAACATTTCATGTTCGGTAGTGTCATTAACCCTCAGGACAAGACGAGACCAGGCACGCACCTCTTGATGCGCAAGATTTGGGCAGACCAAACCTTGGCTGACAATGCTGGAGGAAAGGAGTACTGCGATGTATCCATGTCTTACGTAGCGCAATGGTTTCGCAAAGAGACTTGGAGCATTATTGCGGAGCAGGGGCCAACTGCTATCGCCGCTCCGACAACACACTTTAAGATCCAATCGTCGAATCAAAAGGCAGCCTGGGTTGTAGCAAGTGACTGCCCAGAAGTTGAGAAAGATCTCGAACCCCTGCAATCTCAGTGGCCGCGGCATGCAAGAAGACTAAACTCACAGTCAAAATCGTCACCACCACTGGCCGCTCGTTTGCGTTCTCCGAAGATTATTTGGAAGCTTGTAACCACGACTGAATTGCAGTCAGATAACGTGCCGGTCCCGCGACGTCCACCAATAAAATTGCAACCTCGTTCAACTTGTGTGCAGAGCCTCACTCAGACTATGCCAGCGTGCCACAAGTCAATGAAGACACTATCAATTAAAGAAGAGTCGGTGAAGATATGCTGCTCAGCCATTTCTAGTGGCTTCTATATGTCTCGAAAGCGGCGCGCAGATCTACAGAAGGGGTGCGAGCGGGTGAAAAAAATCAGGAAGTGAATAGCAGTGGCATTAATCGCGGAGGTCAAGGACATCTTTCGGCAGGAAAAGTGACTTTATAACATCTCGAGTATAGATTTCGTGTGTCGTAGCGTTGTAAGCTTAGTGAACCCCATGGAGATGGATCTATCGTTCATTAGCCTTCGCATACTCAGACGTGTTGCTCGAGCTAACCGCATTACAAACTGCGTAGCATATCGCGGAGTTTCACCTAGAGCAGCACCTCATAGCAATCCGTAGAAGTCACGAGCGCTGTCTTCCGGGTGTTCTCCCACCCCGTGGACGTTTCTGCACCATCTTGATATAAGATATTCCGCCCCTATCACTGCTGTACATCCTACCTAGCAAATTCCCCACTGGAATCACAATCGTAGGCAGACCAAATGCCCGCAAACCAGCTACTTCCCACTCGTGAACTATTCCTAAATGAGTTGGTACCCGTCATGATCTGCTCAGCAGCAGGTCCTTGCCCCATATGTCGAGAAGACTATGTTGGGATAGACCACGCGCCCGTTCTAGTTCGTCCATGCGGTCATATCTTTGGCAAGCCATGTATCTTGAAGTGGTTGGAAGGAGACACGAATACATGTCCCCTTGATATGGGCAAACTCTTCACGTCAACACCAGACTTGTGTGAGGCTGAGAGGTGGTCCATCGTTTCATTCAGCGATTCATTCAGTAGAAGAGGTGGCGTTTCGGGCGAAAGCGGTAGGACAGGCGAGATAACGCAGCGAACGAACCAGACTCAAGACCAGCATATGTTTTGGGGTGGCGAGATCATCAGCGTCAATGGCCACCTAACCCTGGAAGGCTGTCTTCGCATTATCTGCAATCTGTGGTACCATAACGAGCATCTTTACTTACGAATGCATGATCACGCTGACGAGCTCGACGTGCTTTCAGTCAGTGACGACGTGCTCAGAGAACCGATACTTGGTGCGTTGCCGCAGGGCATTGAATTGGAGGAAAGCGCTTGGCCGCTGCTCTTCAGTGTATCGAGGACGATGCTTTCCTGGAAGCAAGCGGCCTGGGAACAGGGTTGGGACGCGACGATGCCGGAGGGCTACATGGGGGACTGGGGAGAAGAGCTTTATACTGCGTGTGGTAGTATTCGCAACGAAAATTGAACACGGACGTAGATATTGAATGCTGGACGTCGCTGTCTGACGGAATGTTTGGTACCTAGGTTCGCTTGAGAGTACCCCGGGGCCTAGGTAAGATCCAAAGTGAGCTGTTTGGATATTCCTCACCACGCTTGACTTATATTGCCGTGTGAGTGTATTTACTACTATATTATTGAAGGATCGCGTTGCAAGCTTTCAAGGCTGTGTTCCAAGGTTGAGAGTGGCGGAAAAAGTTCCGAGCGATCGCCAGTCCTTTCTGCACACCTGGGCACCCATCGATCTTCGAGGCATGAAACGCCAGCAAGTTGCATGTGAAATATCCGAGAAGCACAGAAGAATCTTACAGCATACAGAATTAGATGACGTATTGCCGCATGGTTTGCTGTCAGTGGCGACTCCCTTATCACATGATGAGGCTGGTGCTATGCTGAAGGTTCCATCGAAGCTACGGAATTTCTGGAACACCAGGATCGGGCACGGGCTCCCCAGGTACCTTCGCCGTCACCATCTCACTCCCCACTTCCTGCACAGAACCAACCCAGCTGTCTATTTATCCAAGAAACTTGCTACGAGGGTACTATATAGCAGAAATTTTGATTCTTACAAAGGCATTCACTCGTGTCATTTGCGCTGCGCAGGCGCCACAAGTGCTATCCGACTCGGGCCACAGCCCGGTCAAAATCCTCACCGCTGGCGTTGCTTTATTGCGCGACAATAGCAAAGCTCGAGAAACTACACCACCTTCTTGAACAACACCGATTTCACATTCACCTTGGCTATCAGCGTCCGCAAAATCCCGGGCAATTGTCTGCCATATAGTCAGTGCTCTTCTCAGGTATTTTCAACTCATACCACAACAGCTTTACAACCATGGCGCTCAACTCCAATACCCTGTCCAACCCCTCTGATCATGGAAAGCCAAACCCATTGCTTCCTGACGAAGTAATTGGCCACATCGATCTGGAAACGTTAGCGAACATTCACCAGTACCTTCGCGAGAGCGTGTTGCAGGAAGACATTGAGCTCGCTACATGGATGTGGGAGAATTACCTCAATGGCGTGTGGAATGGCTCTTCGACAGCAGAGATCCGTACAGCGCAAGCATTCGGCAAATTGGACAGGGCTTATCGCAGGGTGCGATCTCTCACCAACAAAGCCCAGGACAAGTGGCCATTCTTCGACAGGAACTTCAAGCAAATGTCATCAGCTATGGTTCGAAATAACGCGCGCGGTGAAGCCGCTCCTGGTGTCATGTATCCAATTGACGGACTGCAGAGGAAATCACACCTGACTGGACTACCACCCAACGGGTCCACCACGCCTAACGGTGGGTCAAATTGAAATCCAAGGCCATTTGTTTACACATGCTAATGCCCAACTCTCCAGACTCATTCGAACCAGAGCCCCGAGTACCTTTAAGCACTACTACACCTGTTAGCGATCAGTCAGATATGCAAAATCATTCGCGCCCGACACGCCATACTCCCGTTCCTCCTCCACCCAGTCTTTTTGCAAAGTCTTCTGATCCACTGAACTCAGAAACACAAGATGTAACGCTAAAGCAGCCTTCGTCTTTAGTAGCCTCTTCGCAGAATATCTACAAACCCATAGGTATGTGCACTGCTCTATCACCGCATGACTTGACGAACTTCACTTGACTACCTTGAGTTACCCATCACCTCTTCTGCTTACCCCCACTTTCCTCCGTTATAGTATACTGATAATAAAGCGCAGCGCAAGATACCTCGGACTTGGACGGCCAAGCAATGCCCCAGTCAGGATCGCCTCGGTCTGACATACATCAAATCGAAGGAGCTTCTGATCAGGGTATGTCGCAAGACGATCTTGGTGCTTCGTTGTCAGCATCTGTTGGTGATTCCATGTCACACCGCTCTAGTTCCAAGCCGATTGGAGACCTGGAACTAGAGACACCAGTACGAGATGCGGGCGCCGGTAAGATCCGCGGCCCAAATGGACGCTACGTACCTAGAACCGATACTACACCCGGATCGAAGAAGACAAACAAGCCAAAACGGGGAGGGAAAGTCCAAACAAGCATGATGACTCTGGAAAAAAAGGAACTTCCAGTACCAAAGGTTGTCGCCGAAGATGAAGAAACGCTTGACAATGCTCAGTCACCCTCACCTGCAATGTTTAGCCGGGAAACTGAGGGGCAGCAAGAAGTTCAGGATGAGGCCAGCGTGCTTCCAGTCAGTCTTGTTGCAACGCCTCCCACAACGGTCGATAAGTCAGAGTCTGGGGAAGAGGAAGCAGCTTTGCATCCCGGGTCTGTTCCTGCGTACCTTCTTGCTGCTGAAGCCGATGCCGTCCCTTCAAATCTAGACAGGCTGCCTCCAAATTCGAGGCGGTCCAACAAGAGAAAGAGTGAGCCAACTCTCCAATCAGAGGACCGCAAGCGGGGAAAACATGGTGGTATAGTCGGCCGCCCGAGGAAGTCTGAACAGCGCAAAGATCAAGAACCACATCATGGACCAGCTTCACCACAGGATGATACCGCCATCGACGCTGAAACCCGACCTCAAATGACCACACGTCGAGCCACTCGACAATCGGCTGCAAGGAATCCAGGAACTCTGACATCCAGAAAGCCATTGGGAAAGACGCAACCCGACGTACCAGCTGAACAATCCACGCTTCCTCCGAAAAAGTCGCAGAATCTACCACAAAACCAAGAAAAGTCGTCTGCGGATGATGAAGACAGTGTGATGGGTGGACTTCAAGAAGACGTGCCTGCTACCCAAGGAAATGTATCAGCGCTTGCACAGAATTCTGTCAAGGTCTCTGCTACACCTTCATCCACGTTAGATATACCTTCACTGCCTCTGGAAACTTCGAACGACCATTTGTTGAATCTCGGTATAGATGGAACCATCTCTCCAGCTCTTCCTCGGCCATCCTCACGACTACAGTCGTACCAGTCGCCTCATGAACCTATACCGTTGCCGCCGTCGTCTGCACCCGTCGTTGAGGAAACGATAAACAAGAGAGCAAAGTCGGTGAACCTACCTGGTCATGTGCAGTATTTCGCCCGTATAACTACAGGTAACGGCGATACTATGGATCTGCCTATCGAAGAAGACCGACTCGATAGCGATGAAGTGGAGATGATAGAGAATTATGCCGAATACAACGCTAAACCCGGTGTGAAGCTAATCTCGTATACTGAATTCCGAGATGTATTCGCCTTTGCGAAACAACACTAGAAGAAGGCGAGGACATAGGGAGACACACCAAGGACGATTGGTAGTGGCGATTGTACGGATAGACTACACAACACATTCTGATCAAAGATGAATACTAGTTGATTTTTATCATTTCCTCGCAAGCATTCCCATAGTATGTACGTTGGTCATTTCTTTACTCCCACCATCCTCGCCTCAACCTCCGTGGGCCCCTCCTGTCATACGGCTCGAACCTGCCATATCTTCCATTGTCCGTATAACTCCAGTTTCTTGAGCTAGTTCCGAAGACACGGTTGTAACGACTGTCGCCTCTCACTGCGCCAGGAGTATGCGCTGGTAGTAGAGTAGGTCAGCGAATGTCTCATTGTGCTGTGTACCTCGTCACTTACAGTACATGCGATCAGGGAAAAACCCGCCACCATAGTAAGGCTCCTGAAGTGAGTCCTGATAAGGGTAGCGCCAGCGTCCACCGGGAAACATGTTGTTCTCGAGATGTTGGTGAGGTCTTTTGTTGGAAAGTCCGTGCTGGGATTGCGTTTTTGATTTGGTAATTGGAAGTTGATAGTTAAACTGGTTCCTCTCCTTGAACCTACTTCCTTCGATATGAGTGTGTGTGGGAGGAAGTAAGCGTAAGGCTCAGAAGGCTTTTATATGAGGATTTTCGATTGACAGATGCTCCATCACCACGACCAAGTGTGAACTCGACGTGTGACTAGTATTGGAGATTTGATAATTACCAGGCAATATAGACCTTCTTACCTGGTGTGTGAGGTGGCACGACGACCATGGACAGTTTTCTAATTTTGCTCGATTTGTTTTAGAATGGTGAATCGTGTATGCTATAATCACCACCTTGGTGACATTGAATCTGGCGGCGCCCGGAGTGCCACCTTTCATATGGCGTATGGCTCATCAATAGTGCGTTATCCGACGTGAAGTAAAAATGCCGTGTTTTTATTGTCAAATATATCCGCTGTGTTAGTGACGATGTGTTCTTTGAAGCCGCATGAAGTTATTGATTGTCCACCCTATCTCCTGTTTTCATGGCGCACACCTGGCATGCAGTTTACCTCACAAGATGATTGGAACTATTGGCACTCTCTGCGAAACCCAAGTATACTAGGCGAACGCGTCGGCCTCTATTATGTGCCCGATGTTCCCCACGCTCACGCTAGCACTCTGCTTCTACCTTTCCAGCCCGGCGGGAAATGTCGTGTACTGACAGAGGATGGGCCAGCGGTAGATAGACCGGCCCAGGACGCGTTGTATCGATATGGTGTGTATAATTCTTTCGTGCCTGACCACGGTACACCGCTTGCTACGATTCTGGTGAATTGATGGGAACAGGTTGAGAATGATTTTCGGAGCGTCAACGGGAGGAAGCGGATACAGAGGTAGTCGCCGGAAATTTCCAGACTAATTGGCCATGTTAGAAGGAATATGTTTTTAGTGCCCACCTGGGCATACGCGAAACACTGCTTGAGGGAAATGCCATGCCGCGCTACCCCTTGGCGGACGCTGATCGTACCCCGCGTGCTGAATAAATGGCAGTCGACGACAGAAGAAATCTAAAGTGAGTTTGGACCCGAAATCTGAGTGCAAACCTTGGAAGTGTACTGTTTTGCTGCCCGGTACCTAGGTAGCTTGTTATTTGCGCCGTGGCTAGCTAGGGGCTCTTGCAGCGGGCGGGAGACGGCAGACGCACCGAAACGGAGGAGGTCCGTACGAGGACGCCAATCAATTCCGTCAGGCACTCAATATAATGCGTATTTCTAGCGTTAGGCGACCGCTGGCTGGCTGCCACAATCTCGAGCCAGCATTTTCAATCGTCATGCTGAACAGACTGCAGCAACTTCCCTAGCTTCCCAAACTCGCCCGGAAACTCCTTCATAGCACTTTTGACGACAGGCGCAATGCGAGTCAAGGAGATCGGGTTCGCAATCGCGCTTGTTGCGGGGTCTAGCGCCGAGCCGATCCAGCGGGCTGTGAAAGCTCCGAAGATCGACCTAGGCTACGCTGTCTACGAAGGGAGTTATGATGCCAACACCAGCATCAATATCTTCAAAGGGTGGGTCGTCTTCCACAGACCTCTTGCGGCTTGAAGAGCTAACCATTCTCTGCAGTATTCGATATGCCGCTCCTCCACAAGGCAAGCTCAGGTTTGCTGCTCCTCAGGCCCCAACGCTCAATCGAACCACAACATTAGCTCTCAGCGACCCCCCGTTTTGCCCACAGACTGGTGCGTCTTCAGACACACCAGCTGAATATGGCTTCACCTCTGCAATTGGAGACGAAGATTGCTTGTTTCTGAATGTATATGCGCCGGCTAACGCAAAGAACCTACCTGTGTTCTTTTGGATTCGTGAGTGAACATATTTGCGACGTGCGAATTACGATCAACACACCGCTAACAGCATCCAGACGGCGGAGGGTATGGTCTGTTTAGTGCCTCTGGACTAGACCCGAGCGATTTCATGACCACGAACCACAATGGCTTCATAAGCGTTATAATCCAATACCGTTTAGGCGCTTTCGGCTTCCTTTCAAGCTCCGAGGTAAAGGACTACGGTGCGCTCAATGCAGGACTCCTCGACATGAACTTTGCATTGGAGTGGGTACAAAAACATATCCAAAAGTTTGGGGGCGATCCTCGTAAGGTTACAGTGGCAGGTGAGAGCGCAGGAGCAGGCGCTGTTCTCTACCAAGCCCAAGCTTATGGTGGAAAGCAGAAAGGGAACCTCTTCCGCAACGTCATCACTGCAAGCCCATGGGTACCGTCCCAGCACAGGTACAATGACGAAATACCGACAACAGCATACACGCAATTCGTCGAAGCCTCAGGGTGCTCATTGGAAAAGGATACCATCGAGTGCCTTCGCGCAGCCGATACCATCGTTCTCCAGAATGCCAGCGCGAGGGTTTCCGAAGCCGGACCTTTCGGTACATTTGCCTTCCTGCCCGTTACGGACGGCACCTTTGTTAAAGATCGCCTCTCCGAATCCCTGCTTTCCAAATCCCTAAAGGGAAAGCGTGTCTTATCCGGCAATATGGCGAACGAAGGTGTACCACTCGCGCCACCGACGACACGTACACTACAGGATTTTCGTGACTATGTGGAAAAGACATTTCCCGGTTTCTCGGCCTCCGAAAAGGGTCGCTTAGAGGAAACATACTCGTTCCCTGGTGACACTAGTGACGTGAAGCCCAACGTTACGCGCTTCGCCACTTCCGGTACAGGCGTGCCTACCGCGCTCAACATGAGTGAGTTTGGTACGGGGAATCAGCAACGCCTCTTCAACGTCTTCGCAGAGTATGCCTTTGTCTGTCCTAGTTACTGGGCGGCTGCAGCCTTTCCGGAGGGTTGGAAGTATCAGTTCAGCGCGCCCCCGAGTTACCATGGGTATGATCTGCAAGCATTGTGGAGTGGAAGTCTGACGCCCGGCCAAAGCTTCAAGCACGCTTTTCGGAAGATATGGGGAAATTTTGTCATTAAAAACTCGCCGATTATAAGCGTAGAAGACGCAAAGGGTGGCGTCGCAAACTCCACAGTCCCACCTGCAATTGGATATGGCGAGAGCGACATCCCGTGGCCAATGTGGAACGCGAAGGAGCCGAGATTATTGAATCTCAATGCTACAGGAGGCGTTCCGTCCTTTGTGCAAGCAACAGAAGATTTGTACTATTACATATATAGCGATCCGGGTGTCAGTAACCAGATCAGTCTGGCCGATGCGACTGCTTGGGAGGGCGGTAGAGGTAAGCGATGCGAATTCTGGGAAGCCATGGCAGCCAAGGTGCCATATTGATGGCAAAGACGCGCATGGAAGCTTTGAGGTGTGCCTGCACTGCAAAAGCTACAGACTATACTCATTCGTAGCGCTATGTATATACGAGTCATCTGCCTGTCGCGGCCAAGCGCATGATGGATATACATGACTAACAGATCTACACTCCATCATTAAACTCATAGTCTTTGTCCCACCGCTATGGCAATCAGTACAATGCGTTTGGCGAGTATATGCTGCTTACCGTGTCCCAGGGCTTGCTGCCATCGACGAACCTGAGGTCTGTACCGACTCTGATCACGTTATCCGGGTCGTAGTTCAATGTGGACGCATGTATCTAGATGCTATCAGCCATCGCTCGTATACGATCATCTCTTTGGCAAGCTTACTGTGTATGGAGTGTGTAACACCACATCCCCCGCTTCGTAGTTTGTCACCAACCATCGCCTATCAAATTTATCAGAATATCCTCGAGGTCCATCGGCGAGCAATCCCGTTGATAGCATGTTCTGGTTGAATGCGTTCTTCTTTTCTTCCTCGCTCAAGCCACTTTCTTCTGCCTTGCGGTTGAAGTCTTCTTCCACTTCGCGACCTAGTGTGTGACCTACAATGATCATCAACATCGCCAGGACTATCAATGAGAGGCAAATGGCCTACCATTCTCTAGGTAAATGAGACCGCCTCCAGTCAAGCTCACATCGCCCATGGGTACCCAGGCAGTGACACTGGTAGGCTCACCGTGACGGAGGAAGATCTGGTCATAGTGCACGCCGATAGCTTTGTTTCCTGGTGTGTTGTTGCGCAGCAAACTCCTGCGAACACCTAGAGTATTGTCGCCCCAACCTGTCATGCGGGCGATGAAGTCTTTTAGCATAGGATGCTTGCAGAATGTCTCTTTGTACCAATCTGCGTAGTGCGCCTCGAGTGCGAGACCGACGAACCGCTCTGCGGTCGCTTCTCCAGGCTTCCCGTTCCCAGGAGCCGCACCAGCTCCTATGCCAGGGAAGTCTGAAGCATCCTTTTCGGCATCAAAAATGCCTTCTACTGGCTGGGTACCAGGCTTTAGCACGCCACTTGGCACAAGCATCTTGAAGTACTCCTCGCGGGCTCTTAGGACATCGTCCCTTGGCAGTAGACCCTTCAGGTACACATAGCCGTCTTCATTGTAGCGCCGGCGCAACTCTTCCATGGGCAGATCCGGAGACGACTCTTTCAACTTTCCTACTTGACTCGGCCGGAGCAGGCCGTCGTTTACGAAGAGCTTCATGCCGTCGAAGCTTGGCATGTCTTGCTCCGGGGTCAATGCATGAGGCATGATGGAGGGTCGGTCAAGATGACAGCACCTGGGCACCCTTTAAAATGTCTTTGAATATGTAGCGCAAGCGAAAACAGACATGCAAGGCCTACCGAACAGCGCATGTGGGGTGTGGACGTGAATTATTGCCATGTCCCCAGGCTGTTACGACATGACAAGCGGACAAGGAGAAACTTGCCTCTTTCGGCGCCGCCAGATTGTGGGGTAAGGGGCGGGGCTAGACGGCGCTAAGACGCGCTATCGGGATTTTCTGTTGCTGGGCGGAAGCCATCATCAAAGCCCGTCCTTAGTAACAGGGCGGACATGGTTGGACACCGCCTTGCTCATCTCGGCGGGCATTTCTTGTCCTGGACTCTATCGTGCAGCATTATCGCGCGCGTCCCAGCTTCGTAAATCAGCCCGCACGGGAATCCTCCGCTACCCCATAACCACGTTGACGTCTATCGCAAATGCCATGGTACGAGATATCGCGCCCTTTGCGCCCCTGAACGACATCGCTTAATCGTTTGTAGCAACCGATGCCGCACGCGTCATTATCGATGTAAGCCTCGATTGGCGCACTAGGGAGACTGTCGCACTGACGATCGCGCAACAGGTGATGGCAAGCAGCCGACGTGTGGAAGGTGTGAGCATGCTAAGAAGGAATGCGTCTATGAGAGCGGTAGACGATTCCGGCGGTCGTCCATCTCAAACTCCTTCAGCGTCGAACAGCCTTGGGTGTCCTTCCCTCCACGAAGTAGGGGTATGCTCGTGTTTGCTGCGGCTCTCGCTGACACGACTTGGCAGTTCAATTCCTGGACGAATCCAACGAGATTCGTTCTCAATATGTTCAGGATGGCTACTCTCCATTTGGCAGCCCTTCGGTACACATGCCGTCTCCCAGCGATACTCCTGGAAGCGCACACGGCACTGCTTTGACGCCAAGCTCAACTTTATTTACTCCAACTGAAAACCTTACAGTCTTGTCGTTACTGAACTCAGAGTCTCCGGTACAACAACAGACAACAGCGCCTCCAGTGTTGCATGATCACCGAGCAGACACGAGTGCGTACGATCCACATCATGATGAAGGTGTCAGTACTTTTGTCTATCAGCAACCTCCTGGTGAGCCTGTGCTGTGGCCGCTCGAACATGAACAGGAAGCAATGCTTCTCCAGCACTACATTGAGAATGTCGCCTTATTTGTAAGTAGTCCAATCAGAATCTAAGCATTCCACTGACCACTGCTAGTTCGACATGGTCGATACCAGAGATCATTTTGGGGTCCACATCGTCCAAATGGCCAAGCAGAACAGTACGCTGATGTATGTGATATACATACTACAGGGATGCGTTCGTCTTTGACTGACCACTGTTGCCATTTAGGAATGCCATCCTTGCGCTGTCCGCTCGTCAGCTTAGTCGAACCACCGACTTCGATCCTTATATCGCAGATGCCTACTATCAACGTTGCTTCGACACGCTCATTCCAGCGCTCAACGACAACGTCACTATCAAAGAGGAGCCACTGCTTGCGGCGACTGTCATACTCCGGCTCCTAGAGGAGATGAATATCTCGATCATCGGATCCGATCCCCAGGGCCATCTTTACGGTACCCAAGCTATCATTCGCGCTGCTGAACAGTCATACGCTGCAACCTCTGGACCTGATCGACGACAAGCCATTTATTGGGCTGCTTTCCGTCAAGAGCTATGGATATCATTGATGACGCAACGAGCGTTCAAGCTGCACATCTTTCCCGCTGACCGTTCGCTCGAGCCAGCTAACGATTCCATTTGGGCTACACGGACCATTGCTCACCTTGGTGATGTGAGCAACTTCGTGTTTGGAGAAGGTCGGAACAGCATCGCTCGCTACAATCAACTAATGGACGAGAACAGATCTTGGACACAGTGCAGGCCTGATAGCTTTGATCCGTACTATTATCGGCAGGATCGGGATGGAAGCGGAAGGAATTTCCCAGATATCCGCTTTCATCAAAAGACCCATGTTATGGGCACTCAGTACAACCTCCTGGCTCACATGCTGCTCATCGTCCATGATCCGACGATTCCCCAACTCGGACCAGCACACAAGGCATCACGCGTTGTTGTCGACAGAACGGTACAAGATAACGTTCGGACACTCTGTGGTGTGGCGCAATCAAACTCCAAGTGGTTTCCTTGCAAATTCGTTGCCTGTTTTGCAATTGCACTGGGTAAGTTCAGTTTAATTCACACCAAGACTTCAGCATCTTCTACAAAGTACATCATTCACTCAGCAGTATACCTAACAAGTTTAGTTGGTGATCGTTTTACGCTTCGTGAGGACCAAGAGCAGCTACGCGACTTGTGGTACGCCTGCGAACGGGCACATGGCTTTCCTCCGACAGCTACCATAGCCCAACTTGAAGAATCCTGGGGCTGGCATAACTCTTAACGATCACCACATCCTCCACCTAGATGCCTGTAGTGGTTTCAATGCGTCTCTAGGCTCACAGAAGACCCTGACGACGTCGAAAATGCATGCAGTCGAAGTATCACGCATATTCGGATCGGTTCATCCTCCTCTGCCTTACCATGCGTTCCTGTCGCCATGATATCCTGCTCCATAGAAAGGCATCATGCGACCCGGTATACCAAAATGAGGTCCAGGATGTCTGCCAGCTTGTGCCGGGTTCATAGCGCCTTCCAATACTGTGAAGTGGTGTTTCGGTCGGTGGTGTCCCGGTGGTGACAGCGCCTTACCGTGGTCCTCGGTCCCATCGAAAACTATCGCCGGCCATCTATCGGTGGGGAGCCTATCCTTGATCGTTCGGTAGCACTTTTCGATAAAGACCAACAACGGATATGCTTGCACACGCCGTGTGCAGTCTTCCTCTAGGCACATTTTGATCACTCCACTTAACTCAAAGGAGTACCTGGGACCAGCCGGTTGTCTTTTGTTCCATACTTGACCATTGGGGTTCTCTTTGCTCCGCGGGTTTTTCATTCCGGTACATGCGCAGATGATACTGAGTCCCAGTTGCCAGATGTCGGAAGCACCGCTGAAATATGGAAATTCTGGAGCGAGGAACCCAGGAGTCCCTCCCGCCTGCACTATTGCTTGTTGTCGGTTGGGGCAGCGTGCTACGATATCTTCAGACACTGCGCAGCCAAAGTCGGCAAGTTTTGCTACTACCTGGCCGTTTGCAATCGTCAGGAGGATATTACCAGGCTTGATGTCTCTATGGTAGATTCTGCTCCAACCGAATTGGAAGATTTGGTCGTCATTCATATCCGGCTTTGGGCCACAGTGGCAGTAAGTAAGCGCGCTAGCCAGTTGGTAGAACCAATACCAGATCTTGTGTTCGTGCACATAAGCCCCTTTGGCAACTCCTTGTGCCACATCTGCCATGCTTCCCACGTCGCAATACTCCATATATACAGCCCCCGCTGGAATGGACTTATCGCGGAAATGGTCTACCATCTTCGTAATATAGTCGTGGTCCTGGATCTGATGAAGAATCTGGATCTCTGTAGAAGGTATGCCGTACTCGAATAACTTTTTGCTGAACCGCTTCTCAATGAAAACCATACCCTTGGCGCGTGGGTTGTCGCATCGGACTTTGCTTATGCCACCGTTGAGACCTCCGTCCATAGTTCCGAGGCGCTGAATCACGGTCCACCTTTCCCTTGCTTGTCGTCGATGCTGTACGGAAAGCTTCTTGCAAATGTCTGCCATCGTACCTAGGAATGTCTGAGTTGAAGTGAGTTATCGGTAATTGTCGTCAGTGCTAGCGTCGGGAAGGATTAGAGGGTTATATGGCCTTTGACAGCTATGCAGGCCTCGAGCTATGCAAACTCATTCATTCAATCAATTAACGACTTTCATGATCATGAGATAGTGAATCAATGCCTTTGCGTTGTAGATGGTACAGACAGCGATCGCAACGTTCTAATCATCGCGCCAGTTCCACCTTCAAGAGATGTGGCGTACGAGACATATTGTGTGAAAGATCATTTATGCACAGTATGTAGACTCCTACACATTTCAGCATTCTTCCAACCGTATGACCTTGTAAACGTGATCAGAGAACAACCTGTATTTCTTACCCACGTGCGTCTGCTGAGTTTCCACCTGACGCAGAAACATTAAACATAGCAAACTTTTCAGCTTCAGATATTGCGGCAGTTCGCGAGCTTTCAGTGGCATCATCCTTATACTTACGAATCCTGTCATTGAGAGAACCTGTTTGTTCACATCGTCGAGGCTTTCAGTTGCAGAAATCACAAGAAGTTTTTACTCGGCTATCAATTCACTACAACACAACATTGAATGGCACCAAAGCGAAGACCTTCGAAGGGTGGGAAAGGGAAGGAGACTATTAGTGAAGATCCAATTGTTCATGATCCCTCTTCAATCGACGTCGAGATGCAGGACACGCCACGAGAGGCCACTGCATCCCTCAACCAAGCGAACGTACCGCTATCTGGTTTCCACAAAAGATCCTTGCCCGGCCGCTCTGCCCCTCCCGAGTCCGCAATGGTGAGTAATCTGAGGAGTGAGCTAGAATATAGCTCCGTTGATACATATGTTGGTCCGCCACCCGGCTACGTTCGCAATTCAGGTCCTGCTCAACGTCAATCCGATAACAACAATTGGCCGCATGGGGTGCTCAGCGGTGGCGAGCTGATCCGATTCTTGGAGGACTTATCGCGTAGCTCCCGACGCGACCACTGGCAAGTCTCTACCTGGCTGGAATCCTTCGCCGCACGCTTCGGTCGCATCCACAACCTCGATGGTCTCGTTGTGACGAACGCGCAAGACATGCACATGCTAATGCTAGCACACAAGGTGTGGCTCGAAACAAAAGGCAAACCAGCCAAAGGAGATATCTTCTGGGTGGCGGGACTAGAGCCAGTAGGAAATGTGGATCCGGACTGGGAAGCCAAAGCAAGTACTAGTCTTCCCGAACTATCCAGCACATATAGCCAGAAGCATTGGACGGCAGGAGAAGCACAGTATCTGCACGGCACGTCGATAGAGAGGCCTAGAAAGGGAATCATGGTCTATGCGAAATGGATTGACGGCATGGGATGGGAGAGGGAAATCTGGCAAGCGTGAAGAACGTCGGACGTTGTTTGCACCCCGAGAGCGATAGTGAATCAAGCGTCTTTGCAGTTATTAATACGCGCTGCTATAATGAACGAGTTCGTAGTGCGGACGAATAGTGATGTCGAGGAATGACGGGCGGCAGCCTAAAGAGCCGCGAGATCATGACGTCATTGCCACAAACTATCAGCCATGTCTAGGAGAGTGCGACCTCGGGAGCAGACTGCATAAAACCAAAGCAACTCGAAAGCATTACAGGGTACTAGTAATCTGCCAGTAAACTCTACCAAGCCAAGACAGCTGCCGACAGTTAGTGCTCATAGGACCTCGACCCAGCTGTCACGTGTACGCTCACCGTTCTTCAGACCCATGACCACCCCTCCCACTCATCTTTGTTCTACAACGCATTGTGATCGTCGCTGCAGTTCATTATACTCTTTGCTACCTGTTCCTTTATTCTCATGAATATGCACCATCTTCTATTTTCAATCTCATGTCGATCGTTCCGGCCCGCGTGTGCATCTCACTTGCGTTTTGCACAGCCTCACTACCGGGTTGGCGTATATGATCATCCTCCGTGGGTCTTGATAACGGTAGGAGCAACCGTTCCTTTGCCCCACGTAACGTTGCCCCCAGGCTGGCGCATTCTGATCACATGAAAGTAATTATGGGCGAAGGAGCGGGTGTAATACCTATGAGGGCTATGGTAGATGGATTGTGGTGATTCTCGCGTCAAGCCTTATATGCAGCTAGGTCTGGCGTATAAACCTTGCCACATAGGCTCTTTGCGCACCACACCGTATGTTTGGGGGAGTGAACGCTCATGCGATGAATCTCAGGAAATCAGGTCTTCGGTTAGGGTCAATACATCCGATGCGTCCGAAATCCAAGACCGATGTATTGAACAGCCGGTTGTAGTACAACGTCCGCGAAATAAGCTTTTCCGCTCCCAAACTCCCCGCATACAGTGTGTTCTTCTTTGGGCCTTCCGTGCGGTTCCATGCGTGCCTGGGTACTTCAGTGCTACCACTAATGTAGGTAGACCAGCATCAACTCGTCGGTTGACGATATGGGACGTGGCGGTTGGCCGTAGGATGATGGTCACGTCGTCTTCTCACCTCTTCCCAGGTGCTCGAGCAAGTGCTAGTGTGGTAAAGCAGAAAAGGAGGTACCAGGAGCTTGCACCCAGATTTTGATCTATATGCCATATCTCATGGGTACGTATCACCGATCATGATAATTCCAAACCCTTGTCACATGAAGTACCCACTGGCCGGGTAAGGTGCGTAGTTTCAAATTTCCGCTCCTTGTAAGGCTTTCCACAAGGCATTCTTCCATCGTTCGGTCTACTCTTGTGGAGATGAACATTTCTCTAGCTGATAACTTTTCGTCCGCTAGTAGCGGACTGATCAAGTGATGCAAACGAAGCATCGGAGTTCATCTGGTTTGGGACAGGCCAATAAAGTTTGGGGCGGAAAAGCTGTTCTAGGCTGCTGGATGCATTACGATGTCTGTTTCGGAAACACTGCTTATCCACGCTGGCCACGTAACCTGCTCGAATTCCCACAACGGCAGCTGCAACTGCATTGGGAAACACATCAATGTAAACAGCCATTGCCATATAGCACCGTACTCTATGCAGGGGCCATTTCCACCCATCCCGGCTGTTATTCATCCTGTATGAATCGCTTGGGTACGACATCAAAGTGGCCGGTTTGGACACACCGTAACTCGGTATCTGAATTGTGGGGGCGGTGCCGCAATGAGCCAGTGCATACGCAGTACGTACTCGCTTCGCTACAGAAATGCATGCAGACAGTCAGTCTCTTATTGTGACCGTGAAATTAAGAATGTGTGATTGAAACATGGATTCGGGGCCAAAAGGCCGGAGCATTGCTCCATGAACCGGCATGCTTTGGGCTTGCACGATACTCCACACGAACCTGACCTCCAGAAGCGCAGTGCGCATGTTCTGGTCTAGCCTGGTGAAGATATATCCAAAATGGAATACAATTCTGCGTTCGGACGGTTTAGGTAGCTCTCAATAATCTGAAGCATAATCATCTTCGTGTACCTCGCCATCTGGCCTCTAGTTCGCGAGCCCTTGCTGACGCTTCTTGTCTCTTCTTCGCCGCCATCTCCGCTTGGCTCTGTTGGTAGTCCGGAAGTTCATCATCCGAAGCCTGAGGATCTTCCAATCCTAATAGCTCTAATTCTGCCGTAACGGCGCTCATATGCGATGGTGGTTGCCATTGTTCATATGCGCCGAGAGGCGGATTAGGTACAGGTAAAGCATGATTCAGCACGGGTCCTGCTTGTAATGAGATGAGCGGTGGTGGCTCGAAATTCTGCCAGTCATCTCTCTGCTCTCTGTGCGGTCGTCGTGTAGATTGTGTTCTCGATGAGTATTGGGGGTTCTGGAGGGGTATTGGAATAGTGTCATTAGCACTTCGTCGAGCAAAGAGTGAGCCCTGAAGCTGCGGTGGGCCGGTTGGTGAAAAGGGTTCAGTATCGTTTGGTAACCCGGTCATTGCTTCAGCAAAGAGATGAAATTGAGAAACATCTGCAAATGGCTCTGTGGGTGATACCCATGTTGTATGCGGTCGTGGTCGACTGTAAGGGTTGTCGCGTGCCGTTACGCCCAGTGTAGGTTCGGGGAAGGTACGCGATCGCGGAGGTGATGTGGTCTCGAAGTAGGGGTTCATTGAGACGGCACGCTGCTGTTGAGGACGATTGTATTGATGTTGTGGCAGCGGAGAGTATGGCTGATACTGCACCACGTCTGGATAGTCCGACGCAGAGGAGTGTGCCCGAGGAAGGGTTGCTGGATCTTGGTGAGAAGACTGGCTGAACTCGTAGGGAGAATTCGGCATGCTTCGTGAGTAGTTGTGTCTATGGTGACCATTCGTATCCACACTTAGGTTAGTAGAGTATCGATTTTGATGGGATGATCCGGGTCGCAGATGTGTTGACTCTGTCTGGCTTGCAGGTTCGCGCCGGAGAAATCCGCGCAACGAAGGCGGTTTGCATGATCGCTTATCTCGGCCGGACGGCGATGGCGGAAGTGGTTTGTTGAGGTCCGAACTGGTTGTGATAGCAGGTATCGTCGACGAACTCGCCCCACTACTGGAGCATACACTGATCCGCTGCGAGGTTGCTTGGTATGCCGATCGTTCTGGCCAATAGTCGTGGTCTTGTTGTCGCCTTGTAGAAGCTGGCATATTTAGCCACAGCTCGTTCTCGGTCTGTATTCGACTGGAACGGTGATTGTGGTGTGCCATGTATTCTATATTTCCCTTGTGTGTTGACCCAGTGTTGATGCGTAGGAAAATTGGACTGGAAGCTGTGACTTGCTTGTTGGCAAACGGTAAGTCCGCAAGCTTATAGTTAAAAGTTGTTGGTGGGATCGTCAGCAGCTGGGCGTCGGGTAGCATGCTAAAGCGAGCAGCTTCGTATGCAGATGTATCCAAGGCTGAAGACAGGGGTGTGTAGGCCAGGCCTAAGAGCTTGTTGTTGAATGTGGAGGTTAAGTGCGGCTTGATGGCGTTGCGCTTCTGCACGACTGTAGTATTCGAGCGAGTTTAAACGATGCTGATAACCGATTCGCAGATCTGACAGCTCCAATTATTCTATGCTTCCGGAATCCCGGGCGGGTGGTATCACCAGTGGAACAGGAGCGATGTATATGGTCGGAAAGTTTAGTGCGGCATGGTAAAGGGTGGCGGTGGTTAACGGGCGCAGGGGTAAGGCGTCGGTTGGTAGATTACTGTGTGTAAGTGTCGGAAGGGAGCGTCCTTACAGAAAGACCTGCAGACTGCTTGGGGTGTGCATGTTGCAATCGTTCCAACGAGGCGAAGACAGAGGAATATTCCAAATCAGGATCAGACCTCGACGGAAATGGATGCGGATCTGGCAGAGTCCATATCTAGGATTATCTGAAAGGATTTTGAGGCGGTTGCTGGCCTAATTCTTCAGGCCAAACGCCAAAGCTTCGGAGAGGCTCGTCATGCTCAGTACGGGTACGGCACATGAAGACCCCTTCCGACGCCCTGAGCATGGGCAACATAATAATACCAAACCGCAAGCGGTGAGGCTCATGGCGGTACGTGATCACTCGACCTGTGTACAGCCAGCCGCTCGCCTCAGCGTTCAGTGCATGAGATTTGATGGCGATGTGGGAACGCGCCCAGCGGCAATAATTCTACTCTGGGTATGTAATGAGTTGGATGCGTGGCAATGGGTAACGGGAGCAGCGATCATCAAGGACCAGGTGAAGGACGGAACGCGTGCACTGCCTCCCCTAATTTTAGATGGGGGAAGCGCTAAACTCTAACGTAGCAAGTAACCGAGGTGCCACATAACCCTGTCTACGCCCACCGTCCAACATCCCCAACCTTCAAGATCGCCTTCGACACCGCTGCACCATGTCCATGGACACAGCGAGTGCCCTGCGATTGTGCGTCTTTCTCCACTAGTGTATTGGGTCTTGGAATCAGCTGTTTCGTCTGGGTCTGTGAGTGCTGAGCCTCGGAAACGCACAGGTGCTGACGCGCATCGATGCAAACAACCCATGACATCAGCCAGCCCGTCATTCCATCGTTTCGTGCTGTTTTCAGCTACAGCGACAACAATGCAGCATTGATAACCCCCCCTTTTTTTTCGCCACTCCATTGTAAAGTCACAGGTGTCCCGAAAGCCCGTTGTTGTCGATTGAGAAACGACTCTTTGGCCACGGTTTTCAATGTGACGTTCAGCGGTAAGGCAGACTTCGTTCATCACTTTCCGGTTTGGCACTATGGCTACAACAAAAAACATCTGGCAATGCCCACTCAAGGCCTCACGATGCTCGCCTGATCAACTCCTTCGCTTCCGCGATTGGCCTGCGTCCATGACCACCGAAATTACGATACATCTGAAACAGGCACTGCACGCCTCTACTATTCTGCATAGCATACTTCCACGCGGCTGTGTGTCATTGTCTCGACTGACTACAAGAGTTATTTATGTAAGAGCATTACACTTCATCATCTGTGCTGTCAGTGTGGAGGTGGTAGCGGGGACATCCTCCGCACATATCTAGGTACGTACAATAGACCAGGTATAGGTTACAGGCCGCTGCATCATGACGCAAGTCTTACCACGTGGTTCAGCGACTTCGAATATAGTGCGACAAGACCAAGAATAACGTTTGAATGACAAAGTCACGGTGAGTACTTACGACTCCAAGATTGCCTTGAGCACCGTCTCGGCGATGTACATGCGAGTGACCTCAATGGCCACAGGCTCAATCGCATGCAACATGATGGAATGTGGATCGCCTAAGGGTATATCACGCTCCGTCAGTCCCTCATCGTTGGGCCTTAAGGCCCCCTACTCCCACATCGTATCTCCTATCCATGCACATCTTCCGTGTGATCTTCCATAGCTACAGCATTGCTTCTACGACCGGGCATCGAAGACATCTTTCCACATGACACACCGTTCTAGTCGAGCTACAACGCTTCGTACTAGTCAGAGCATCCACATATGCATGGTCTTGAGCTGGTCGGCAGTGCAAATTAGTCGCCAGGCAGTTTTGGAAAGCGATAAGCAAAGGTATGGACATGAGTAGACAAGTCAGCTTGTCGTGGCCCCGTGATATTGCCTTGATGTGAACTTGATCTGGGCAGAGGATACATAATCACGGGTGACGCTATCGTGAATTGACGAAACATATAACAAGTGAACATGGATTCTGATTTAATTCCTCTTCCTCAGACTTCCATGACAACTACCTCTGGCTTCCTTTGCGCGCGCATGGGCGTCGGCTTCACCACCCCGACCTTCGCCGACCAGGTATCGGAGTGATCATCGAGCTGAATCCCTTTCTCAGTATACTCAGTGTCATCTTGACCTTGTAGCCTCTGTGCTAGCATGTTCCTCGCAGCTATCGCGGATCTTGCCAGCAAAAAAAGTGCTACCATCCCACCCGCATATCCCAAAACATGGAGGATGATGCTGACGTTCCCGTGAGCTGGGTTCATCCATTCATACACATAAAAGCCTTGCGTATAACGAGTGAGATACGCGAGGCCCAGGTATATCGACAGAACCCCAAGGACAACGGATAGATGATGCCACGGCAGTGGTTCGGTAGCCGATAGTACGATCTCAGTCGCAGCAAAGACACTATTAAGACCATGGACGGATATGTTGATCCACTGTTCGAATCGTCCCACCGGCCATCCAGAGTTCATGGTACCCCAGAATACGATCGTGACCAGAAACGGAAATGAAGTCATGGTGGAGTAGTACATGCTATGCAATAGCTGCAGGTATTTGGGCCAGCCATGTAGCCATGTCCTCTGTCGGAATGCGTACATGAACGTATGGACGCTCGAGACAAGGAAGTAGAAGCCGAGTGACCAGAAAGTAAGGTACGTAAAGAAGCTGAATGATTGCCCGATGGCTGCGTCGCCTTGTTGGATGGTGTAGGATCCGATGTTGACATCTTTGAGCTTAATTGTGGCTGTTTCGTTCGCCAGCCAGGCATAGCATGTTACAATGGTCGTGAAGCAGTATAGGCTCAGTAGGGCGCGGATACATGCGAGAGTGATTGATGAAACGAAGGGAGATCGAACGAATGTGTATGATGGGTCAAAACCGGCCCTGGGTACGCCCCAGGCTTCGTAGGTGAATAATTTCATGGTAGAGAACGTTGGATAGGGATTCGTCGAAAAGAGAGAGCGGAGTGCCGATGATGACCTGCTATGAACGTTTGCTTCCGACTTGGTGTTAGGAGGTCGTCCAGTCGCCAGCAGTGTTTTGAGAAAAGAAACGGTTGCATGATATAGGAACCAAGCGCCCAAAACACTGCCGAAGGGACTTTTTCCTGCTTCAATATTTTTCAGAATTGGCTCAGCAAGCCACTGCGAGGCTCTCAGGTCAGTAATTGCATCTTCTATTGACGCCACAAGGGTCTTCTCGTGCGCCACCATCACGTCTTTGCGCTATCATCATGCGAAAGTCAGTAGCTACCGACCGAATCGGCTTGACACTACCATGGATTGAACCCTTTACGCCAGCCTTGCGCCCCACACCACGTGTCTCAAGGGTCGTGATTCATCAGCCTTCCTTTGATGATGGCACGTGGGTCATCGTCCGGTGCGTACGGGGCTTCCGATGGCGTTCACAACGATACACCCGTCTTGGACGCATTATTCGTCGTGATGCCGGAATTGGATGTTGTTCAGGTGGGTCGATGGTGTTGGCGACGGGCAGCACGCTTGAAAGAGTCTGGTGTGGCCTGGTTTCGTGCTAGCTCGAGCCAAGCGCGCGCAGCCTTGCTTCTCAGCCGCGTACTACGTGCGTCCAGATCTGTCAGGATGCGCGGAGGGCGCGATGGAATCGGACAACGCTATGCATGGGGGAATTTCTTGTTCGCGTTCGGACAAACACTCAAGGATCCACGTTGTAGAAACATCGACGAAATTCTTGGGAAAGTTATGCTACCGGCGACAACAATCAATGCCTCAATGTTCGACCGAAAAAGCTCTTCAGGTCTGGTTCCGAGCCGCGTGCCGCAGTAACCCGCACTGGAATGTCGCCATCGCTCGAAGCATACCACGAATACGCCTCCAATTTCGCAATGTTCAACGAACAGTTTGTATCAACAGTAAGAGAAGATAACACTTTACTGAATAGCATAAGATGATGGGTTATGCGTTATCTTTGTCTCCAAACCTCCTAGCTTAAGCGAGTGTCGGTACCTTTGGTCGGCACGTTTATGAAACCTCCAAACCAAACACTAAGGTTCTAGATCTCTGCTGTCCCAAAATGTTTACTTCTTCTTTGAACACCAAGACAACAGCGGTTTCTGCTACTGATCCCTTAAGAACAAGTTTCGCGTGTCAAAAGAGACGTTTTTGTTCTTCATGCTGTCTGGTTTCGTGCCCAAGTTTCTATAACACAGGGGAAAATATCTCACGCACAACTCTTGACAGCAAGTGGAAGACGTGGAACTGGTGAACCCAGGGTCACGGCATACTATTACAATACTACTAGCTCTCACAAGATTACGCATCATTAGCGATCTTAGTAGCAAGAGTAGACACAAAGTCAGACAAATAACCAAAATTGTTCCGGTACAAAGACTTTCTTCCATACCTGCAGAGCAACTTCAAGGAGCTTAAATCTCCTCAGTAGCAAGACTAGTTCCTTGCAGCCCACCACCTCTAGTTCTCTTCAATGTGGACACTGATACCCTTCTCTTCACAGTCCTTGACGAGATCATGTAACTTTTTGCGAAGGCGATAGAGTTTCCTCCTACGTGGGCGGTAAGCCAGTCGTATGGTACCAAGCCCAGGCCAGTATAGGCCCTCTGCGGCCATCGTTAGAACCAAGAGCGCTACCGGAGAAGTACAGCCATGGAGCTTCAGTGTCTCAAGAGAGTTGGGGAAGTTTGTTAGCAGCGCTTTGTGATCCTCGCGACTCTGCTGGATGCCCTGGTTCTTAGAAGGAAGCACAAAGCGCTGGTTAGCCTCCAAGTACACGAGGTGTCGGAACTCGCTAAGGTTTCCGAGGAACGTAACATCTTCTTCAACAAACCCTGTAGAGTGGAGGATAACTATGCGCTTCAACGAATCCCTCTGTTGGAGCAGTACGGTCCGGATAGTGTGTAACCGATAATCGTTGCATCTGAAGAATAGCGCGCCGTTGACCGTGTACTCGAAAGCCTCTAATGCGTCGCAACGGCTAAGCAAGTAGTGCAAGGCCCCTATGGAAGCGTAGCATCCAATAAGGCGGACAGTCTTGGCGTAGACTCGGTCCAAAGGATCTATCCAGAAACACGATTCTCGTTTCTGACAATGAAAGTTGCCGAATGTTACATGAGACAAGGCCATGTCAAAAAACGCCAGTTCCCTTATGCTTGGTAGCTTCATCAGAGAGCAACAACCCAGGTTAAGTCTAGCACCCGTGAGTTTGCGAAAGTGCAGTGTGATAAAAGAACCGAAGGAGGCCACAGACCCCAAGTGTGTTGGGAGACAGTACATGCTGCCTTGCAACTCCAGAAACTCGAGGCTAGATAGCAGTGTAAGCAAGAGACATACCGCAGCCGGCTCATTTCCATTGGCTAAACGCGTGCCCAAGGCCGTTCTGATGGAGGGGTGCACTCCAGCTAGAGACGAAATGGTTGACTGCATGTCCATCATCATCTGTGGGGTGAAGTGGCTGTCAGGAAGATGTGGACAATAGTCCTGCTCCCGGCTGACCGAAAGCGCTTTGAATATGGAGGCATGAGACTGGAGAGTTCCCACGTCTGTACCAGACGATAGCTGGTACAGGTGGCCGAGAATGCCAGCGAAAGCATTATGGTCGCCCGGTAGTAGAGCGATGGGATGATTGATCCGATTTGTCTCGCGAACAGTACTGTGTACACGACGGCAAGTTCGAGCGACGGCGTCTAGAGAAGTTTTGTCATTGCTGAGATGTAGGAAGATCTTCAGCAAAATCTCGTCAGGCATACCTTCGAGTGTTGATTGTGCTTTGCGAACCGGCTTTAGCAAGTCCTGAAGCTTGTCCACCAGCTCGGCCATGGATCCGGGAACGAATGGTTCGGAAGCAGTACTATATGGCTGTCTTTTGGATGTCAATATCTAAACCTGAAGTCTTGAGGCATATGTCTTACACGCTGTGAACCGATGGTGATCCCTTGGATGTGACTTTCGGTTTGGTTTGACCATAACGCTTAGAAACGCGCTTCCCAAAGGGGTGGCAGATCCTGCACCTGTTTGACATGTCGGATGACAGTACTAAGGCGGAGCTTCAATTATTGGAACACACGCATAACAAGCTGGCGGATGACATACCAGCTCGGGAGGCTTAAAGAGAGCCAGGGAGACGAAGAAATCTTCTTTCCAGACCGCGATACCTGTGCGAGGCGTCAACAAATAACCCAGTAGGTTGTCGAACGTATCTACTCCTTACAGCGATACTTTGCAGGCCGCTTGGTTCTAGTCTCAAAGCCGTCGTACAAACCGCTCGATGCGCGAGAGACCGAAAGTTTGACTGAATGTGTCGCTCCACTTTGTGCAAAGTAGTCGTCTTCTTTGTATCTCTCGTACGGGTTATGTGTCTCACCTTTTATCGCTGTACTTGTCAATATCTGCTGCGCGTAAAGTCAATATCCTTTCGATCGCAGGCTTCGCAGCGAACAGAACTTACGAGCCAATGTACTGTACAGGTGCCGAAGATGAGTGTTGTCGAAGATCGATCTGCTGTCGTGGAGGGGTCGTGGAGGGGTAGGAGAAGGGAAGCAATTTATACGTGGTTGGGGGAAGCCCGGGCGTTCACGTCCGCCAGCCTCCGTGGTAAAGGCTATGCTTAAGGATAGTAGACCAACCCTGGTACTGCTAGGGACCTCCGCAGGCCTTCCTATAATACACACAGACCCCTGAAAGGGCTTCTGAACCAGATGCTATGCAGGTGCGATAGCGGGTGCGCCACCTTGAACCAAGCTGGAATGCGGCGGGCTGAGAAACAAGTAACAAACACTTGAAGGGACCACTTCTCACATTACGATGAGCGCGAATGCCCAGCGCGACAAGGTGGTCTGGAAGTTGACAGTCTGCCAGCGAAGGATTGTACGATAGGGATGGCAAATGCATTATCGACAATGAGTATCCTCTGATCTTGTTGCGACAAGACGGACAAGTAACGCTGACCATGTCCCAGCTTACTGACAACGCACCCCGTCCTACAGCGACTCTATACTGCGCATCTGTAGTTTCTTGCGAAGCAGTACAAGAGTAGCATTCGAAAACGACCTGATGCGACGGTAGCTGCGACAGCTCCGTAACACACGATAGGTGTCAGGTGTTAGGCGTCAGGGTCGCCTATTTCCCGCGTCAGTCATCTGAAGACAACCTCTTCTTCATCACCAGTATTATCTGCGGAATACGAAGTACGAAGCATAACGGCGTATCGTTTGTCGTATGGACGAGACCTAGGGACAAAGGACCTGAAATAGGAGTGCATGGCGCTGCAATAGTACTCTCAGGACAACTCGGCATTAGCCACATAGTACGTTGACTATCAGTCTGCCACAGGACCAGAAGCTGGTCGTTAATCGCGCTACATCGCTACAAGCGATACTTGGTCACTCATATGGCATTGAATGCGATCGAACTCTTTCTGGCCTGACATTTCCATTACCATAATAACAGTAAGCCTACTGTTCAGATAAGATTTGGACAAGTGCCTCATGCATACAGGCGCAGAAAGACACCCACTGGCATTAAGGCATACCACTTCAAGCACCGCGACCTCTCCGGCGGAGACCAGAACAAACGAGGCATCCTATACAGAGCCATGAAGCACGGCTGGCAACTCCAGAGTAAGCGAATAGCCGCGGCGAGCTACATGCCTCAAACGAGGGCGGGGACAATCCACGAGTAGTGCAAGATCCGGGATTGAGATGGAAACCGGAAGACTAAAGTCGAAATTTCCGGTATTGTTAGGTTGGTGAGGTTTGCAACGGAGAGAAGAAGTGTCGGCGCGTGAACGCGAAGCTGTCACGCTGTCTTCGGGCCGCGCACGAGCACCGCCCCACCAACTTCGAACATCACTCTTTTGTTCTGGCAAACTTATCATGCAAGTTCAACTTCTTGACCGCAGTGCCATTCGACTCTTCAGGTGAACACGAATAATCGGCAATCTTGCAAGACGTGTATTGTGTGTCTTGTTCTCCCACTGTAAACTCTCCGAGCCGTCCGTCAGCGACGTTCGCTGAAACAATTCGGACAGCTCCTTTTTCTCTTCACGTCTTTCAGTCTGCACTATTGGCAACCAAGTAGAAGAGGCCGAGTTCAAGTCAGGGATCCCAGTGTACCATTACTTATTGCTCGTCTGCGCGTCATGTCCGTAGACAGCCCGAAAGCCTTTGAGTTCGCCGGAACTGAACCTCAACTTAAATAGTCGGGCCGGCGTCGAGTCGCGCAGTAGCCATATACTGTACAGCCTTTCGAGGAGTCACAGTATTCATGCCTCTGCATCTCGGCGATAACATCGAGTCTTATCAGTCGCGAACGTTGGATCGGGATGGAGGAAGCGCGACAAAGCACGGGGCTGTGAGCTAATGAGCTGTTGAGGAAGCTAATGTAAGCATTGCGGCTCTTTTCGAGGTGTCCGTCAGAGATCTGATAAGCAGGCTGCGATACTCGCTGTGAAGAATGTTATGCTCAGCAGTCTGGAGCCGTCCTGATCAAACCAGTTCTCGTAGAGAGGGCGCCTTGGCTCGCGATGACGAGGGCAGGAACTGTATTTCGACAGGTAGGTCAACCGGCCGCATCGGGCTTTCGTGGTGGTCTCATGTGTTCTCTGGAGACAGGAATCCTCGGTCGCTGACAGTCGAAGTCTGACAACAATGCGCTCTGAATAGCGCATCGGCCGTGTAACCTTCTCTAGTGGCAGGGGAGCATCGCGCACCTCTTCATTGTGTTTAGAAGACTCGGTCAGGCCACAGCGTCGAGGGCGGATTGAGGCAACCGCTCTTGGAGACCGTGCACCAACAATTCTGGTTCCGTCCCGAGGAATGGAGCATCGCAGAACCAGGGCTGGCGATAAATCGACCGGTACTGTATCGTCACTCTTAGGGATTGCTGCAAAAGCATCATACTTGGTTTACAGTCTAGGGCAGATAACTCTGTGCTCGATGCTTACTCGAGACCATTGATCGGACAAGCAAGAGCCAGACACAAGTCAACCGAGGTCCTTGGCCCAAGAAAAAGAGAGAAAAACTCCTTTGTATGTTGGCAGAAGCCACTCGGCATTGTCATGGCGCTCATTGAGCCCCGCACTTTGCTGGCGACTGTTCAGACACCTGGAGATGCCAAAATCAACGATGGGGGGTAGATTGCGATGCCAAATGCGCTAGCCCAAGGGGCTGGGCTAATCTCAAGCATGCTCACCTGGGCAGCTCGCCCGGCCGCAGCGTCCCATCCCACAAACCTGGCCACATTATCTTGGCAGCTGGTTCTCGACGTGACCATGACCCTGGACTTCTAAACAGGCTAGACTGACCGATCATGCGCGTCTTTGCGGCCTCATCACGACCGTGGGGTTCGCACAACATTACATTCTGGAGTCGTCCCAACCCATATCGGCGCTTCTCACAGCCACTCTCGGCGGCAACCGTCACGTTGCGCCATCGCGACTGTGATTCCCGGTGCATCAACGTGTGGCAAGCAGGTTCAGAGTCGTTTCCACGCGCTTTGAAGCCCTCACCTGCGCAACGATGCCTCAGAGTTCCTTCTCCCGATGAACGCGCATTGGCCTTGTACACCACCACTCAACCCGTATCACCAGATGCACTTGCAGTACAGGTTTATGCATCTTGTGCCAACCCAGGACCTCTTGTTAGCCGTCTTTGTACCACATCATATTAACAAGCTGCGCATAACGTATAGCATTGCTAGCGGCTAGCGCTACATCCAACATGTCCGAGGTAAGTTGGCTGCCAACCTCATGACTAACTTGCCACGCCGCCCATCCACATCAGAGCTGACCAAGTGCAGTCGCCGACTGGTACGTCGCCGGATCGCGACGGCATCTATCCATCAAATGGCCGCACGTACGACAAGTATCATTTCCAGGAAAAGGATATCCACATGCAAGGCATCGAGCTGGATGACGAAGAAGAAGACGAGGATATAGATCAACTTATCGAAGACCTCGAGTCACAAGATGGCGAAAACGCCGACTACGAAGAAGAGGAAGCGCAACAGCCGGGTGGTGCGCGTTTGATCCCAGAGGAACTCCTGCAGACCGATACTCGCACTGGTTTGACGTCCGCCGAAGTACTGATACGGCGAAAAAAGTTTGGCGAGAACAAGATGAAAGGTACCAGCCGTCTTATCCCTCAATCTGCGCTTGCTCACCATGTGCAGAGGAATCGACAAACAACTGGGTAAAGTTTCTGATGTTTTTCGTTGGTCCGATCCAATTCGTCATGGAAGCTGCTGCAATCCTTGCTGCAGGGCTCCAGGACTGGGTTGACTTTGGTGTCATCTGCGGTTTGCTTCTCCTGAACGCCAGTGTTGGCTTTATCCAAGAGTATCAGGCTGGCTCCATCGTCGAAGAGTTGAAGAAGACGCTCGCTTTGAAGGCCACCGTATTGCGCGACGGCACTTTGGTTGAGATCGAAGCACCAGACGTGGTGCCTGGCGATATCCTGCAAGTGGAAGAGGGAGTTATTGTTCCAGCTGATGGGCGCATCGTCACGGAGAATGCCTTTGTGCAGGTCGACCAGTCGTCCATCACCGGAGAATCGCTGGCTGTCGACAAGCACCGTGGAGATACCTGTTACGCGTCTTCTGCAGTCAAACGTGGCGAAGCTTTCGTTGTCATTACAGCTACGGGCGACTCCACATTTGTTGGACGTGCAGCATCACTCGTCGCTAGCGCCTCTAGCGGACCCGGTCACTTCACTCAAGTATTGCACGGCATTGGAACGATCCTCTTGGTTCTGGTAATCGTGTCGTTGCTAGTTGTTTGGATTAGCTCTTTCTATCGGTCCAACGACATCGTCACTATCCTCCGGTTCACACTCGCGATCACGATAGTCGGAGTCCCGGTTGGCCTTCCTGCGGTTGTTACTACAACTATGGCAGTGGGAGCGGCGTATCTGGCGAAGAAACAAGCCATCGTGCAGAAGCTCTCTGCCATTGAATCGCTTGCGGGTGTTGAGATCCTGTGCTCCGACAAGACTGGAACATTGACAAAGAACAAGCTCTCGCTGGCTGAGCCATATACCGTTCAAGGCGTTGATCCGGAGGACCTTATGCTTACTGCCTGCTTAGCAGCGTCAAGAAAGAAGAAGGGCATCGACGCTATCGACAAAGCTTTTCTCAAGTCTCTCCGACACTATCCGCGCGCCAAATATGTGCTGAGCAAGTACAAGTGCATCCGTTTCCATCCGTTCGATCCAGTATCCAAGAAAGTCCAGGCTGTCGTTGAGTCACCTCAGGGCGAACGCATAACATGCGTCAAAGGTGCTCCGCTTTTTGTGCTTCGGACTGTCGAAGAAGACGGCTCCGTTCCACACGAGGTTGAATTGGCCTACAAGAACAAAGTTGCAGAGTTTGCTACGCGCGGCTTTCGCTCACTCGGTGTTGCTCGCAAACGGGAAGATGAGCGTTGGGAAATCTTGGGCATTATGCCATGCTCAGATCCTCCGCGCCACGACACGTATCGCACGATCAACGAAGCGAAGTCTTTGGGTCTTTCAATCAAGATGTTGACCGGGGATGCCGTTGGTATTGCGCGAGAGACTTCACGCCAGCTCGGTCTAGGTACCAACATATTCGATGCTGAGAAACTCGGATTGAGTGGGGGTGGTGAGATGCCGGGTTCGGAGTTCTACGACTTCGTCGAAGGTGCAGATGGCTTTGCAGAAGTGTTCCCACAGCACAAGTACAACGTTGTGGAAATTCTACAACAGAGAGGATACCTTGTCGCGATGACGGGTGATGGTGTAAATGACGCGCCGTCGTTGAAAAGAGCAGACACTGGAATCGCTGTACAAGGTGCTTCCGATGCTGCTTGCTCCGCTGCCGACATCGTTTTTCTTGCCCCCGGGCTCTCTGCCATCATTGACGCCCTCAAGACCTCGCGCCAGATTTTCCATCGCATGTACGCTTACGTTGTCTACCGCATCGCTCTGTCATTGCATCTAGAGATATTCTTAGGTCTTTGGATTGCCATCCTCAACGAGAGTCTGAACCTACAGTTGGTAGTGTTCATTGCTATCTTCGCTGATATCGGTAAGACTTGCTTTCTAGGTTCTGGCATGCACGCACTGACTGAATCGCAGCGACCCTGGCTATCGCTTACGACAATGCACCATACAGCAGGACTCCGGTCAAGTGGAACCTTCCAAAACTTTGGGGCATGTCAATCCTCCTTGGCGTCATTCTGGCTGTAGGCACTTGGATCACGATGACAACGATGCTGCCCTACCTTACTGGCGAGCAGCAGGGTGTCGAAGGTGGTATTGTCCAAAACCACGGCCAGCGCGATCCAATCCTGTTCCTCGAAATCACATTGACTGAGAACTGGCTGATTTTCATCACCCGCGCCAATGGCCCGTTCTGGTCATCTATTCCTTCATGGCAACTAGCCGGTGCCATCCTGGTTGTTGATATTCTTGCTACATGTTTTACTATTTTCGGGTGGTTCGTGGGTGGAAGGACAAACATTGTTGCCGTGGTCCGTGTTTGGGCCTTTTCCTTTGGTATCTTCTGCATTATGGCGGGAGTGTATTACATTTTGCAAGGTAGTCAAGGCTTTGACAACCTCATGCACGGAAAGCTTCTCAAAAGAAAGCAGAAGCAAAGGAACCTTGAAGACTTCGGTAAGCATAGTGGTTTTCGGCATTCAAAACAGGGCAGTCGCTAACCATATCTAGTTGTTTCGCTGCAACGGGTGTCAACACAGCACGAGAAGATTCAGCATGAGAAGATGACGTAGCATCGTCATCCTACCGTTACTTCGTTACCACGTCAGCGATCCAGCATTACGCTATCGTGAGGATGGTTGGATCCTTCTCTGCGAGAATGCGCAGGTCAGTAGAGGGCGTTTGGCGGCACTCCTGAATTTCAGTCACTGGTCATGGTCATGTTCTTGGAATATAATTGTATTCATATCTGTTTACGATGAGGGCGAATACGAGGGAATTGTAGAACATCTGAGAGGTCCATGAATATGTTAGAGACGGCATGGGTACTGCCTGGCAAACTACAACACCAACAAAACTATACGGTATTTCGTTTCCTTTTAGAGCCAGTACCCAGGTAGAGAACTCTCCTTGGTATTATCGCTGGGCTGGTACATCTGCGGTGGCCAGTGCGAAGTGGCATGAGCGCGTCTGACATGCATGAATATTAACCAGCGAAGCTAGCAGCTATAAGGCTAGGAACGATTCGGCCATATGTAATCTTCAGTTGTTCTACAATAGCGATGAAAGTTCAGAGTTCAGAGGTGGGCAAATAACATGCACAACAGATATTGGGTTCGGAAGGGCACAGCGAATGCGGTGACGTCGCTTGCCAGCATCGTAACCCCACCTCGGCATTGAACCACGGGGGACTACCAAGAATCACCGATATGACTTGATCAACATCGCATTCCAATCTACTTGATGATCAAGTACTCGCGAAGCATCAACAGATACCTTCGAAGTCAGCTCAGCCTCATTCACACTTCATCGCACTACCCCAGACTACCCCTCCCGCCATTGACACAGGCATTCGCAACAATGGCCAACCTTAACATCACCATTCCAAAGTTGAAACTCAACGATGGAACCTCAATGCCAATGCTAGGCTATGGTACCGGCACTGCCTGGTTCAAGGCTGGAGAAGAAAGCAAGATAGATCAGGCTATCATTGATTCTGTCAAGATCGCAATCAGGTTGGGATACACTCACCTTGACGGTGCGGAAAGTAATTGCAGCGTTGTTCCCAGCAGAGAGCCTCACTGATCCTATGAAGTGTATAAAACCGAGACCGAACTCGGTACAGCCATCAAAGAAAGTGGTGTCCCTCGTGAGAAGCTGTACGTCACTACCAAGGTGAACAAGGACAACATCAACAACATTGCTGGAGCGATCAAGACAAGCTTGGAGAAGTTGCAGCTAGACTATGTCGATTTGTAAGTCTTATCAAAGCCAATGAATAGATGAATGTAGTGCTGACAAGCATAGGTTTCTCATTCACCAGCCCTGGTTCGCAGGCTCAGATGAAGACCTCCAGAAAGCATGGGCAGACATGGAAGCCGTCCAGGCATCTGGTCTCGCAAAATCAATCGGCGTGTCCAACTACCTTCCCAACCATCTCGCCGCCATTCTCAAGACTGCTAAAGTCAAGCCTGTGTGCAATCAAATCGAGCTCCACCCCTACCTGCAACGCCCAGAACTTCTCGAGTTCCACAAGCAGAACGGCATTGCCACAACCGCCTACGCGCCTCTGACTCCGGCTACCAAGGCCAAGCCTGGCCCACTGGACGACTACGTGGAGAAACTGACGAAGAAATATGCCGTAAGCGAGAATGAAATCTATCTCAGGTGGTGCATGGATCAGGACATTGTGCCAATCACGACCAGTGGGAAGGAGCAGAGGCTGAGTGATTATCTGAGGGCGGCTACGTTCAAGTTGACGCCTAGGGAGATCAAGGACATGAACGAGATTGGGCAGAACAAGCACTTCCGTGGGTTCTGGAACCACGTCTTCAAAGGCGACGATCGGTCGTAATATAGTCTCTACTCAGCAACACGTAAATCTGGGCAGCGTGAAGCTCCAGGCTTGCAATCAGGTATCAAGCAGGAGAAGTTTTAGATATTGCATATCGCTGTACATCTGTAAGTGATTAGAGTACGATGTTGTGAGCACCGGCTTCAAGAAGTCTTAGTGTAAAGTGACTCGAGACTGCTGCCCGTTGGCTCAGGGTGAATAGTCGGGGCGCCAAGACAGTCGCTCAATCTTTCCGCGCGAGCTCAGCAACTTCAACCTCCACCTCCACTCGTCGCGCATCCACCCTTGACGCCCACCGACATCGCGCGATTGCTTTCTACACACAAGGTCGCGCATATCAAAACATCTAACACAATCCCAAGCGTCGCGCTGCGCAATCACCGCCGCCATGTCAGGCGCAACAGCAAAGGGCAAGAAGCAGGCGAACAAGAACGCCTATCGCCGGGCGAAGAAGAAGCAGCAGCGCTCTGTACGTAATTCACATGCATCGCCTCGCGTCTCCCAAGACACTGTACTGACAAGCCACAGGAGACACCATCGGAAGCCGGCCACTCTGCGCGTGAGAGCGAATCTCCCGCACCACAAAGCGACAGCAATAACGAAGCACAGGCGGTCAAGCCCGCGAACCTTCTTACCGTTGACGACATCGCAAACCAATACGACCTCGACGACCCCGTGTTTGAGGAATACAAGAGCGTCTTTGAAAAGTTCAGGGAGCCGACAGAGGAGGAAGCGGCGACGAAGGACGAGGAGAAGCCAGAAATCTATCACTCCGACGACGACATTCCCGATGACGAGGAAGACGATGGCAAGCCCAAGCTTTCCAAAAAGCAGAGGAAGCAGATGAACAAGTTGTCGGTCGCGCAACTCAAGTCCCTGGTCCCGAGACCTGAGTTGGTCGAGTGGACGGATGTGTCATCCTCCAACCCCCAGCTGCTAATCTCCATCAAGGGAGCGAAGAATGTCATACCAGTTCCAAGCCACTGGTCGCTTAAACGCGAATATCTCTCGTCGAAACGTGGTATCGAGAAGCCTCCGTTCGCCCTACCCAAGTTTATCCAGGAGACGGGCATCGCAGAGATGCGAGACGCGGTTCTGGAAAAGCAAGCAGACATGACGATGAGGCAAAAGCAGCGAGAGCGCGTACAAGGAAAGCTCGGCAAGCTCGACATCGACTACGCGAAACTATACGATGCGTTCTTCAGGCGGCAAACAAAGCCAGAGTTGACACGATATGGCGAGGTCTACTACGAGGGCAAGGAGTTCGAGACCAATCTGGTGAACCTCAAGCCCGGTGAGCTGAGTGAAGAGCTCCGGGAGGCACTCGGAATGGCCCCGGGCCACCCGCCCCCTTGGCTCATCAACATGCAGCGCTTCGGCCCTCCACCGTCGTACCCTAACATGCGCGTCCCTGGTGTGAACGCACCTATCCCTCCTGGTTCTTCTTGGGGTTTCCAACCAGGCCAATGGGGCAAGCCCCCTATCGACGATGCTGGTAAGCCGCAGTTTGGAGGCGATCTGTATGGAACAGCCATATTGGAAGAGCAGCAGCAACCGACACATGTCGGTGAGCCGGTAGAGCGCGGTATCTGGGGAGCACTACGAGCCGAGGGCGAAAGTGAAGACGAGGAGAGTGACGAAGAAGAGGAGGATGAGGACGAGGACGAGGAGGGAGGTGACGAAGACGCGTCTGGCATCCAGACGTCGATGACCACGGCATCCGCCATGCCATCGGAGATTGGAGGTGCAGAGAGTATTGGTGGAGAATTTCAGCTCCGAAAGCAGCGGAAAGGAATCGAGACGGAAGAGCCGGGCGTCCCACGCAGCGCAGGTACAGTGCTTCCCGAGAAGAACATATCGGCGACTGGTTTCTTCGGTGGCGAGCACGCTTATGATCTGGACGCAGCCAGGCGCGATGCGCTCGGCAACGCACAGAGGAAGCGCAAGGCTGGAGACATTGACGTCTCCGTCGATGTTGACCAGTTGGCAGATAGCGATAAGCTTGACAAGGATGCGCTAAAGAAAGAGTACGAGTCAAGGCAAAGAGCTGAAGCACAAGGGCAATGGCAGAGTATCGATCAAGATGACTTGGCGGACATGATCAATCAGGAGAGCAGGAAGCGTGCGAAGAGGGAGGATGAGCGAAAGACCAAGCGCTAGGTCTGTCGATTAAGAGTCCGTAGAGGACATGTGTTTTGTACAAAAGATTACGGTTTGTTTCTCAAGAGCTCTGTGAGCGAGCCGGCGTCACGGATGTCAAGGGTCAGTAGGGCTTCGGCATATTCAGCATTGGGAATACGGCGTTACATGCGGCAGCCAAGGTTGACCGCAGTTGAACATAATCAAGATGAAGAGTTCCTCAATTTCAAAGACAAGACTGATGGAAGAATTGCACACTGACTGCGGAAACGGTAGTGCGCCTCGTTGTAACAAAAGACTCGAAGGATGCGACACACAAAGCAAGGGATGTGAAAGACATGAGCTGAAAACGTGAGGTAGGGATGGCGTGCCCTCGGGATTGAAAGACAAGACATGAAGAGACCAAATTTTGTGCTGAGGAGCTGGATATGGGCTACCAGATCAATACTTGGGCCGTCCTGGAAAGAAGACATATGATGCTCTTCGAAGTACCATCTACGCACCGCTGGATTGACCGCCAACCCGCACCCGCTACCCTCGGCTTCGGTTGCATGCCCGGCGAGCAACTCGGGTATAATAGCCACTCTCGCTGTTTGCATACTGTGAATGAGCAGCAGCCGAAGCGTGGACGCCTTCTGGCACGTGACAAAGGAACGCGTCCAGTCGCAGGGCTTGGCCCCGAACTTCACTTTTTGCGACCTAACACACGAGCAGCCACCACCACGCCGCAATCGTAGCCATTAGCTGTGCACCCCGACTAATCTCTGCCAGCGCATCACTTGGTATTACTTAGCTGCGATAGGCCAGACACTTCGCCTCGATTGCAGAGATGGACAGGGATCGTGAGCGAGACAGAGACCGAGGAGACCGAAGGTTTGTCGACTCCAAACCAGCTGTCGCCTAGGCGGCGACGAGCAGATACCCTACCAGACACGCGGGATCTGATACGCGCGCATCTACTAACACCCACACAGAGATGACAGATACTCCAACACATACCGTCCTCGCTCCCCTGGCCCGCGTCCACGCTCTCCACGCGGCGATAGCTATCGAGCCCGTTCACCTCCTCCCCGTCGCGGTTCGCCTCCCCGTCGTGTCTCACCCATTCGCCGCGGTTTAGCTTCGGCTGACACATACGTTCCTGGTGGCCGATCGTCGCGCCCTCGCAGTCGGTCGCCTGCTTTTCGAAGAAGATCTCGAAGCCCACGTCGCGATGACAACTGGAGGGCACGTCCTCGATCACCACCTCGCCGAGCATTCTCACCGCGACGGGATGAACCTAGACGGGATGACTACAGAGCAAGATCGCCGCCACCGCGACGAGATCGCGATCAGTACGACTCATACACTCGCTCTCCGCGCCCACGCGAGAGGTCTCCGCCGCCCAGGGAGCGCGATGTTTCTCCAGCCAGGAGCCGCGGCGTACGCTCGCCTGTTCGTTCGAGTCGCTACGAAGAGCCACGCTCTCGGGTAAACAGGTTAGTCTTACACCCAGCGCACTGCCATGCCACTTGCTAACATGTATGCAGCCCCCCTCCTCGCCGCTACTCCCCTCTCCGCGACACTCGTGACACACGCGACTACCGACGCCGCTCGCCTTCTCCAAGACGCGACCGTCCCGACCCGTATACTGCAGATACCTGGAGAAGTCGTAGGTCTCCTTCGCCTGCGCGACCAACGTACGCTTCAAATGATGCATCAGGCAGGGATTCTACGGCAACGTCTCGTCGCTCTTCCCCACCGCCTATCCATCCCAGCCGGGCTGCACTGGTAGAGGACCGTCCAGTTCGAGAGCCCGTCTCGGCACCACGATCGCCGTTCCGTGAGCGCCTCCCCGATAGAGGACGGGAATATAGTCGCGAGCGAGAGCGGTCGCCTCCACGCCGTCGCGAAAGCCCTCCTACGGGGCCGCGCGGAGATAGGGACTTTGCGCCTCCTACTGGACCATCTTCATCTTCGCACCGCAATGGTGATAACAACTTTACCAGAGCTCCACCAACAGGGCCTTCCAGCCGGAGCTATCCCTCCCCTGCGATATCGCCTCCCGCTGGCCCGTCAAGCCTGGCATCACAGCCTCCCGCTTTTCCTCGGGGCAGCAATCCAGTGCTAGCAGCGCCAACACGACCGCGTGGTGGTGGCCGTGGTGGGTTCGGAGGATACGAGGGACGAGGAGACTTCTCTGGTCCATCTTCACGACGAGGGTCTTGGGGTGCAGGACCGCGAGGAGGAGGCTACTACGGCGGCGCCCCCTCGGGCCCACGCGGCCCCAGCAGCGGCCCTGGTGGAGCGGCACCTTTTGCTCCTTCGTTCCGCGGATCCAACAACTCGACTGCTACAACCTACCCTCGCACGATGCGGTTCCGAGACCATCTTTCCGACCTCCCCAAGGAGATTCCCGGTGGCCAGAGAGCACCTGAGCTGTACGACAAGAGCAAGATCTTAAAGCTTGAGGCAGAGGCGCAGAAGTTGAGGGAGCTGATTGACAAGAAAGAAGATGCGAAGCGGCAGAAACTCCGGGAGTGGGACGGTCTCGAACGCGAAGCGGAAACGGCTCAGTTGAGGGTTGACCTTGCCGAGAGTTCGTTGCGGAGCATAAATGGAGAGGCGGATGTTAGTGATGCCTTCTAGGGGGGGCTACGCCTACTGATTTATGACGTTGAGGAATCTACATGGTAATTTCGAAGTTGACTGACAGTTTAGGGCGGTTTCGACATTGGGAAGGACGAATGGTAGTTCTCGGCTTGGAGGCAACGTTCTGGGAGGCATAGCGGGCGTTGAGTGGAAGACGTTGGTAACAACCGGGTGTTGATCGAACGAACATGCCACTGCTTACTTGGAGCTTGTAGTATAGTGTACTATGATTGTGTTCGATTAGCTGGGGTTATTTATGCAGTGCTGGTGAGTATCATGACCTGGTTCATGGAATACGACCCGAAAGAAGATTTTTTTTCCTCAAGTTGTACTCTGTCCATACCGCAGGATAAACGTACGCCTAACATTCCAAGTCGAATTCTTTAAAGAAAGTGATAATGTGTATCTTCAAGATAGGTTTCTTTGCTAGTGCTTGATGGTGGTACCATGACGACAACTACGGTACAGCGAACCAAAACAAAAGCCACACACACGATCAACCATTCCCTAAAGCTCAACTCTAATAACTATCGCGACACGGTAGGCTTCTACCGCCGAAAATGCGACTTTAAACTCTCGTAGTGCTTGATGGTCACTCACCCGGTACAGAGGGCTGGATCTCCTGCGGATTACCGATTGGCTGGTATTGATTCTCCACCTGCCTGCAGTTCTGACTCGCCGAACGCCAAATTGTTGCGGCAGCTGTCCAACTAACGCATCCGTCGCCCCAACTTCCGCAGACTGCCTTGCTGTTGCAGAAAAATGGTAGGCAAGAAGGTATGGAGCTGCACACACTGCACAGTGACCAGAGACTAATACGAGTTTAGGAAGTCGCGAAGCCCCGAGCTGCCCCGCGCGGGGCCGTGAAGGCGAATGCTGCGAGCGCTGCGCCCGCCGTAAAGAAAGTTGACGGCGATATGGATGCAGATGCTGGCGGCGCCAACTCGCAGCCAACAGCGGGTGACGACGCGACCGACCTCAACCCCGGGGCCTCAACGTCGGCCGACGCGACACGAAAGCGGCGAGCGCCGCTTACTCACGCCAAAGACGAGTTCGCCGCCCTCCTCGAGCCGTTCTACTATGGAAAGAGTCTGACGGACCCGATCAATACTGCGCGCGACAAATGGAATCTGCTGCCCGCGTTTTTGAAGACCAAGGGTCTCGTCAAGCAGCACGTCGATTCGTACAACCACTTTGTCGATGTGGAACTCAAGAAAATCATCAAGGCCAACCGCTTCGTCCGCAGCGATTTCGACCCCAAGTTCCTCCTCGAGTACACCGACATTCGCGTCCTTTCCCCAAATCGACAGGAGGAAGATGACCTCGAACACCACCGCAGTACCATCACACCCAACGAGTGTCGGTTGCGCGACATGACATATGCTGCGCCCATAGTCGTCGACATTATATATACCCGCGGCAACGCCAAGGTCAAGCGGACGGGCATCAAGATTGGGCGCATGCCCATCATGTTGAAGAGCAACAAGTGTGTGCTCGCAGGGAAGAATGATCGCGAAATGGCAGTCATGGAGGAGTGCCCGCTAGACCCAGGAGGCTACTTCATTACTCGAGGGCAAGAGAAGGTCATCTTGGTTCAAGAGCAGCTGAACAAGAACCGAGTCATTGTCGAGAGCGCAAAGGGCATCATGCAAGCCAGCGTAACGAGTTCCACGCACGAGAGGCGAACCAAGACGTACGTGATTCAGAAAAAGGGCCTCATGTACCTCCGGCACAACACGCTCTCCGAAGAGATTCCGATTGTGTTCGTGATGAAGGCACTGGGTGCGCACTCTGACAAGGAGATCCTGCTCATGATAGCTGGCGAGGACAGCGCGTATCAGGACAACTTTGCCATTAACTTCGAGGCGTGCGCAAGGGAGCAGATCCACACCCAGGAACGAGCGCTTGAGTACATCGGCCATCGCGTACGACTGGTGAAGAAGCCGCTTGGTACCTCGCGCAGCCGAAACTACCACCTCGAGGCCATTGAGTGTTTATCCAACGTGGTGCTTCCTCACGTCCCAGTCGAAGGCACAAACTACCGACCAAAGGCCCTCTACGTTGCCCTCATGGCGCGTAGAGTTCTGATGGCCATGCAAGATCCAAAACTAGTAGACGATCGTGACTACGTCGGAAACAAGCGTCTCGAACTGTCTGGTCAAATGTTGTCGCTTCTCTTCGAGGATCACTTTAAGCGTTTTAACCACGACTTCAAGCTGAGCATCGACAAGGTTCTCAAGAAGCCGGTCCGAGCGCAAGAGTTTGACGCCTTCTCCCACTTCAGTGTACACAAGAACCACATCACCATGGGTGTCGAGCGTGCCATTGCGACCGGAAACTGGAGTTTGAAGCGTTTCAAGATGGAGAGAGCTGGCGTTACCCACGTCTTGAGCAGATTGAGTTATATCGCTGCGCTAGGTATGATGACGAGAATCAGTTCACAGTTCGAGAAGACGCGTAAAGTGTCTGGCCCTCGTGCGCTGCAGCCATCGCAATTTGGTATGCTTTGCACATCAGATACACCAGAAGGAGAAGCCTGCGGTCTTGTCAAGAACTTGGCGCTGATGACACATATCACAACTGAGGATGATGATGATCCAGTGCGAAAGATTGTCTTCATGCTAGGCGCTGAAGATATCTGTTCACAAACAGGAGAAGAAATTCATGCCGAGGGCGTGTACAGTGTGTGTCTCAACGGTACACCTATCGCCGTCACTGATACACCAAAGCGATTCCTTAACAGCTTCCGGAAACTCAGGCGGATGGGTCGCATCTCCGAGTTTACCAGCATCCACATTGACCACGACCACTGCGAAGTCCACATCGCCACGGACGAAGGGCGAATTTGCCGCCCAATGATTATTGTCGAAAACCAACGCTCGAAAGTTACGTCGCGGTACCTGAAGGCCCTTCGCAAGGGCACAATGGAGTTTGAAGACTTCTTGCACAGAGGTCTGGTTGAGTATCTCGATACAAACGAAGAGAATGACACGAACATTGCTTTGAAGGAAGCCGATATCAACCAACACACCACACATCTCGAAATTGAACCCTTTACCATCCTAGGTGCCGTTGCCGGTCTTATCCCATATCCTCATCACAATCAATCCCCTCGTAACACCTACCAATGCGCTATGGGTAAGCAAGCTATTGGCGCGATTGCCTACAACCAGTTCAACAGGATAGATACGCTGCTCTATCTTATGGTCTACCCTCAACAGCCCATGGTCAAGACGCGCACCATTGAGCTCACCAAATACGACAAACTGCCTGCTGGCCAAAACGCAACTGTCGCAGTCATGTCCTATTCCGGATACGATATCGAGGATGCGCTCATTCTAAACAAGGCCTCTTGCGACCGCGGCTTCGGACGCTGTCAGGTGCTGAAGAAGCACGTCACGCCTCTCAAGACGTATGCCAACGGCACCTCTGATCGTATCAATGCCGGCGCTCTGGACGTGGACAATGCCAGCCACCAAGCCATCGGACAAGACGGTATCGCTCAAGTTGGTGCCCGCATTGAAGCTGGCGATGCTTACCTCCTGAAATCCATCCCCCAAGATACCGCCGGACCCGCAACAAACGTTTACAAGGACAAGCCCGACAAGTACAAATTGCCCGACTGCAGCTACATTGACAAGGCATGCATTACCGAGAATGAAGCAGGAACCACACTCATCAAGCTCCTCATGCGACAAACCCGTCGCCCAGAACTCGGCGACAAGTTCTCTTCGCGCCACGGCCAAAAAGGTACAACAGGTCTCATTGTTCAGCAAGAAGACATGCCCTTCAACGACCAAGGCATCTGTCCCGACATCATCATGAACCCCCACGGTTTCCCCTCGCGTATGACGGTCGGAAAGATGATGGAACTGCTCTCTGGCAAAGCCGGCGTGCTCAACGGTACCCTCGAATACGGAACCGCGTTCGGTGGCTCCACAGTGGAAGACATGTCACAGATCCTCGTGGAAAAGGGCTTCTCATACACTGGCAAAGACTACCTGACGAGTGGAATCACGGGAGAAGCACACCAGTTCTATACCTTCTTTGGCCCAATCTACTACCAGAAACTCAAGCATATGGTGCAGGATAAGATGCACTCGCGTGCTCGGGGTCCGCGCGCCATCTTGACGCGACAGCCTACCGAAGGTCGTGCGAGGGACGGTGGGCTGCGTCTGGGTGAGATGGAACGTGATTGCTTGATTGCATATGGCGCTTCTCAGCTGCTGCTTGAGCGGTTGATGATCAGTTCGGATGCGCACAATGTTGATGTGTGCGAGAAGTGTAAGTCCTGTCCATGGCTTCGATCGATGCGGAATGTTTTACTGACGATGCAACAGGTGGTCAAATGGGCTACAGCGGCTACTGTAAACTCTGCGAGAGCGAAAAGGCAGTCCGCAAAATTACTATGCCTTATGCTGCTAAGCTGTTGATCCAGGAACTGGGCAGCATGAACGTCAAGGTAACGATTGGACTGGAGGATGAATTCCCTAGAGATGCTTAGACGGAGACACGATCGATGCATGTTTGGCGCTGGACTGGGCTGGGCTGGGCTTGTGTGCATAGCGTGGCGTTTGTCGTGATTGTTCTATTTCCAGTGTACATAATTATGGAAACTTTTCATGTCATACATGTAGTATGCTTCAGGCTATACTGTTCCATTCCAAACCCAGGCCACTCAAAGCCATGTAGCCGGCAAGAGGAATATGTGTACCGTGAAGTCCATATCACCATACACCACCATGTCGTCGTCAATCATAAGCACGATGCATCCTTTCTCTTTGACCGCCGGCACCATGATCTCAACCGTATCGCCGTCGCCGGGGTCATCGAATCCCGCGGGTATCTGCCGAGAGCCACCATCATTGACAGAATGGCGATTGGTTCTAGATCCCGGGCTACAACCAGCCAAATCTCCATAGGTATCCTATCCAAGGGTGGTGGCAGGACCAAGGCTGGTCTCGCCGCCGTCGCACTCGGTGCCCCGCGTACAATGCTAAGGTACGTGTTTGCCGTAAGCGGTGGTACGATTCTGTGCTGCTCCAGGGTAGGGTAGATGGCCAGAGCGAGGTTCATGAGATTGCCACTGCCCGCATACTCGTAAATCATAAGCAACAATTCGGCGGGGAGGAGATTGAATAAATTGTCGCAGGGGTTGTCGTGGAAAGACGGCTTGCGCGGCGGCGGAGGCGGTGGGGGCGGACCAGCAGGCGCAGACATGTTGGCGTGCAGGAGTGCAGATGGCGAAGGTAGAAGTAGCCGGTGGTTAAGACTGTTTGCTCAATCGGTGTGCGGTTTGCTGGGGGCTTCGCAAGCGACGGACAGCAGCCAACGGTAGATGTAGCTAGAGAGGAACCAGGCTCCTACAGCGACTGCGGTAATGTATATGGCGACGGGAGCGAGCGACTGCGGGAAGACGTTGAATATAAAGGGATCGAGTACTGCGACTGTTAGATGGTGTGCGGCGTGTTCACGCGAGCAAACGTACTGAGATCCGCATCGACTGGAGGCGGGTAGTCCGTCAATGTGCGATTGGTCGAGTAGTAGGATGCTGCAGCCTGGAGGCGCAGGAACAGCATCGACTCTGGGGCTGCAGGCGGTGTTTGCTTGGTAGTGATGTCGTCGTCGTCGTCGTCTTCGTCGGCTAGGTGGCGTCGAAACCCTGAGTTATACTGTGCCAGCGAAGAGGTCAATTCGGGCGTGTCGAATATTTGGTTGACAGAATAAGTGTCGAGCCAGAAATCAGTGGGTTGCTGGGCATGTCAGTACAGGCAAACACGTGCGCATGTCTCCACGCGACATGCGGCGGGAAGGCGCATTGGACTCACAGTTGCCGGCCAGCAGATGCGCACTTCGTACCTGGCGTCGTCTTGCAGGCCGCGAAGCAGATACCACGACTCGAGACCTCGGGGCAGCGACTCAGTGGGAAACCGTACGGGCACCCGTATCGGGAGGATGGTGAGGTCAGGCGACAAGTAGCTTAGACCTAAGCCATGCAAGCTGGGGCGGGCATTGGAGAGAGTCACAGGGCTGGGCCCGAGGAATATCGTCTTCTCGACGTTGGCATTCACCATCCAGAGCTGTGTGACGATGCAGAGCAGCACGGCAGAGAGGCGCATGTTTGGCGAAGGGCACGTGGGGATGGGGAGGAAGTTTGCAGGAAGCAGTTCATGGCAGCTCAGGTCGGCCAGAGCAGTAGCATTGGAATCGACGTGCGCCGGGCAGATGGCAGATGGCCGATGGCAGAGTCGTCGGGAGTAGTGAATGATGTGCGCAGTGGCCAGGCAGCGGCGTTGGACGTGTGTTGCTTAGCGCCCTTGTCCGCGCTAGGCCGCGCCTGCACAGTCTAAAAGTTCGATTCCGCAGACAACACCAGCACCTCTCCCCCACTGCTCCACTCGCACCGACAGCAGCTCCTCAACCTCGCCCAGCCATCCCCGAGACCGCATTCCGATAGCCAAATTACTACCTCTGCTTCTAATCCACCATGAGAGAAGTCATCAGTCTGAACGGTATGTCGCCCGGCACGCCCATGCGCGCCCTGACCGCCCTGGGCGGGACATCCCTGACTATTTGTTGATACTGACTTTGACGCGTCTAGTCGGCCAGGCCGGTTGCCAGATTGCAAACTCTTGCTGGGAGGTGAGTACGCGACGGGGACACGCTCTGCTTCTTCTGCCTGTCCTGCCTCTGCCTCTGCGCTGCTCTGCACGGCAAAACAGGGGGCGGCGGGTACCTCACCGCCAGTGCGCGATTATGCTGACTTGCCATCGCAGCTCTACTGCCTCGAGCACGGCATCCAGCCCGATGGTTTCCTCACCGAGGAGCGCAAGGCCCTGAACGACGACCACGGCTTCAGCACCTTCTTCTCCGAGACTGGTATGCACACTGCCCATTGCCGTCCCCAGGCGCCCTTTGCGGATACTAATGCTAACGCTGCCCAGGCCAGGGCAAGTATGTCCCCCGTACCATCTACGCCGATCTTGAGCCCAATGTCGTCGACGAGGTCCGCACCGGCCCTTACCGTTCCCTCTTCCACCCCGAGCAGATGATCACCGGCAAGGAGGATGCCTCGAACAACTACGCCCGTGGTCACTACACCGTCGGCAAGGAGCTCATTGACCAGGTCCTCGACAAGGTCCGCCGCGTCGCCGACAACTGCTCTGGTCTGCAGGGTTTCCTCGTCTTCCACTCCTTTGGTGGAGGAACTGGCTCTGGTTTCGGTGCCCTGTTGATGGAGCGTCTGTCCGTCGACTACGGCAAGAAGTGCAAGCTCGAGTTCTGTGTCTACCCAGCGCCCCAGGTTGCCACATCCGTGGTTGAGCCGTACAACTCCATCCTCACCACCCACACCACCCTCGAGCACTCCGACTGCTCCTTCATGGTCGACAACGAGGCCATCTACGACATTTGCCGAAGGAACCTCGGCATTGAGCGCCCCAACTACGAGAACCTCAACCGTCTCATTGCCCAGGGTAAGCTCTCAACTTTTTTTTGCTTAGAAATGCACTCTGCTCACATGATTCAGTCGTCTCATCCATCACCGCCTCGCTCCGATTCGACGGCTCCCTCAACGTCGACCTGAACGAGTTCCAGACCAACTTGGTCCCATACCCCCGTATCCACTTCCCTCTCGTCGCCTATGCTCCCGTCATCTCCGCCGCCAAGGCCGCACACGAGGCCAACTCGGTCATGGAGATCACCAACGCCTGCTTCGAGCCCAACAACCAGATGGTCAAGTGCGATCCTCGCAACGGAAAGTACATGGCTACCTGCCTGCTCTACCGTGGTGACGTTGTCCCCAAGGACACCCACGCTGCCATTGCCCAGGTCAAGACCAAGCGCACCGTTCAGTTCGTCGACTGGTGCCCGACTGGCTTCAAGGTTGGTATCTGCTACCAGCCACCTCAGATGGTCCCCAACGGCGACCTCGCCGCCGTCAACCGCGCCGTCTGCATGCTGTCCAATACCACGGCCATCAGCGAGGCCTGGTCTGCTCTCTCGCACAAGTTCGACCTCATGTACAGCAAGCGTGCCTTCGTCCACTGGTACGTTGGTGAGGGCATGGAGGAGGGTGAATTCTCCGAAGCGAGAGAAGATCTCGCAGCGCTGGAGCGCGATTACGAGGCAAGCAATCCTATCTATTGTATTGAAATTGTATCGCTAACATTTTGTAGGAGGTGGCCGCTGACAGCCTTGGCGACGACGAGGGTGTTGAGGCAGAGTACTAAACGGCTTGTTACTGTGCTCTGTAGCGTGATTAGGAGCAGTACGGCTCTGCAATGTTGATTGGAATGTTTCTTGTTCGAAGCCTCGCTCTTGAAGAGACACCTGGTTGACAATGGCAAGCCACGGCGTTTACAAGGAGAGCGGCTAGCGCATCTTCTCCATACATGAAGCGATTTGGGATCAATTGTCCTCTTTCTATGTTACTACTACCTTTAGTAATGCCAATAAATTGTCGACTGGCACCTTCATATGATTGTCTGGCAGAGTGGATACATGGTGATTGACATGAAATCGTCGCAAAGACTGTCTTGCTATGATCCAACCTAAAACTCTTCCTCGTCATCCTCTCGCGCCAAAGCCTTCTTCTCAGCCAACTCTCTAATCTTGTCCCCAAGCACTTCGCGCCCATATCTACTCGCCACTTTACCCGCGAGATCCAGCATCTTGCCATTCGCATCCCTCATCAGACTCACAATCTCCAAAGCCTTCATACCATGGTCCTCACCCGCCAGACATTCCAAGCCGAGTAACTGGAGCAGCGCACGATCAATTGCCACTTCCAGCGTGGTCAGCGCAGATTTCTGAGATGCCGTGGGACGCGTGTGCAGCAGTGTGGAAGAAAGCTGTGAATGCAGCGTCGAAGCAAGAATAAAGGTTTGTTCGTGGTCCTGCTGCTTCTCCTCGTTGCTCTGTGGCTTATCGTCGTCCTCTTCATCTTCCATGTCGCTCTCCTCGCCTCTTCTGTTCTTCTTGCTCTTGGCCTTGTCAACCACACTTGTGAGTGGTATCTCGAAGCCGAATTCGGAGAGATGCGGGACGGGAGCTGAAGGGTATTGTTCTCGACCTTTGATGATCATGCAGTGAAATTTCGCGCCTGTACCATCAGAAGCTGTGGGGGATGAGGCAACGCCGACGGGCCAGTATGATTCTTCTTTGCCACCACCAGCACGTCGCGAGAGGAGTTTTGTATCGAGCATGGGGACCCAGCGGGCTTGGCCGGTACTTCTCCAGCCGAGAAGGGTCAGCAAGACGCCTTCAGAATCATAGATATATGGGTCGCCTTCTGCGGAGAAGAAAACCGAGGTCAGCGTTGTGCCGGGGGGTAGGGCGAGGATATCAGAGTCCTGGTATACTATGTCGTGCTTGATGTTCTCGATGGTGTAGAGGAGTTGTGTGCTGAGGTCGTTTTGGATGGGCCCGTTTCCAATGGTGAGGATGTAATCGCGCCACGCCGCACAGGTAACTGCTGGCGAGCTCTTTTGCCTGTAGACGCGTACTGGTAGACCGAAGAGAGAGTATATGCGCACGTAATTCGCTGACGTAGTCACACAGACGTAGGAGTCTGATAACGCAATCGCAGTGACAGACTCCCCAGTTGGAAGATTCGTCCGCCACTCGGTTCTTGTTGTCCAAGTCTCATGCGGCCGGTAGTATATCATCGCAGGGTTGCCGTCACCAGTGCTGTTGGGCTGGCAGGCAAACAATGTACCATTCTCGTTTAGGCAAGATTTGTCGTATAGGAAGATGTCGGTGAAGTGGAAGTTGCGGAAAGTGTGCTCGTCATAGAACTTGACACTCACTGTATGGTGTTTCCCCTCCTGTTCCACAGTCTCGACGTAGCCAGTCAAAGAACAGCAGAGTAACCGGCGGTTTCCACGCCAAGGTGTGCTGCCTGGCTGAAAGGGTTCGTGGACTTGAGGACGGAACAGGGCGGAGCTGTATGCGCGGCGTTTGGAGGCTGGTTCTGCGCCTCTGGTAAGATGTCCGTTTGGACGCTTCTTCGCGGCCGTGACCGTGGGGGCGTATCCAGCACCATCGTCGTCAATGACAAAATCCTCCATCTCTTCATCCCCGTCTACTTGGGCTTCGTCATCTTGGAATTCGGGGCCCAAGATATCCTCTAGAGAATCCGGTGTCCCACTCCTCTGCCTCGGCCGTCCAGGAAGGGTCTGTACATTGCCATTTGTGAGCTTCGCTGGTTGTGGAACACCGGCTCGTCCTTCTGAAGGGTCGTGAAAGAAAGGCGCGGAAACGGTAGGTTTTTGTAGTAGGGGAAGGTGTTCGTCGGGTACGAGGTCGGTATGGATGAAGAGTTCGCCTTCATTGTTGGTGTATGAGAGAATATTCTCTGTTGGATGCCATGCCATGGCCAGGATAGTAGCTTTGACATCGTCGAACTTTTTGAGTTGCTTCTGTGTCTTGGTATCCCAGAGGCATAGGCTCAGGTCGCTCGAGGTAGTCGCCAACAAGGCTCCGTTGGGTGACCATGCCGCCGCTGTGATATCAGCTGTGTGCCCCGTTTTGAACACTCGCTGTCTCTCCCAGTCGATCGTCGACATGACCTGTATTTGACGCATAGCGGTGGGTGTCGCGAACGCTCGTCCATCTGGATGCCAGAGGACCTTGGAACTCGTCTCTGCATCTGCCTCTAGGCTCTTGATCATGCCTTCCACCTTGTTGACCATCTCAGGCTCATCGCCGTCCAGCTTATACATGTAGAGGTGACCATCGGTGCAGGAAACGGCGAGTTGGGTTCCGGTCTTGTCAAAGGAAACATGCTTTACGGCTCGTGGCTGTTCGCGCAGTGTCTTCATGCTCTTGTCTTTGGTGTTGACGAGGTTGACGACGAGTTCGCTGTGGCTGTTAGCGACGGAGTCGTATAGGTGGAGCCATGTACATACTCGCTCGCAACGGCAATCCAGTTCCCATCCGGACTGAGAGCAACGTCGCGTACCGGCAACGTAGTTCTGACGAGAATCTCTTCAAACTTTCCATTCTCAAGCGAGAACCTGCTCACTGTGCCGTCCTCTGAGCCTGTAATGAAGTAACCATTCTACGCGGAGAATCAGTGTATTGTCTCAACCCCAACGATGCAATGCAACATACACCAGCAACCACAGCCGTGTTGTTCTCCTGGCATTCGTCCACAGTGACGGGCTCATCGTCGGACCCAGTAGTGAAGATGCGGCAGTAGTTGTCGACTCCGGCCGTGACGAGTTTCTTTCCGTTTGGTGTGTATGCGAGGTAGGTTGCGCCGGGGGCATCTAACGACTTCAATTAGCATGACATGTCCAGACGATGAATCGGGTTCGCTTACGAGCCTGTCGAGCACGTAAGCGCTGTGTCGTAGCCATTGTGGTATGCAGTGATGGTTGCTGCTCACCGCGTTTGGTTCGACGCGACCGCGTAAAGTGGGTGAGGCTAGCGCGCTTTCAAGGCGCATCCCCGCCGTGCTCCATCATCTCTACCAACACCAGTTCCGCCAAGGCCTATGATACACTACCCGCCACAGGAAAATGCCTTTCTCTGATACGCCGATACTCCACACAGGCAACTACAAGGGGCGTTAAACTTCACCTTACATGGCGATACCCTACCCAGGCAGCTACAGGGGATCTCGGGAGTATTCAATTTTCCCGTGTATGGCTTCTCCGCTCCCACACTAAAAATGCACCCCATACCCAAATATGCCTAAGGGCGCTCATTAGTCAGTACGCCGCCTCTACCCGTGAAAAGTTCCTGGGCCTGGTAAACCTCGCAGTCATCTCATCTTGGATTTTTCTCTGGAGAAAGCAAACGCAATGGTATTCGCCGACGAAGAGCAGCCTCTGCTCAGGATCATATCACACGAATACGAAAGTATCCAACAGGAGCGCAATAGTGGAGAAGCTGGGGATGACGCGCTTGAGTTTGAGCCTCTGGACCCTGAGGACCCTAAGAATTGGTCAAAAGCGTTCAAATGGGGAAACGTATTTCTGCTTGCCCTGATGGCATTCACAGTGTACGCGCATTCCATCGTATTCGTGATTTCTGTGAGAGCTTGAAGGCTGACTATGTTCGCAGCACGTTTACTTGCATCGGCGTTGTGCCGGTGGCCAGCACGATTGTCGAAGACCTTGATGGGAAGCACTCGAGCTCTGCGAACAGCGCCCTACTCGTTACCATCTGGGAACTTGGAGAAGCTGCCGGACCCTTGCTCATCGCACCACTATCAGAAATCTTTGGACGATATCCTGTTTTCAACGCTTGTAATATCGGATTCATCGCTGCAACTATTCTAGCAGTACTAAGCCAGAACAGCGGCGTTTTCATTGCTGCCAGGATGCTCACAGGCCTGTGCGTCGCCTCAAATGTCCTCAATCCAGCCATCATTGGAGATATTTTTGAGAGCGAGGAACGCGGCTCCGCAATGTCTCTGGTTATGCTTGCACCGTTAATCGGAGGAGCCATTGGCCCTGCCATCTCGGGCGCTATCGCGCAAACGCTCGGCTGGCGTCGCATGTTGACCATTGCCGCTGCATTGGCCATTGTGTGCGAGGTCCTCTTCCTTGTCTACTTCAGAGAGACCTACAAGATGACTATTCTGAGGAAAAGAGCAGCAAAGACGATGCAGGAAACCGAAGAAATCCCCGAATCCAAGACCACGCATGAACATCTAGCGAAGCTATGGCACTCGATGACTCGGCCTTTTGCGGTACTATTTGGGTCGACTGTACTAATGCTTCTCTCGTTGTTCGCTTCCGTTGCATTTAGCTTCTTCTATGTCATAAGTGTTTCACTACCAACCATCTTGATCGAGAGGTATGACTTCAGGCTTGTCATGATTGGCACTACATTTATCTCATTCAGTAAGTGGCCTTGGACGTTCCCAATCGCAATAGCTAACGAATGTCCAGGCGTTGGATCTTTCTGCAGTGTCCTAGTCTGCAACTTTACGCTCGATAGAATTTATGTCAAGCTTCGTGGTCCAGATGGTGCAAAAGGAAAGCCAGAGTATCGCCTTCCTCTCTCCATCATCGGTGCGACCCTGCTGCCTTTCTCCGTAGTAGCATATGGCTGGATCGCTCAGTACCGTCTCCCTGTACTCTTGCTTCTTGCCTCCGTGGCCCTCATGGGGTTCTCGCTCCTCCTCACAGTCTTACCGTTATCCGCCTACGTTGTCGACGCTTGTGGCATGTACTCGGCGTCAGCCATGACGGGCGTCATTGTTACCCGATGTCTCATGGGTACTTTCCTACCATTGACCACCGGCCCACTATCTGATGCTCTTGGATATGGACTTGGTTTCAGCATTCTGGGCGGATTGAGCCTGTTGTTGGTAGTTATTCCGATATCGATTTATAAATTTGGAGACAAGTGGCGACAGCATTCAGAATTTACGAAGGACTCTTGAGGGATAGACAAGGAGCAGATATGAAACCTTTGCACCTGCCACGCCAATCACATCCATAGACGTCATTGCCCGGATCGCGTTTTCTTGTTGGGGATCGTGTGCGCAGCAGCTTCTATGAGATTACACGTTGTCTGCTCTGTCCAGAATGCGCATTTCTCCTTGCTCTTTTCTTCGTCGATGCTATCATTATCAACATCCGCAAGCTTCTATCCAACCACGAGCACGTATTCTAGCGTCAAGATCCTAAGTTATCATGAGATTCGCCGTCCTATCGCTCGTGACCCTATCAGCTCAGGCAGTCGCCCAGGCGTACAATGTCCAATCCGACGGCTTCCGTCTTATCTTGAAGTCATTGATCAACGACTCCGCCTACCACGAGTAAGAACTTCTGATCCACTTGGAAGCGATTTTTATTAACAATTACTAGCCACGCACTCGGCACTTGCCATGTAGGCGCAGCTGAGGAAAGTCTATGTCTAACGAACGACACGATTGCCGACCCAGCTCGGCCCTACACTACCTTTTACCACAACACAACCTCCTACAACCACCACAACCCTCAAAACGCGAACGATACGGCAGGAATCCTCAATTGGCCCCTGGAACACAACAACGGCAAAAATATCGTGTCTTCTGCCATGGCCCTCCGTTATTCCGACACACATGACCTTATGCGCATGATCTTTTCGCCCGGGAAGTCGAGTTACCAAACTGTGTATTTCGAACAGGGGAACGGCAGTTACAGCACCATGTATATCGCCGTCAGTCTCAATAATACCGGTAGCGTACCTGCTTTCTTCATTCCACCAGTCAAGGTTACGAATTGGTATATGTGTACCAAGTACTTAATGTGGAACATGGGATTTACCATAGAACCATCAGATCCGAATTGTTCAAAGGTTGGCGTTGAGAGAGTTTGGGTCTGAGGAAGTGGGGGTCGAGAAGTATGTCAAGTTTCTCAGACATGGTTGCCATGCATGTTGGTCGGGTAAGTAGAGTTGCTGCTCATGGTGCTTTGCTAGCGGCGGGCATAGAAGTCTTGGAGGCTTCATTCTTTCGTTATCATTGCTAGTCTCCTTTCTGCATATTCCTAGAATAATACAATCAATTCCTTGTACAGCGTAGCTATTGTGAATAAGAGGCTTCCGCGACTACGTCTGACAAGGCCTCGTTCCATTACATGCAATCCCAATCATGTCTCAGCCTTGCGTAGTGTCCCTTTCCGTTTCGTTGGTCGCCACGCAACTGATATCTAGCAGATCTGGATCGACGTTGCGGCATTCATAGACTGGCGGCTCTCGACTAGGTACATGAACAGTAATGTTCTCGGCGCGTATGTTACTGCATCGCTACAATCAGATGCGTCAGCACTACTTTACTACTGATCTGGGTACGACTGCACTTACATCAGGCGCGCTGCAAACCAAGGTACCTGCTTCCGGGTCTTCCTTTCTGGATGTAGTTCCGTACATGTTTTTGATGGTGATATCGGAGATGGTCAAGTTTGCCTGCAGGGAGTTCATCAGCATTAATACGTAGTCTCCAGCCTGACTGTTCGCATTGCTTACTGGATGCTCTGCACACAGCGTCTGGTTCTTCTGCCCATAGCACTGCGTGATGGTAATCGCGCGATCATTGTTATCAACGCGAAACGTGTCGTATGTAACGTTCCTCACGCGTCCAAGACCGCCGCCGCCGTTCAGCAGCGTCTGGAAGCTTGTTTGGATACCAGGCCAGACCTTAATACGCGCGCTGTCACTAGAGTTTGTAAGAGAGACGTTGTAGATGTAAAGGTTCTCTACAATATCGGTCTTGTTGGCATATTGGCCTAGAGAGCCGACACTCATGCCGTGGGAACCCGTGCAGTCTAAGCCCTGGACGACGACGTTGGTGCTGTTGGGTTTGAATGAAACGCAGTCTGGTGATGGTCAGCTTGTGGTAAGGTAGGTTTGAGGAATACAAAGGTTCCTACCATCGGTGTTGATGATGTATGAGTCCTGGATGACAACACGATCTGAGCGGTACGTATCCCAGCCATCGGAGTTTGCTATCTCGACGTCGTTAAGGCTCTACAGGGCTGTGAGTCTAGTGGCTGAGCAACCAGAATGGAAACTTTACCTCTGCGCGTAAATCCATGTTACTGATGAGGATGTCGGTACTGTTTGCAATGATATTGAACCACTATGAAATGTCAACAAGCAGGAGATGAAAGCCAAAACTGCATCCTTACGTGTGGCGAGTTTCGCATGCGCAGATTTGACATGGTAGCTCCCTCCATCCCATCAAAGGCAAACAACATAGGTCGCCGCAGCTGCAATATACACGGGTCAGATACATGTGCTTGAGATGGTACCTCCACCGTTGACGAAATCCTTACTCACACTTTTGTTAGTCTGAATCTCCTCCCAGTAAGCTTGACCGTGCCCATCGATAATGCTCTTCTCCCTGCTCAGATCGCCATAGATGTTCACGTCCTCGCCACCCCATTTCCAGTATACAGACTGATTTTGGAAGTCGTACTTGAAACTATTCTCCGCCCAGTAGTAGACATCGCTTGCATCGAAGTGTATTTCTCCGGTGATGACCACGTCGATGTGTTTGAGAAAGGTCAGATCTAGAGGCGAGCCTATGAGATAGGATTGATCGAGGACAACTGTACCGCCATTGTTACACTTGTGGAAGGAATCGAGGATGCATGCTGCGTCGTCGCGGTCCGGAGCTGTTCCTGGTGCAACAAAACAGAAGCGTTTGGGTTCTCGTGCCGGTGAATACGGCATTGGTCTACCAGAGTCATACGGGGCAGGGATGATGTTTGGTCGCTTAGGAAGGTGGTGGCTGTGAGTTGCTGACGCCGTAGCGAATGCGGCAAACACTGAATGGAGGCACAGACTGGATCGCATGTTGACAAGTAATGGAGTTGAGCAGAGAGCGTACGGATTCCGTCTTTAGGCCTCGTTTACACCTATATATGAATTCAGTGCAGGTGTGACGATCCTACGGGTTCGAGCTCGCACGTCCAGCCCGCTGTACTGGGAGGATCTGCCACTCTGCGCGGATGCACGCCATACAAGAGAAAAATCGAACGCCACTCCTGTATTTGCCTAGGTAGAGTATCGCTGTATAAGAGAAGATTGATTGCTCTCTGTAGTTGCCTACTAGGGTGTTCGATATTTCCCTTGTATGGCGTGAATGCATATGTTGCATACGTGGAATCACATTGACCCGGTCGGCCGTTCGGTACATCAGACAACGACATCAGTCGTCTCGCAATTCAACATCCATTGGATCAGCGCGGAGATGAGGTAAATGCTGGCAAACAAGACTTGCAGCGATGCTTCTTAAGCTTAATGGGGGGTGCGGGGGAAGCTTGGCAGTGTCATTTCATGCGGATTATCCGGAGCAGCGAACCGCCTAGGGCGATCATGTTAGTGAACAGATGATCAGAGGGGAAGGAGGATGTTGATCGGAATGCTGCACTGTACTTCGTCCGCGGGTCCGTGCGCCAATGTTCTCACGCATTGAGCCGATGCCCACCAGCAGAGCATCACCAACCCAACGGCCCGCTCCACACACGCGACGATGAAGACTTCACTCGCCACCCTCTCCTCCTTTGCGAGTCTCACGAGCGCCGCGCGGTTGCTCCTCCAAATCCCAAACACGGTCCTTGTCAACCCGTCTACCCTCCCCTCGACGACACATGCAACGCTCCAGTCTTCAGGCCCGCCCCTCGATGCCTATCTTACGCGCTCCAACACATTCAACTTCAACAACGTGAGTGCCGGCAGCTACCTGGCTACCGTGCATTGCCGCGACTATGCGTTTGAGCCGTTGAGGATCGATGTCACTGTGGAGGAGACGGTCGAGGGCAGCGGGGAGAAGAAGGAGGTGATCAGGGCATGGCAGACCTTCTTGGGCAATGAATGGGACAACAAGGGAGAGAGTCGCGGCGAGGGCGGAAACGGCCTGGTGATCGAGGCCCGGCCGGTGGTACCCAAGTACTTCTACCAGGAGCGACAGGGCTGTGAGTTGTCATTCGTGACCACGTGTGTTATGAGGCGACCTTGCTAACGTATCCTAGTCTCGCCGTTATCGTTCTTGAAGAACCCCATGATTCTTATGGCCATCGTCTCCATGGGCCTCATCTTCGGCATGCCCAAGCTGATGGAGAACAGTGAGTCGCTGAACTCTCGTCACATGCAGACACCTACTAACAACCATTTAGTGGACCCCGAGATGAAGCAAGAATTCGAAGAGATGCAAAAACAAGGCGTCTTGGGCTCCGGCTCCACCAACACGGCACAGCAGCTACAGAACTTCGACCTCGCTTCGTGGATGGCGGGCAAGACGGATTCGGGCACCACGAGCGCGCGGACACAGAGCCCTGCCGGGCAGGCCAAGAAACGATAAATGGCGGATATGCATGGCTTCGGAGGGCATCAAAGTGCTTAGTGCCCCCGAGGCAGAGTACCTTCATACATTCCTAGCGAGCAACACACATTGTAGTCATCTCGGCTCTGTTTTCTTAGACCTTGATACAAAATCTAATGCAGGGGAAACCATGTTTCACATTGGGGTCGCTCGTTTGTCTAGTCATCAGCCACTGCAATGCATGAGCCTTGGCTAACCAGCCCAGAGCCGTGCTAGTAAGCTAGACCACTTACCCAAAACTCGAAGCATTTCATCTCACAGAAGCAGCTTGTTACATCTTCAAGTTGCTACACGAACCAGCAAAACACTCTCAACCCAACTTCCGCCCCGCAGCTTACCAAAGCGTGATGGCTGCTTATTCACGCTCTTGGTACACATCCTAGCCAATCGGGTAGTCGTTACTCCCGATAAAGGCAAGCCTCAGTCATCCGTGCCAATATAACCCCCCTGGGTTCACCTTCTCCTTTTACTTGATTTGATCGTGCTAAATTTCCTTCCGCCTCGTGATGAGCGCGGAAAAGCTCGTTTCCATCCAATTGTACCCCGAAGATATACATGACTCTTTTCTCAATAGATATTGCATGTAGAGTCCTAAAAGCGCCTTTTTAAAATATACATGACTAGGTACCATCCCAAGGATACGACTTGGCAGATACGGGTTCCTTCAGAAAATGGCAGACACTCCGCACACCGGCACCGACACATCAGCAGGCACGACAGCACAGCACGAATCTCACTGGCATCACCATGCTCATTCCAGTCACCACACAGGCAAGAGGCTACGGCATTTTCTCAGACCTGATGGAAGAAAAGTGCACATTGCAAGTTCACCCGATGAAGCAAACCACATGAGGAGGAAACTCGGTGCTGCAGAGGAGAAAGAAGATTTCGATTTGGTCGTCCATGGATCTCCCGAACATGTAAGTTTTGGTCGACCGAGATTGTAGTCAGTTCGTGAGTAGCAGTAGATACTAACCACAAACACAGATCGAAGCCCTCCGTCATACGCACGCCCACCACACAGCGCGTCACCGCCAACTGCATGAAGACCACGGCGACCTAGCCCAAGAATTCGAGCGCGTGATACGCGATCTCGACGCCCTCTCCACCGAACTCCACATGCTAACCTCACACGCCGTGCAGCTAGACGCCAACTTTTCCAAATACGGCTACTCGGCCCATCTCCGCACCAAAGAAGACTTCGACACCGCAGACCCAACAAACTCATCAGCCTCTTCCTTCTCCTTTGACAAGGAAACATGGCATGCAGAACGCCACCACGGAGCCAGTATCCGTCTTTACCAGAAGCCCATTGTGCGCCAGTATTTCCACAAGGGTCTCCTATGGCGCGCAAAAGAAGCCCAAGAAGTCGCCTCGTATGAACTGTTCATTGACCTCTTCTACGTGGGCATCATCGCCATCACCGGTGATTCTGCGGCTGAGCACCCAACAGGCCAGTCTCTGCTTCGTTTTTCAATCACATTCATCATGGGCTGGAAGTTCTGGACAGATATCGGCGTCCTGGTGTCGTGGTTCGATAGCGACGACGTTGTGAGACGGCTTTCGGTGCTTTTCTTGCTCACGTGTCTATTGGGGTTCACGACAAATATGATCGAGGCATGGGAGAGGACGTACGCACCGCTCGTAGCGTTCTATCTGGCAGCTAGGCTGTTTGTGACAACGAGCTTCTTTTGGTATGCGTGGGCCATTCCCATGGTTAGAGGGACGATGTTGGGCAACGGGGTTGTCATGCTCATCCCCGCGGCACTTTGGATCGGCAGCATACATGTCGAGGAGCCGGCGAGACAGGGTGTCATCTGGACGGCTCTTGTGTTTGACTTGTTTGGCCAGTTTAGCATGGTACTGCTTCAGCGGCCTGGGTCGCCGGTGTACAAGTTCGTCCCAGGTTGGGTCAAGAGGAGTCTAGAGTTTTTTCCGGCGACGAACATCGAGCACCGGATTGAGCGGACGAACGCGTTTGTCACGCTTGTTTTTGGATCCTGTGTGCTGGGCCTGTTGTATCAGAGCAGTGTTGAGATGGGCATCAATGCTTTCTTCGGCAAAGCTGTCTTGGGACTCATCCAGGCCTTTGTCTTCAACTGGATGTACTTTGAGATGGACTCTTTCAATCTGCATACTCATGCAATTCGGAGGCACGTATACTCTGGTAAGTAACATGCTTATTTTTTCTCCACAACCCAACCTCTCTTTCTCTGGCGACACCGCTAACGACCACAAGCATTGACATGGTCCTCCATCCACCTCCCCTTCGTCATGTCCTTCGTCCTCTCCGCATCAGCCCTCGGCGTCCTGGTTCGTGCCCACGACATATCCTCAGCCCCTCTCGACTCGTTATCCGAAACCTTCATCGCCCGCTCCGAAGACCACATCTCAGAGGGCTTAGTATGGTTCTACTGCGGCGGTCTGGGCGTCTCCCTTCTCTGTCTTGCCATCATTTCTGCATCACACGTTCATCGCACGATCCCTAATCAACGCGTCCGCAAACCTGTTCGTCTCGCCTACCGCGCTTGTGTGTCTATAATCATAATCACACTGCCTCTTGCGCACTTCAATAGTCTGCAGCTGATAGCAACAACTACGGGCTTGGTGGTATCCGTGTTGGTGTTGGAATTGGTCGGTGTGTCCTGCTGGGGCGATAACTTCTTCTGGGAAAAGGAGTGTAAGAGAGATCGGGCGACGTACAGCGCAAAATGTGCTATCAAGAGGGAGGAATTGGAGAAGAGTGCTCGCGAGGGGAAGGTCGTGGATGTGGAGGAGATTGCGAAGAGGGAGCAGGGAGAGAAGGGAGTTGTAGGTGTAGTTTGAGTGATCAAGTCGGAATCGTAGTCAAGTGGGATTGGATATATTTGTTAGAGATGAAATGTCAAGGTTTTTAATATAGGTATGGTTGTCGTAAGCCAATAGGCCGTATTAAAACATCTTTAGCTGCTTGGTCAAGCGCCTCAGCCATCTACAGAGGTAACCCTCGTCCATCCGCCTGCTACTATTGTTCTGAAGCAGTGACCTTTTGTTGCTCATCATAGAACCGGATCGTACGGCCAGGAATGACACCCTCGTCTGAACCCGGCACATCACTATTGGCTCCACCATCTACTCGCGGACCTTCGCCATCCCTAGCCGTGGTATTGACATTGCTCATAGGCAACGGCACCTGAATAGGCGCGCGCGCGGAACTAGGTGCTCTTGATGTACTCGCCGAGCTAGTCCCCGAACTTATCAAAGTCCTACCAATGCGTACAACCCGGTTCGGCAGAGAATCACCGCCGTTACGCGACCAGCCGGGACGGCGGCGTATACGCACTTCAGCATCAGTCGTGGGGCCATTGACATCCTCGATGTGGAAAGCAGGTTCGGGTTCGTACTGAGAAGTGGATCCAGTACGAGCAAAAGATAGCGCTGTGCTTAGGGTGCGAGGAATAAAAAAGCCGAGTTTGCCTAGTGGAATGGAGAGACCGTGGACGACCTAATCGACATTAGATGGAGAACTGAAGTATTGAAAAGAAGAGTGGACTTACGACTGAACAGATTACTAGGAACCAGATCACTACGTTCATAACTTCCATGAGATATGCTGCATCTTCTCTGACTTCACCGTCGACCTTGATCTCAGCCAGGAACTCAAGACTGACGTATAGATAGAAGACGGCGCTCACACCAATCGGACCGAAGAAGCCTACGAAGAGTGCTTGTCGCCTTTGCTCAATCTGATGAATCTGTTTATGCATGGCAAAGATGATGGGCGGTCGGCGCAGAAGCAAGACCAGGATGCCCAATGGAATGAGTCGGTAGATGGGGATGACTGGAGAGTGCGCGAAGAGGTGCCAAGGACAAACGGCGCCGAACCAGATGAATATGGAGACATTAAGCAGCATATCGATGGTTGGCTGGAACGAGTCGTCCATCGTCTCGAGGCGGAACCAGTCATCCCACGTAAACGTGTTGCCGGCGATGAAGCAGGCGAGCACATCGTCGCTGCCAATCATGCCGCATGTACCGATGATGAACAGCTGCATACAATGTTAGCAAAGTTTGAATACATTAGACTAAATTGGGGTCTTACAGCCAGAGTGATGGCAAAAACCAAGAAGCTTTCGCGATCGACGTATTTCCGCTCTTCAGCCCAATGAAGCAATTCTTTGGCAATCCAACCCACTGTAGCTCCATAAACCACACTGAGTATGATGGTATATCCCCACGTCTCGCCAAACCACAGCCCGACAGCGACTCTAGTACTGTTGTCGGAACCTTGTCCACCATGACCAATATGCTGGATAAGGTAAAGCGGGAGAAAGAGAAACGGGTAACCAAGGCCATCGTTCGCTCCGGACTCAGCCACGATAATCTTCTGCAACTCCTTCGGAATGTTCTTGTCTGCAAACTTTCCTTTGACGATGGAATTCGACAAGACAGGGTCCGTGGGTGTGACACAGGCGCCTACAGCCAGTGCTTGCAGAAAGCTGATATGTGGGACCAAAGCAAAGACGATGAGGCTGGTTACGAGCCACATGAACGTCATACCCGGGCCGATGAGCAGAGCTAAGCTCTTCCATTCCGTCTTTAGGTATTTTGACGGTAGTTGCACACCCGCGAGTACAAGTTGGACACCCAGCACCAGGCGCGTAAAGTAAAGGGTGATGGTATCGAGAGTTTCGACATTGTTCAGAGCATACTCCTCTGGTTTGATCCAATTCGTGGCATGTGGCGAGAAGACGACTCCAGCGATGAGTGATATTACTGAGAGAAGTCGGTTAGTACGTGCTCCTAATTCAGGATCGGAGGAAATTGACTTACAAGCTTCGCTCAGATAGTACTTTTCTTTCAGCAGATAGCTAACCAGCCCGAAAAGCGTAATGAATCCTCCTAATGACGCACAAACAATGTTGAAGTTGTTAACCGCCAAGGTAGGCATGGCTGGCCACCGTCCCTGGGTCGGATCCTCAAACCCGACTAACGGCTATGTCGGCTTCCTCACTGGTTCTGTTGAGTTCTCGGCGAGGCTTCACGGCAAAGCTTAACAGATATTTCTCCTGCTTCACGAAGCTCTTGGAGCCGAGAAGAACGACTGCGACTCTTTCTCTTTTCGTCTGGAATGATATTTGTTGTCCTCGTAAAGATAGTCCGCTGCTTTGTGGGGTAATTCGGCGCAATGATCTTGTGGGAGGTCTGTAATACCTCCACCGCAAGACGAACGATAGCGAAAGTTTGTTGGTGATGACAAGAAGCTTGATCCCGCAAGAGATCAATAGACGACTATACAAGTGGAAATATGCGGAGTGTTGACGTCTTGGAGAGTTCATGAATAAGGCGAACGTGGGTCGCACGCGCGTAGCGCCTTGGCCAACAGCTTATCCGAGGCCATTTCAAAGCTTGGTATTCCGAGTTTAGATGCCTCAATGTTCCATGACTACAACAGGACAAGATCTTGAACAATTCGCGCGAGTGGCGCTCTGATTCTCTACATTCCATAGGTCACGTGCCAAATTCGAGAAAAAACGATTCACAATGCTTATTTACAATCCCAATAGAGCCCAAAATTCTACCCTGGCCGAATGCACATCTATACGTTCGCTGCCGCTGCTGCCTGAGGTCCATATCCGACTTGTGGGTATGGCTCGCCAGGTGCCATGAAGTTTGTCTTTGGGTTATTCTGAGCTTTCGCCGCTGAGCAACGGGCCATTGTTGGTGAGCTGTGCAGTCATTAGCATGATGTAACAAAATGGAGGGAGGATGTCAATGCGACTTACTTTCTCGAGATGACATCTGTGAAGAAGAAGTTCTCAATGGGGTTCTTCAGTGCTTGACCAGTCGCTTGTGCACCCTGGTTCTGGTCTACTAGCTGAACCTTGCTCAAGCTAGGCAGCGATGCGGGCTCAACAAGGTCGTATCTTCTGAGAGCAGGCGAGATCTCCTCCATGCGGTCTCGGAGTTGCTCAACATCGTCGTAGGGCAGCTCAGCACCGAGATACTCTGATGCTGCTCGCACGATCTTCCAGTCTTCTCTTGAAGCGCCAGGGAGGCCGACAGCAGCACGAGTCATTTGTACGCGACCCTCAGTGTTGACGTATGTGACCGACTTCTCAGTGTATGCGGCACCAGGCAAGACGACGTCGGCGAACTGTGCGCCACGGTCGCCGTGGTGACCTTGGTAGACAACAAAGGCATCCTTGGGGATGTCGGCCTCGTTGATCTCATCCGCACCCATGAGCCAGACGAACTTGGCCTTGGTCTGGGCAACCTCGGACGATGGAACAGTGAAGCCAACCTCGTAAGCACCAGTCCGGGAAGCAGTTCGCTGCAAGATGTTGAAGCCGTTCCACTCCTCAGTCTGGAACTTGTCCTTGTTCTTCTCGACGAAAGATCCAACCTGCTCGTAGATAGACTTGGCGTCAGGGTGTTCTGTGACACCGCTGCCGACAATGATCATGGGCTTCTTGGCATTGGCCAATTTCTTTCCAAACTCTCCGGAAAGAGCGCTCTTGAGGTCGTTGGCATTGCTTCCAAGCTTCTCGTATTCGAAGGTGCTCTGGAAGTCCTCGCCAACGTAGCCAATCTCAAGGTCTGTTCTCAGCCATTGCTTCCTGATGCGGGCGTTGAGGACAGCAGCCTCCCATCGGGGATTGGAACCAATGAGGAGGATGTAGTCAGCATCTTCAACGCCGTAGATCTTGGAATTGAAGGCGTAGTTTGACCTGACATCGATACCGTGCGCAATGGGCTCGCTGCCACCGGGCTGGTCGAGAGCCAGGTTGTCTGAGCCGAGCTTGTTGGCAAGATCCTTCATGGCGACCAGCGCTTCGGTCTCGACAAGGTGGCCAGCTACAACCTTGAACTCGTTACCCTTGGGCGCGATCTTCTTGTATGCGTTGCCAATCTCGACGAGCGCCTGCTCCCAGGTCGCGGGCTGGAACTGGTCGTCAACGCGGACGAGTGGGTTGACCAGGCGCTGTGTGCTGAGAGCATCGCAGGCGAAACGGGTCTTGTCGTTGATCCATTCCTCGTTGATGTCGTCGTTGAGGCGGGGGAGAACTCGCATAACCTGGATACCACGGGAATCGATGCGGATGTTGGAACCCAAGCCGTCGAGAACATCGATGGACTCAGTCTTGTACAGTTCCCATGGGCGGGCCTTGAAAGCGTAGGGCTTGGAGGTGAGAGCACCGACGGGGCAGAGATCGATGACGTTTCCAGACAGCTCGGTGTCAAGGGCGGTTTCGAGGTATGTGCCGATTTCTAGGTTGTTGCCACGGCCGAAGGATCCAAACTCGGGAGCACCAGCGATATCGTTGGAGAAACGGACACAGCGTGTGCAGTGAATGCACCTGTTCATGGAAGTCTACTTTTGTAAGCATGCTTCTTGGGACGAGAGAGCTTGTAAGAGGCTACCTTGACCAACGGGCCAACGTTCTTGTCCTCGACCGCACGCTTTCCCTCGAGCTCGTGGAAGCGTCCACGGTCGGCACCGTATCTCATTGACTGGTCTTGGAGATCGCACTCGCCTCCCTGGTCGCAAATGGGACAATCGAGAGGGTGGTTGGCAAGCAGAAACTCCATGACACCCTCACGCGCCTTGTGGACGAGAGGCGAGTCGGTCTTGACAACCATGCCGGGCTGTACGGGCCATGCGCAGGAGGCGACGGGCTTGGGCGCCCGCTCTACCTCGACCAGGCACATACGACATGATCCGGCAATCATCAACTTCTCGTGGTAGCAGTATCGGGGGACGGTAACTCCGGCCTGGTCGCAGGCTTGGATGAGGGACGAGCCGGCTGTAGGAGCGCGTTAGAACTGTCTGTGCCGTCACCAGGGGATCCGTGCCGGCCTCGTACCTTCGACTGATACCTTCTTTCCATCTGCGGAACCCGTTAGCATACCTCGCCGCCCGCAATGGGGAGCGGCACAAACCGATGGTGAGCTCAATGTCTGCTGGGCGGCGGGCCGAGGCACTCAAGGCCCGGCTGCCATTGAGGGCTGCGCGGAAGGCAGGCCTCTTGAGCGACCGGATCATCTGTTGCCGCAGCATTGTGAGGCTCTGAGCGATGGCGATGGACGTGTGGCTACGGAGCTTCAACTGACGTTCATGATGGGAGCGCTATGGCTTGGCGTTTGAATAATCCACCCGTGATTGGCCAAAGCGCCGCCCGCGCCTTCCACAAAATTCTCGCCGCCCGCCCTCCGACCTTTTCTTCTTCACTCATCCTGGGCACAATTTATTGTAGGAAAGTTCGGCTCTCTACCTTGCTATCCTCTATTACGTGCCCTATAGCACGACTCACCGTGCGAGGTAGCTGGAGCAGACGAGGTTTTCTGATGATATCTTGTTCCTTACCAACGTCGCTACATTATGATTGAAGAAGCTGCTTGCGTCTGGAGCTTGAGGTGCATGGGCAGCACATGGCAGGCTGGACGCTGCTATGCGGTAGAGAAGACATGCCTTTCGTCTAGGTAGCTCTTGCTGAAGAATCCTCCGGGCGCAATCTCTGGATGTGTGACACCTCTTGAGCTGTTGAATTCTCGATTGTCAATTCTCGATGCTCCGTCTGGGGCGGTGTGTATGTGCAGCAGAGCTTTTCTAGTTTACTAAGCCTGCACTCTGGCAGTGATACAACGACCCATCTTTCACAGCAGCCTGGAGCGACATCACTACGGCCAAGCCGAGTGAAATTGGCCCTCCGTGCGTCAAACAGGCTGATCAGGCCCGTTCAGAGATGCGGCTCTGCTGTTGTTACGCTTACGCCGGGTCACCGCGGCCACTGTGTGCGGGGAACCCAATCTACTCATCTCACTTCTTGACATTCACGAATATTCACAATCAGCATGCTTGTTTCTAGTCGATCAGAGACTTTTGAATTTATTCAAACCCTCAAGGGTCTGCTATAACAAATCTACAAACTACACCAGGCTCATGTTTGACTGGCCCATCTAGTTCATGCGCCACACCGAGAAGCAATATGTCCAGCCTCGTCGGGCGGCTCCCGAACGCCATGGCAGATTAATCCGCTCTAAAATATAAACAGTCGTAATCGTCGCTTACTCGTTGTCGCTCTCAGGGCCGACCTCCATCTTCGCAGCCTTCTTGGCTCCGGGAGCATCGAGCTTCTGGGGTGGCGTACCGAGACCATTGTGGTTGCGGAAGAATAGCACACCCTTGCCCTCGCCCTCGGCACCGACGCTGGGTTCGACCCACTGGCACCAGCGTGCGCTCTTCCACAAAGCCTTCAGGAAACCGACGGTGCCATCCTTGGTGTCAGAGCGGTAGTGACGGCCCATAACAGGCTTGATGGCCTCGGTGGCCTCGTCGGCGTGGTAGAAGGGGATGGTGGAGATGTAGTGGTGAAGAACGTGGGTCTCGACGATACCGTGGAGGAGATGACGTCCGATGAAGCCAAATTCGCGGTCAATGGTAGCAGCGGCACCGCGAGTGTAGGTCCAGGTGTCGGCGTCGTAGTGGGGGAGGGTGGGGTCGGTGTGCTGCAAGAAGGTGATCATGACGAGCCAGTGGTTGACCCAGAGGTAGGGGAGGATGTACCAGACGAGCAGGTTGTTGAAGCCGTAGGTCTTGCCGATGGCGGTGAGAGCAGCGATCGTGATACCGATACCGAGGTCGGAGAGCAGGATGAGGTGCTCGTCGCGCTTCTCGTACAAGGGGCTGGCGGGGTTGAAGTGGTTGACACCACCGAAGACGCCGTTGGTCTTGCCCTTGCCCTTGCCCTCGATCTGGCGATCGTGGTTGTTGTGGCCGGTGACGTTGGCGATGAGGTACATGGGCCATCCACCGAGCTGCTGGACGATGGAGTGGAGCAGAGTGTAGATGGGAGTCTCTTCAGCCAGCTCAGAGATCTCGTGGACCGCCTTGCCGACACGGGTAGCGTATACCTCGCGAGTCTTGGGAACAAAGACCATGTCGCGCTCCATGTGGCCGGTGGCCTTGTGGTGCTTGCCGTGAGAGATCTTCCACGAGAAGTAGGGGACAAGGAGAGCGGAGTGGCAGAACCAGCCGACCGTGTCGTTGATCACCTTGGAGGGTGAGAATGCCTGGTGGCCGCACTCGTGGGCCATGACCCACAGACCAGTGCCGAAGAAGCCCTGCAGGACAGTGTATGCAGCCCAGAGCATGGTGCGGAGGGGCATAGAGGGGACTGTCTCGGGGGTCACGTAGTTGTGGAACACGTAGAAGGTAGCGGCGAGCGAGGCGATGTCGCGGGCGACGTAGCCCAGACCACGAATGGCGGAGCGCTCGAAGCAGTGCTTGGGAATGGCATCGCGCAGCTCCTTGATGGTGTAGTCGGGGATCTCGAATTCGTTGCCGTACGTGTCGAGAAGCTTGCCAGTAGCCTTCTTGGTCTGGGGCTGCTCGTCCAGCGAGGACAGCGAGGTGTTGGAGGCTGAGCCGGCTGGCGAGTCAAACGGCGAGGCCGAGACGGAGTTGACAGCCGAGTCGGCTGTCTGGTTCCTCCTCATCGCAGGCTTCTGGGGGCGGGCAGTTGAGGTCGCCATGGTGGTGAAGAATTGAGGGGTGGTGGAGGGGGGAAAAGAGGGTTTGGGGGTGGGGAGCAAGCCTGAGCAGTTGCAGCACCAAAGGGCTTTCAACTGTTGAGATGCAGGGCAGGCTGCAGACGTTGAGGGTGCCGGGAAGGGCAAGTGAGTGGGAGTCTCAGAGACGAGCAAGAGAGTAACTAGGTGAAGGAGGGCGAATTTTGAGCGGGACGGGTGGGAATTTAAGCCAGCGAGTCCAAGGCGGTGTCAATTGGACTTTTGGGTATGCGCCAAAGTAGGAATGGGCAGTCTACGACCAGGGGCGTTCGAGAAGCCGTTCCGCCTCGACAATCAGACAGCTCCAGCTCAGCCCGCTAGCACGCTTTCTCTCTACTTTTGTACATCGCTCTCCACTCGGGGAAAAATTACACTGGCCATTGCAATCACTTGCCACCGCACTGGACACGTCCAGCACTGTCCTTGCGACGTGGAACACGCTTCCTCATCCACCGGCAGCATCCTATTTTTCAGTAGATCCCACTCATCCGCTTACTTGGCGCTTAGCTAGGCACAAGGACGGCAACCAGACCGCTTGTTTGTGCCCATTATCACCCGCAGCCCAGCACCTCGCCTAGAGTTGGAGCCCGCAGGTGCCATGTAGCAGCCACCTTGCCGGGCTTCAACGAGGGGCGATAGCGTGATATGGCGCCGAATCAAACCCGACATGGCATTGCGCACAGCGAGCACTCTCCCCCGCCACCAGCAAAAGAAACGCGCACTCCACAGAGGCCCGCAATGGCTCGAAACCGTTGTGGGTGCACGTCGCAAAAAGTCGGAATGCCTCTCCAGGGTGGTGTGCCCCTCTGCTGCAGGGTCTGGCTTGGCGCGCCAGGCACCATTCAACCAGATTGATTCGCCGAAGACGACGCCGAGGCTGCTCCTTCACCTCGTGAACCCTCTCCGCACGCGAGGGGTCCTTTGGGACACCACGAGCTTCGCATTCCCTCTGATATTGCTGCCAGACGCCCGTATGTGGCATGTGAAGCCATGGTGGCTGTTTCACGCTCATCTGCAGCATCTGTCCAACCGTCGGCTTACATGCCCGGTCTATCGCTGTCCCAACAAACTTTCTACCGTCATCGCGCGTCTAGCTGCTGCCATCGATAGACCGCTTAGCGCCTTCGGTAAACGCTGCTCCATCTTATCGCTGCTACCACACGCTCGCAAGCCATACCGCAACGGTTTCGAGCGGGCGCTGGCTTGGCGGCTAGAGTATACCTTCGACTACGCTTTAACCTTCACATTTGGAATCTATGGTATCGTGTATGTTTCGACGACATTTACTGACTTCTTTCGACACTTCTTTTCGGCCCGTTACACGAGGACATCTCACTCCTCTCAGCCCAAGAGGATTTAGCATTTCAGTCTCATTTCACGCGTATTTACTCTCCGGTATTCCAATTGAGGAAAAAATCCGTCATTTCCTGTTTTCTGTCTTTCGAAAAACGTGGTTGCGCTGCAGCAACATGACCTGTGTAGTCGGGGACTTTCACATGTCAACCCCACTCCACCATTCACACACACCGGGAAGTGGATCACGGAAGATAAAGCGGAGGATCGCCCCTAAAGCCCGTTCAAACGCAGTATCGCGCCCCTCTGATCGATCTTGGAACTTGCAACCTTAATCTTAGCGCAAACTAGCATGCCACGGGGTAGATTTGGACAGTTTCTACCAGTAGCCAACTTCCCACTGCGAGCGGCGATCATATCAGGTGCACTCGAGCATGATCCGTACTGGAAACCGGTCTTTGAAGCTTCGGCAGTCTGAAAAAGTCTTTCACATGTGGCCGAGGTATTTGTTTCATACTGGGCATTTACGCCAATGGAGCGGAGCATCGCCCTCTTTCTTCACTGCCAAGAGGAAGCACAACATCCGCTCTCACTGAGCCCCTAGCATCTTAACGCCCAGAATCAATAGGCGACTCCAATGAGAGTCGACACGGAAGTCCATTTTCTTTCTATTGCCTTGGTGTAACGGCCAATTGGAGGGCCCATCCACGCTCTCTGCACTGCTCTGGCTGGGATCCTTGTCTGCGCACTTCGGGAGGACAATATACTTCTTTTCGCTATTTCTCCCATCTTCGGATTCAATCGCCCCGCGTTTGTCAGCCAAAACTTGGAGCTATGGATGCAAGGTCCCCCGACATTCTTATTCCAAGACTGCTGTAGTGACAGACTGGAAAACCATCGTGTACACCGTTGCGATACTCGAGCCAACAGCAATTGGGAGCGCACAATAGCACAGCCAACAAAATTGACGTGAGGTGGAGATACGCATTCACAATAGTATGGCAGATGCTTATTTCAGCGGACCAGGATGTTGCAAGGCGTTTGCACGGCTCAGAAGACTCGGGGCATCCATGCCGTTCTTCAGTTGAAAGTTCAACCCTATGCTGCCCATAGCCATGGACTGCGGATAACTGGAGGTGACAAACAACAAGACGGAAAAAATTTGAGGCATGTCGATCGAAACACTTGTGTGCCTTGCTGCGCTCGACTCACCAAGAATGCTATAATGGTACAATCATCAGCCTGGAACTTCACACCGGTCCAGAGTCCTACTACGACCCTGACAATAACAGTTTGTCTAGCGGCAATGACCGTCACCAAGAATGTTGGGTAAAGCTTGTATCCTTGGTCGTCTTCATTATCCGACAGGAACCCCCTGGTGGAAAACATTTTTCAGAAGTCTGGTATCGCTAGGATGAGTATGCTGTTCAAGAAGTATTTTTATATCCATATTCTGCGTGGAGAACCATCCTCTGGACGTCCTCTTTCCATCATTCTGTTTGCTAACAAGCTTCCCCATCCTACAACGACCAGATAACCTGTTCCACATCATTTTTCCTGCGAGTATACTTTCGCTGGTCGTTGCGACATATCATGCGGCTCACACATGGGGCGTCCACGCTGGCCTTCGGAACAGACTAACTAGATGTTGTTGGTTCACCCCCATGGATACATGTAAGCGAAATTCCTTCACACATTGGCCTTTGATTCGCGGAAAACGCCGACGGAGTTGCCGTGCGGCATGTTATCGGCTCGTCCTCCAGGGTAGGCCGGAACATAGCTCCATAAACGGAATATCCAAGTAATTCCCGCATGGCTTCAATCTGCTATGAAATTGCGGCGAGCATTCCTGTCACCTCTTAGACTTCCATAGCTTATGGACTAGTTGAATACCAGCCTCCATCCATACATTTCGATCGGGACTCAATCCTTCTGCAGCGCGTCGCCATCTCAAAATGCATAGTGTTGTGGCGCTGTCGTTGTGGCTCTGCGCATCTGGGTTGTCCCTGGCCATACCGAACATAAATTCTTTCGAGGATGTCGAGACGGAAAATGGGCGTATCACAGGCCATCGTTCCCAAGAGGCAAACGAGGTCTGGGAATATTTGGGTATTCCATACGCGCAACCGCCGCTCGGGAAATTGCGATTCGCTGCACCCCAGAAGTACAAGGGCAACGGAACATACGCTGCAACCCGTTTCGTAAGTATTTGCCAGACATTACCATTCTATCGAGTGACAGGTGGCTAAACATCGATACAGGGATAGTAGGCGCTTCGCATAGTAACCCTGGTTGTCATTGAGCTAACGATCCGTACACAGTGACTGCCCACAAACAGCTGCCACCCAGCCTGCATTTCCTGGTTTCACTGATCAAGCGTTGGATATACTCAGTGCCGGTATGGAAAACTTTGCTTCCTACTTCAGACTGGCCTAACATCCTGTAGTATGTGACTATCCATTCATGATCAATCTACGATTAGATACTTATTTTGCACTCCCTTTCTAGTTTACCGCTGGTGCAGGGACATCTCGAAGTGAAGACTGTCTGACTTTGAACATATGGTCAAAGCCAACGGCAAAATCGGTTGAGGCAAAGAAGCCTGTTCTCGTCCTATTCCATGGAGGCCGTAAGTCATCTACCGCCCACTGATATACCCATATCCACTTGCTCACTCTACAGGTTTTGCTGGAGGCAATACGAACACACCATTCGCTAAAGGCCAATACCTTGCCAAAAATGAGGACATCGTGGTCGTCTCGGTCAACTACCGCCTGAACGTGTTCGGTTTCCCTGGAGCACCAAACGTAGACACCAATCTTGGACTGCGCGATCAACGTCTCGCGGTAGAATGGCTTCAAAAGAACGTTGCAGCGTTCGGTGGAGATGCGAAGAAAATCGTCATCGCTGGCCAATCCTCCGGCGGTGCGGCCGTTGACTGGTGGTCCTATGCTTACCAGAAGAACCCTATCGTCCACGGCCTCATGTCTACATCAGGGAATACATTCAGCTTCCCCATGAACTCACCAGAACGGCAACAGTCGAACTGGGACAACCTCACCTCTCTAGTCGGCTGTGGCTCTTCGAACGACATACTAGCCTGCATGCGCCGTCAACCCTGGGAGACAATCTCAAGAGCTGTGACCAGGATTGCTCCTAGCCCAGGTGGCAGCCCCGTCCGTTCAACACCACCTTTCTACCCCCTAGTTGACAACGAGACGGTTTTCGGTGACTACCTTTCTCTCTCAGCATCTGGCAGCTTCGCCAAATTACCTTATTTCCACGGCCACAATGATCATGAACAGGGTTACTATGTAATCCCAGCTTTTGCCCAAGGTCGAAACGTTACAGAGCAGCAGGCTAGTCAGTTCCTCCTCGAGTCCTTTGTTTGTCCCATCTCCCACGAAGCTAGAGCACGTGTTGATGCCGGCGTTCCCACATGGATTTACCGGTACTATGGCGACTGGGACAACACACGTCTGTACCCTACGTCCGGTGCATATCATGGAACCGAGCTCCATATGATCCTTGGGGGTTCTGCAGATGCTAGTGGACTTCCTGAGACTCAAGCTCAGATTGATGCTGTCAGACTCGTGCAGCGCGCTGTTGCGGCTTTCACTGAGGATCCGAGGGAAGGTCTGACCAAGTTGGGGTGGCCGGTTTTCGACCCAGAGAAGAAGAGTTGGGGTGAGATTGCTGTGGGTAACGAAGCTAAGGTGACATTTGCGAAGCCTGGGAAATATGATGCGCAGTGCGGTAACATTACTCTCGGGGCTTTGCAGGGAATGTCGTAAGAAGCAGAGAAGATTCGTTAGCGTGTTCGACCGGGCTGAGTAGTTGTAGTGTATATTTTGCCTTCAATACGTGTATATCATGGGGGAGCCAGCTGTACAGTATCCGAAGCCTGCCTTTCGTGGCGCGTGGAAGAAGGGCCCATAAATGTACGCCACCAATATGATCTAGTGTGAACAGAGTGGGGGGAGTGGGTGCACGCTGGCTGCGCGTCTACATCTCACTCGCGAGTACGTGACCTCACCCTTCCAGCCTTCACACATTTTCTGTAATGTCGTTCTATCTGGGTACAAGCCTTGATCCTGCCTTGCGTAGAACTTCGTCTTGCGGCAGTCCAGGTCCATGCACGAACGCCTAATATCGCGCGAGCCTGTTCTTCTACTTCACATTGTCGTCATCAAGTGCGCCTAGACTCTTTCTATCTTGGTTGGCACATGTGAATATGTCTTCAAGATACATATATACCGGTGCGACGTAACCTTCCCAAACATCATTCAGGCGCGACGAGCGTAGATCATCACCTACTTCTACAGAACCATCGATTATCTCGAAAGAACGACACTTCATCGTAGCCCGATATGCATACAAACATGACTTCTACTGTATCACCGCCACAAGCCATCCCCCCGAATACCATACCTTGGCCTTCCCTCTTTCTTGCCTTGGTTGCCTTCGCTTTAAACCCCATGACACAGCCTGCAGGCATGGCATGCGGCGCAGACGCAGACGTGGGTTTCCTATTAAAGAGCTCTCCCATCATGTGCATTCTCGACGCATTGCTGGCTCTCTACGATCTTCCCTATACATACTTCACTACAGACCGGGCCGAAAGATCATGGCAGACAGTACATACCGACATGATTCGGCGTCGATTCCACAGCGAAATATACGAGGGATTCAAGCACGCCAGACTAGCAGGATATCATGTCAATCGAACCGGCGAACAGGTCCTTCGCGTTTTGGTTTTTTTGCTCAATGTTTCGCAACTGATCAAGCTATTTGGATATGGAGGTCTGGTCTGGACCAAGTTGATCGCTGCACTGTATCTCGGATCTTTCCTCGTCATCGAGGCGTTGGTCGTTTGGCCTGTGGCGACCATGAGGGAAATCGAAGATGCTGAAAAGAACCCATCGGCTGCTAAAGAGCATACGTTCATCGCGCTGGCTGTTGTCTTTATGCTTTATTTTGCATCATCGGCATTTAGGGATATCGCTGGACAGTCGGACCATACGCTACTGCATTGGAGTGGCATTGGGATCTTGGGCTTGGGGAGCATCTTGGTTGTGCCCGCCATGCTCTACGCGATCAAGCATCAAGTGGCAGATACCAAAAGAGCGGTCAAGCATTCATGGATCTTTCTCCTGTTTGTTCCCGGGATTCCTGCTAGCCTCATTGTCGCTGGACGACACGTTCCAGAACGCACGCCAGCTATTGTGCTCGAGGTCACGTGTGCAGTAGTTTCTGGTGTATGGGGCGCAATTGCACTTTTGTATGCGAATAAAACCACAAAAGTCGTCAGGCAAGATGGGAAAGAAGACCAGCGGAAAAAGGTAGAGCAGGTGTCGGCTTGGTATTTCTTTGTGCTCCACATAGTGACGGGTCTGTTGTACTACATGTTCAGTTATGACCATACAGGTACAACCAGGCCTGCATGGACAGAGTGGCTAGGATGATGACTGAACAATAGACTGTAGAGCCATGGACTCTTAAACTATCTAGTATTCAACTTCTTCCAGGTGAAATATGCCGCCAAAGCCACAACGCTTATCCGGCCAACCATTGCCGTAGCCACAGCCGTCCTGACTAACGGATAATAGCCTTCTAGCATCGAATTGACTGCCGCGCCCCGAGCCATCATCTTCGCTCTTCCACTCTGTCCCCAACCTCTTCCAACGCCCAAGCCAGCTATGCCAACCTCGCCCGGCTTCTCTTCTTCCAAAGAGCCGATTGCCTCGCTGCCAATCCCAGGGAAGTCCTGCGTAGGCAATTCGGTCGTGTCTTGAGATGTCGTTGTCACACTGGACACAGCTGTACTCATTTCCAGAGACTTCTGCTTGCGGAAACGATACGACATTGCCCACATCACGAACCTCACGTCCCAGTTGGTGAAAGTAGGGTACGTCCAGAGCTCCAGGGCATTGTGTGGTGGCATATGCTCGAGAAAGTCGCTCACAACACCTAGTGTCAGTCCCCATAGCAACAAAGGAGGCCTACGGTCTTTTGATCTTCCTTCAGGGCCCGCCAATGCCTCGCTGATGGTGTTCATGACATCTTGTGGCGCGGCTTCCACGGGTATAAAGTCTGGGATGGTTGCGCAATGCGTCGAGTTTGCTGGTATGAGTTGTATGGCAGCGAACATCATCTTGCTCAACATGGCCTGTAAGAACCAGCGCTTGATGCCTAATTCGGACTTTGCCAAACGCGCCGAGACGTCGGCATATTCGTGTGTACGGAGGGCCGGGCTAAGAAGCGCGCGGATAGGTACCCAGTGCGAGGAGGCTACTTCGGTGGGCTGCAGGCGTTGCTGCGGGTAGGCCGGAGAGGTGAGGAGGTAGATGTAGGGGCATAGTACCATGAGCCTGCTTGTGGTCAGCTTGAACTCTTGCGATGGCTGTTTCAACGTCCTGGGACGTGACGACGTACGGTACTTTGCCCCAGCTCGTCGTGACAATGCGCTGGGGTAGATTGCCTACTGCGATAGCATTGTCGGGGCTCAGATCGATCCCGACCTCTTCCAGCGCTTCTCTCGCAGCTGCCGCCTGATCGTCTTCGTCCTCCGGGTCCCGCTTCCCCCCTGGCAGCGCGACATGTCCGTTCCATTTGTCGCCGACTCGTGCAGCTCGTTTGATAAACAACAGCTCTGGGTCTCCATGCTTTACCCAGTCCTGTGAGAAGAAGTTGCTCAACGAGGATTCAAAATCAAACTCGGCGTTGGGTTGTGCGACAGAAGAGCGTCTGCGCCGAACAGGCAAGGGGCTGTCATCGTTGTCTGGCCAATGCGAATAGTTTGGCTGAATGCGCAAGATGAGGGCTACGGAAGCGCGTTTCGGTAGGTTTGGCGGACACGCGACATCTGGATAGGGGTTCGCGTTGAGCTCCAGGAGAACGGACTGAAGATGACTAACGAGGTCTTCAGTGTTATCGTGTGCCGTCATGGTTTCCACAGAGGCTCAGTGCATTGGCTATGCTATGCGATGCAATTTCGGTGAGAACGGACGGGAGGCCCACGACACATAGAGAGAGGTGAGTTGTCGCGGGTGCTGCGTTGCCTACAGATGACACAAAAAAGAAACGCGTATGTTTGCGACAACGTCTGAACGCTAAACGATGTGGTTGTTCAGTAACACATAATCAGATACATCGGTCTCACAACGGGGAACCGAGGCGCGAGGATAGTCATGGCTATGGCGATTGGCTACACAGGTGGCTCAGCACCACGTCGCGGGCTGAGATGCGGTGAGACAATTCCAGAGTCAGAACGGAACATGGCTTTGAAGAGACAAGCAACCCACATCGGAAGTAATATTTGTACCAGACGGATAGTAAGTAAAGTTTGCCTGCTCGCCGCCGCAATCGCTCTTCGGAGACAAGCTTTGGCCAATCGGGCGCGCGCCATGGAGGGGCAGCCAAATGAGGTCACCCGCGAGCCCCGCGATGCCAAAAAAATCTCCACATGTGTCGTGCGCCATTGCTTTGTACCCCAGACCACTGTCTTAATTGACTGTTTCTTCTCAGTTGACTCCTGAACATTGAAAATAATAGTCAAAATGACAGGCCAAAAGACAGGTAGGTCGCAAATCCGAAAAGACTGGTGGCTTCCTGCTAATCATTTGCGACAGCGATTCTGTCAGTCTACGACAAGACCGGTCTTCTCGACCTGGCCAAGGGACTCCATGAATGTGGTGTCCGACTGCTCGCCTCAGGCGGCACGGCCAAGATGATCCGCCAGGCCAACTTCCCCGTCGAAGATGTTTCTGCCATCACCAAGGCGCCTGAGATGCTCGGTGGACGCGTCAAGACTCTTCACCCCGCCGTCCACGGAGGCATTCTCGCGCGTAACCTCGACTCGGACGACTCAGACCTTTCCGCCAACAGCATCGACAAGATCGACTTTGTTGTATGCAACCTATACCCCTTCTCCGAGACCGTCGCACGCATCAACGTCACAATCCCGGAGGCTGTCGAGGAGATTGATATCGGTGGTGTTACCCTACTCAGGGCCGCCGCGAAGAACCACGCGCGCGTCACCATCATCAGCGACCCCAACGACTACCATGATCTCCTTACCGAGCTCAAGAAGAACGGTGAGGTCTCAGAGACCAGCAGGCAACGTTACGCGTTGAAGGCCTTTGAGCAGACTTCATCATACGATACCGCAATCTCCGAGTTCTTCAGGAAAAAGTATGCAGGCGACGGCGACCAGTTCCTCACTCTCCGATACGGCGCCAACCCCCACCAAAAGCCCGCGACAGTATCTATGGCAGAGAAGTCTCTGCCATTCAAGGTGCTCTGCGGTTCCCCAGGATACATCAACCTCCTTGACGCGCTCAATGCATGGCCCCTAGTGCAGGAACTGACCAAGGCGCTCAACTACCCAGCTGCGGCCAGCTTCAAGCACGTCTCGCCTGCTGGCGCGGCTATTGGTGTCCCTCTCAGCGAGGTGGAGCGCAAGGTATACATGGTCGATGACATTGAGGGCATTGAAAAGTCCGGCCTGGCACAAGCATACGCTAGGGCACGTGGTGCCGACAGGATGTCAAGTTTCGGTGACATGATTGCCCTGTCAGCTGAAGTTGATGTACCGACCGCAAAGATCATCAGCCGTGAAGTCTCCGACGGTGTCATTGCACCTGGATACAGCGCCGAAGCTTTGGAGATTCTTAAGAAGAAGAAGGGCGGAAAGTACCTGGTTCTCCAGATGGACCCTGAATACGTTCCAGGCCCTGAAGAGACCAGGACCGTCTTCGGCATCACGCTCAAGCAGCACCGCAACGACGCCAAGATTGTTCCTTCTGATACCTTTAACACCGTCATTGTGCCCAAGAACTCTGGGGCTTTGCCCGAGTCGGCTCAGCGTGACTTGACTGTTGCCACTATCGCGCTCAAGTACACCCAGTCCAACAGTGTTTGCTACGCGCTCAACGGCCAGGTCATCGGTCTTGGAGCTGGTCAGCAATGTAAGTCCGACCAGCCTTGCATCATGAATAACCACTAATATTTGAACAGCACGCATCCACTGCACTCGCTTGGCTGGTGACAAGGCTGACAACTGGTGGATGCGTTTCCACTCGAAGACGCTGAACCTCAAGTTCAAGAAGGGCACCAAGCGCCCCTCCAAATCCAACGCCATCGATCTCCTGTGCTCTGGCCTTGTCCCTGAGGCGGGCATCGAGCGCGATGATTTCGAGGCCAACTTCGAGGAGGTACCCCAGCCATTCACCGCAGACGAGCGCAAGGAGTGGCTCTCGAAGATGGAGAGCGTCGCCGTTAGCTCGGACGCTTTCTTCCCCTTCATTGACAACGTCTTCAGGGCGCACAAGAGTGGTGTCAAGTACATTGCTGCGCCCACGGGAAGTCAGAACGACGGCGCTGTCTTCGAGACGGCCGAGAAGTTGGGTATGACCTTTGTTGAGCAGCACATTCGGTTGTTCCACCACTAAGAGACGGATGGGGAAGTTTGAAAATGATACCTGGCGATGACATTGATGTGCAATGAACTGGCTATATGAAAAGTATTTGATGAGATGAGACGAGATTACGATACCTTCAAAATGTGGATACTTCAACATTCCAATCTGGCAGTCTTTCCGATCTGATGCAGTGAGATCAATTGTTTGTCGATGGTCGAGACCACGCGCGCTAATGTTTGCTATTTGCTGCAAGAAGCAAGCGTTGGCTAGGGGATCGCCAGGCTAAGCCCCTTGCAGCAAGCCGCAACGGAAAGGAATAGATGGACAGCGCTTCACCTCGACTCGTTGCTCTACACCGCTGCCACGAACAACAACTCGCCAACCGCTCAATCGCACCCGGACCTACTACCACTCGCTACCGCGACTCACAGGATCCTTGCACACACACAACCACCATTTCAAACATGTCAGCTCAGCCTGAGAACCAACAAATGGAGGGCGTCCAGGACCCCACTACCGATGTCAAGGGCAAGGGCAAGGCTCAAGAAGGCGAGAGTGTCGAGGAGTCCATGGACGACGACTCCAGCGACGAGTCTGGTGCTGAGGACCAGGTACGTTCACCGCGCCTCACCGCTACAAACTCTATGCGCAAATAGCTAACACAATCGCGTCCAGGCCGGCGAACGTAGGTTACACCCGCGAAAACCATGCGACTGAGCTTTCAAGCTAACAGCAGAGCAGCCGAGGAGCCTGATGAGGATAACATGGAGGAGATTGACACGTCCAACGTCCTGAGCAGCCGTACGCGCGGCAAAAACATCGACTTTGCCAAGGCCAACCAGGAGCTCGGCGACGAGGACGAAGAGGACGACGACGAGGACTTTGTCGACCCTGATGACCAGATGAAGGACTAGAGCGGAGTTGCATTGTGTCAACTTCCGTCTTTTGGTACGTGTTTGCAGCCCCAAGCCAACTAAGAGTTCTTTGTCCCTCGATGAACCCCGCTAAATTCAAGTCGCTTTGTTGCAGGACTTCTTTCGGCGCGTTTGACGAAATCTTTGCGAGCTCCGTGTTCTGGCTAGGGTTATGATATACACACACAAAAAGGCAGTTGGGTAGCGGGAAAAGGACTCTTACCAATGTACTGGAGTCGCGGCGCGCATTTTCGCGATTGAGGTAGTTGGGCATGGGGCTATGTGCACGTTGGTGTGTAGCATGGACTGTGGACTGGATACCTCGCGCATACACAGCACCAGCATGCGTCATGAATGGAAACAAGGACACCCATACATTTGACCTGACTCGAGTGCATCTATGAGCGTGAATGTGGCATGTCTTTTGCAGAAAGACAAAGGGTTCGTAAGAGACAATGATGCGATTCTTACTGTTGACCTGCACAGCCACATTCGGCGAAATGTGATATTGCAAAAAACAGAGTGGGAGCACCCGAGCATCCTGACACACACTTACCCCGCCTTTCCCTGAAGATCTCACGATTCATCCACGAGCGTGCAGGGTAAGCGATCCGATAATACGTAACGACAGGTCGGTATCCAGTTACTCCCTTGTATCATGGATCTAGGGGCCAATAAACTAGCCAGTTGCAGAGTGCGTGTAATACAATATCTTTTACATTCTGTTTCGGACGTCGGAGCTTGAAAGCGGCCGAGGAATGCTGGGTTGAAGGTGGCGTGGGTGACGTGGAAAGCAGATCCGCGGGAAATGTACGTGATATTAGACGGACGCGACTGTAATGGTACTTGTTCTGACTAAGACAATGAGTAAGGCGGCCAGCTGGGTAGCAGTACACAGGGAGCGATGGGGAGAAAATGGAAAGAGAAGCGAGAGATTAGGGATCGTGATCGATGGAGTCAGGATGGTGAGTGTACTGTAATCTCTACAACGTCTTGCTCGAGGACCATCGTATTGGCGCCGAGATCCCTCGAGATAACCCATCTCAGACGGGCAAATTATGTTGTCTCTCTAGATCATTCGGTGGGGCATGTCAAGCAAAAAGGCCGAGTTGCAACCACGGGCAAAGTAAAAAAGTGAGTACGATCCCAAGAAGAGCCAGAGTGCCAACATATGGATGTAACTTTGCTGGAACAGCATCCGGTTGCGTCACGGGACCAGCGATGTCAGGACGATCTTCCTTGTTACGGATATGCTTTGTCGCAAGGTTCAAATGCCCAGATCCCCATGGCACAGCATCGAGACCCTAGAAATTGACCCACGCAACACGTTGTATATCTTAATTCCGGGAAATGCTCGTTGCCTCCCACTCTTGCCATTGAGGACCCAACGCAGAATGTATTAGGTACAAGAATCCTGCGGAAATTTTTGTCGCATGCATACCGGATTGGACTGCTAGCTCAGGGTTTTGAAGTGCACTGCCTGGAGTATCCGCCGCGGACTTTGCACCGCAAGCGAACAGCAAAGGAGGCGACATCGGCCTGGCCAGTAATCCTTAGAAACGGTCTCGGCTGCACTGGGTACGCGACACGGAGGTGCGTAGATTTGCCTGTTCTCGTGACTCGTCTCCCGCTACGTACTGCCGCCAGTTAGGCAGGAGTGCTCCGGTCTGCTCCGAGGCATGATGAGGACATTGCCGTATGGTCGCCTGCCGTGGCGCGGTGGATCGCTAGAATGGCCCAATGCTCGAGGTGCACTGTGCGGGAGGCAGAGGCATTGGTTTTTGAGTTTGCGGCTAAGCAGAGGATAACGAGTGCAAGTCCGGGTCCGCGATGATGTCGACGAGTGCGCACCTGGGAAGCCTCAGCGACGCTCCGCTGCGAAATGGCGGGGTTATATGATCTCCCGTCCAGTAAGCGTCAACACGAGGTATTCCGTAGCGCGACCGTCCGCCCTGGGCCGCGCTTGGGGGCGAGATAAGGCCAGAGATGACCCTCTCAAATTACGACAAAGAAGTGGTGAGGTGCCGAGGCGAGGCCGCCGGGCCAATTGCAGACGTGGCTTTTGAGATGATGCGGCGTGGGCTGCAGCGGCAATCTAGCCGGTGGAGTGCTGGGAGAGCGGAAGCACATGCAAGGCCTGGTCATCAGATGTCGACCCGACCTTCGGAGCCCAGGATAGGGTGCACGGCCGGAGGGCGGCAGGGCGGTCACGGCCACGCAGCCAGTAATGCCCCGGCCTTTGGTCATGGAGCGGCAGAAAAACCGTGGGGTACCGCCAATTTTCCATGCGCAACACGCCGCAGGAGGCAGTGATGCTGCGCATACGCATGCGCGCATTGGGAGCAACGCATGTAGAAGAACATCACAAGAGCAATTCCGCGTAGAGTGAAGGCGACGGCACATCGTCAGACTCAGTCGGCGTGTTGCGTCTGGACAAGTGAAGCAATCAGGCGCCACTCCAACCTGCCCAACTTGATACACTCGGAAATAAAGTACCAAGACCACCTCCAAGACCAGGCAGTTCCCAGTTCGCAGCGGTAGACAAGCGGAGATGGCCTAACTGACAGCACGAACGCCTCCGTCGACGCGCTTCCAGACCGGTAATTGGACAAAATTCAAGTCAAAGTGTTAGCGTATAGGGAAAATAATCCACCCCACCAGGAGCCCTCCGCTCTCTTATTCATAAGCACGCCCACGAAATCTCCCGCGGCCCTCTGTCTCTTCTTGCACTCTCTTCACAATCGCTACCAGCTGCTTGCAGGAACACCGCGAGCCCACCACAAGGCCTGTTCCACCAGCCCCTCTAGCAAGTAAGTGGCCCCGTCTCCCACATGTACACCCGCTGCACCCATCCACCACCCGCGGCCAAACATTGTGCTTTCCCACCACCCGTCCTGCGTGAGAGGCATCAGCCGCCTTCTTACTGGTCTGCGTCTGCCACCCCGCGTTAGCCTATTCGCTACCTGCCTTATCTACCGATTTTGTGCTTCGAGCAGTTATCAGTTGCCGCTGGCCACGGAGAAAGAACGTCATAGCCATCAATCGCCTACATCCGGCCGGGGGAAGCTGGTGACGAATCCAATCTATTTCTCTGCTGGCTTCAAGGGCGATTGCCAGCGGCGTCTCTATCCTCCCACCAACTGTTCCCCACCCACATTCTTTGTTTTTGAGCTAGAGCCCTAGGCGCATCCGTACCAAAGTACCATTGACCCTCGATCCTCGGCCCGTTGTCAGAGACAAACTCTTTACCAAACTTGAACACTAATATTCGCCCCCAGACTCGATTCAAATACCAGAGCAGCAGCTCCAAGTCCACGCCTCGAGCGACCCCGCCACACTCCCACATCGATACCGCGACCCCACTACCACCACCAACGAACCCAGAAATTCGGCCTTTCGCCGATATAATGGGTCGGGTCTCGTTCGCCGAAGATACAAAGTTGCCCCAGGAACCCCAGACCGAAGAGGAGCAAAGCTCGGTATTTGCTTATCAAGATGGCCCCGAGAACAAGTCTTGGGCAGGCGCACTGCCCTTGAAGCAGGGTCTGTACGACCCGGAGCTTGAGAAAGATGCTTGCGGTGTCGGTTTCGCTGCGTGAGTGATGGCAACTAGCTTTGGTGGGAGAGGCAATGGCTGACAATGGCGTAGTCACATCAAGGGCAAGGCCAGCCACAAGATCGTCTCCGATGGTAAGAGCGAACAGCTCACGGAACGGATGGATTAGAGTGCTAACGAATATTCAGCCCGTTCGTTGCTATGCAACATGACACATCGAGGAGCCGTTGGCTCCGACGCACGCGATGGTGACGGTGCAGGTGTAATGACCTCCATCCCCCATCGCTTCTTCCTCAAGGAGTTCGAGCGCGAACAAGGCTACAAGCTACCATCGCTTGGCCAGTATGCCACTGGTAACCTTTTCTTCAAGCCGGATGCCACCATCTTGGATGAGACCAAGGCCATGTTTGAGGACGTTGCAGACCAGCTCGACCTGAGGGTGCTCGGATGGCGAACAGTGCCCCGCGATTCCACACTTCTTGGACCCGCGGCACTCTCGCGAGAGCCCATCATCCTCCAGCCGTTTGTCGTCCTAAAGTCCGCCTACGGTGACGCCCGGGAGCCCAAGGCTGACTTCCAGGAGAAGTACGACAACGCATACTTTGAGCGACAGCTGTATGTCATGCGAAAGCGGGCTACACACGTCATTGGCCTTCACAACTGGTTCTACATTTGCAGCTTGTCAAACAAGAACATTGTCTACAAGGGTCAACTTTCTCCAGTTCAGGTCTACGAGTACTACCACGACCTGCTCAACGTTGACTACGAGGGTCACTTTGCTCTAGTGCACTCTCGTTTCTCTACCAACACTTTCCCTAGTTGGGACCGTGCTCAGCCTCTGCGATGGGCTGCTCACAATGGTGAGATCAACACGCTGCGAGGAAACAAGAACTGGATGAGGGCCCGCGAGGGTGTCATGAAGTCTAGCCTCTTCGGCGAGGAGCTTGATCTCCTTTACCCCATCGTCGAGGATGGTGGTTCCGACTCTGCAGCCTTTGACAACGTCCTTGAGCTGCTCACCATCAACGGTGTCCTGTCACTCCCAGAAGCAGTCATGCTTATGGTTCCAGAGGCATGGCAGGGCAACCACACCATGGATCCCGCCAAGCAAGCCTTCTACGAGTGGGCTGCCTGTATGATGGAGCCTTGGGATGGTCCTGCTCTCTTCACTTTCTCCGACGGACGATACTGTGGTGCCAACCTCGACCGAAATGGTCTCCGTCCTTGCCGTTACTACGTCACCGACGACGACCGCATCATCTGCGCATCTGAAGTTGGTACCATCTCTATCGAGCCAGAGCGCGTCGTACAGAAGGGTCGTCTGCAGCCCGGTAGGATGTTGCTCGTCGACACTGTCGCTGGTCGAATTGTCGACGATGCCGAGCTGAAGCAGACCGTCTCAGAGCGTGTCGACTTCCGTTCCTGGATCCAGAAGAATCTGCTTACTCTCCCCAAGATTGTTGAGCAGGTCAGCGCAAAGGGTGTTGATCTTTCACACTCGCTTACCGAGACCAAGCTACACGAGGACCCTCGTCTGCGAGCGTTCGGCTACTCTCTTGAGCAGGTCAGTCTCCTTCTTGGCCCTATGGCTGCCGACTCCAAGGAGGCTCTTGGATCCATGGGTAACGATGCTCCTCTGGCTTGCTTGGCTACCCAGCCTCGTCTGCTGTACGAGTATTTCCGTCAGCTTTTCGCCCAGGTCACCAACCCTCCCATTGATCCTATTCGTGAGGCGATTGTCATGTCTCTGGAGACATATGTCGGTCCCCAGGGTAACCTTCTAGAGATGGACGAGTCACAATGTGGCCGTCTACTTCTTCCATCGCCCATCCTGACCCTCGAAGAGTTCAAGGCGCTGACCAACACCCACACTCTCCACTCTGACTGGACCGTCAAGTCGATCGATATCACATTCCCCAAGAGCGAGGGACTCGATGGCTACATGAACGCTCTCGACCGCATTTGCGAGGCTGCCACTGAGGGCATCAAGGCCGGCGACAACATTCTTGTCCTGACTGACCGCGCTGCGTCTGCCGACCGCGTTGCCGTATCCGCCTGCTTGGCTACTGGTATGGTTCACCACCATCTCGTCCGCAACAAGTGGCGATCCAACGCTGCTCTCGTTGTCGAGACTGGTGAGGCCCGTGAGGTCCACCACATGTGTGTCTTGGTCGGATACGGTGCTGATGCCGTCTGCCCGTACCTTGCTATTGAGTGCATCCTGAAGATGCACCGCGAGGGCGTCATTCGCAGGAAGCTCAGCCCCGAGCAGCTCATCGACAACTACAAGCACTCTTGCGACGGTGGTATCTTGAAGGTCATGAGCAAGATGGGTATCTCTACCCTTTCATCCTACAAGGGTGCTCAGATTTTCGAGGTTCTCGGTCTCGACGACTCTGTCGTCGACCGATGCTTCACTGGAACTGCTTCCCGTATCAAGGGCATGACATTCGAGCTGATTGCTTCCGACGCTTTCGCTCTCCACGAGAGGGGCTACCCGTCGCGCGCCATCGTTGAGGTTCCCGGTCTTGCTGAGACTGGCGAGTACCATTGGCGTGACGGAGGCGAGCCCCACGTCAACGACCCGACTGCCATGGCGAACATCCAGGATGCCGTCCGCACCAAGAACGACAAGTCGTATGAGGCCTACTCTATTGCCGAGTACGAGCGCATCAAGGACTGCACCCTCCGTGGTCTCCTCGACTTCAACTTCGATGACCGTGCCCCCATTCCCATCGACCAGGTCGAGCCCTGGACCGACATTGTGCGCCGCTTCGTGACCGGTGCCATGTCCTACGGATCCATCTCGATGGAGTCCCACTCTACCCTTGCTGTTGCCATGAACCGTCTTGGCGGTAAGTCCAACACTGGTGAGGGTGGTGAGGACCCGGAGCGCAGCTTGCGTATGGAGAACGGTGACACCATGCGCTCTGCCATCAAGCAGATCGCTTCCGGACGTTTCGGTGTTACCTCCAACTACCTTGCCGATGCCGACGAGCTCCAGATCAAGATGGCCCAGGGTGCTAAGCCTGGTGAGGGTGGTGAGCTTCCTGGCCACAAGGTCTCTGGCTCCATTGCTAAGACCCGTCACTCCACGCCTGGTGTCGGTCTCATCAGTCCTCCTCCCCACCACGACATCTACTCCATTGAGGATCTCAAGCAATTGATCTACGATCTCAAGTGCTCCAACCCCCGCGCTCGTGTATCCGTCAAGCTCGTCTCCGAGACTGGTGTCGGTATCGTCGCTTCTGGTGTTGCCAAAGCCAAGGCTGATCACATCCTCATCTCTGGTCACGACGGTGGTACTGGTGCCTCCCGATGGACTGGTATCAAGTACGCCGGTCTTCCCTGGGAGCTGGGTCTTGCCGAGACTCACCAGACTCTTGTTCTCAACGATCTGCGTGGTCGTGTCATTGTCCAGACTGACGGTCAATTGAGGACTGGTCGTGATGTCGCCATCGCCTGCCTGCTTGGAGCTGAGGAGTGGGGCTTTGCTACCACGCCTCTTATCGCCATGGGTTGCATTATGATGCGCAAGTGCCTCGAAATTGACACTGTCGTTCGTACTAAGAAGGGTCCCAAGCTGATCAAGAACATTGAGGTTGGGGATTCCCTCTTTGACATGGACGACCATGAGGTACTGTGTACCAGCACCGCAGATCCTGTTCAGGGCGAGCTGCGCAAGATCAATTATCAGCGCTTCAACTCCAACGTCACTGACTCCATCATTTGCACTCCGGATCACGAGTTGCTCCTTGTTTCCTCTGCATGTGTTCCATCATGCACAAACAACACAGTCACCTGGCTATCCCGCTGCGATCGTCACGAGCCCAGACAAGAAGTTGGGGATCTTCATCTTGAGGCAATGACGGATGCCTTCTATCGAGATCTCATCGATGAAGTCGATGAGACGGTTCTTGACGATAGGGACTTGCATTCTTACGCTGACCGGGTCCTGGAAGAACATTTTCATGAGGGACATGAGACGCACTCGACAATAATTGATCGGTATCTGAAGATTCTTGCTGAGCAAGAACTTGATGACAGTCCCGACGTTTTCAGAGAGGCCCTTCATAACCACATCGACATGTATTGGCGCGGACGTGGTGAACAAGTCATGGGACCTCTTGATGATGAAGAGACTGAGCAAGATGAAGAGATTGATCGTTCCTCAATCGTCTTTGACGTTGGGGATGCTACCATCTCCAACACTACATTCCCCAGCTCTGATCCTCTCGGTTCGGAATATGATGATGGACGCCTTCCATCGTCAGATGCTGCTATGACAGATGTCAATCCTGCCACTTCCAATGGAATGGCAACCTCTGAGCTGAGTATCGACGTCGTCGATTCTGATAAGTTCTCGAAAGTACGCCAGTCTATCAAACATTGCACATGTGGTGGTATGCGCAAGATATTCAGAAGCTTTGCTTCTCCAGCACAGGCTCAGCTTGTGCATTCTATACTGCTATCCGAGCATCATCATCTCGTTGATCCTCAAGTAGTGTATAATGGAGAGTTTTTCTCTTTATCCGTCGACAAGTTTGAAGGTCTCTGCAACAAAGAGGTGAAGAAGACACACCTCAAGCTCTACCGCGCACCCCTTCGTTTTGTGCCTGCTGCTCTGTCTGGACCGGCCCCTACGCTGCCAGTCGATCCATACTTCTTAGGATTATGGGTTGGCGATGGCATTGCATCCTCTACAGAAATTGCCTCGTCCGATCGCGAGACACAAGTCTGGCTATCTCAACTGGTCCGCACCTTGAATGGACAGCGTCCAAGTGGGACTGCACCACTCAAATTGGCAGCGCACCGAACATCAGCTGCTGGAACTGTTTTGCGCAATGGGTATACCACCAATGCCGATGTCTACGGATACAAGATTGCTTCGACATACCAGAAAGAGGGAGGCATCTTCTGGAATCCTGTGCTTCAAGGCCTTAAGGATCTGCGCCTCCTGAATAACAAGAAGGCCGGAATTCCCCGTGAAATCATGAACGCGAGCGAAGATGACCGACTCGCATTCATTGCTGGGTTGATCGAAGCCGACGGTTGCTATGTCAAGAGTCACAACTCCTACCGCGTCATCCAGATGGGAGATGATCACAAGAAGATCATTTACGATTTCAAGGACCTCGCTTTGTCCTGTGGGATTGCTGTGACAGGTGTAGATATCCAGCGCAACAGCACTTGTTCATCCGATACACGCACCTTCAAGCGAAAGGACGGAACTACTCCAGATACGTACGTCGTGTATCTTGGAAAAGGATCTGAGAAATTTCAGCATCATCTCAAGCTTCCACGCAAGCGGATGACATTCAAGCGAGAATACTATAACCAGGATTGTCGGCCGATCAGATCCATCGAGAAATTGAACGGTACCTATCGCGGAATCGAAGTTTCAGGCCACCAATTTCAGCTCGAGAATCGCACGATCGTTAGCAATTGTCATCTCAATACCTGCCCTGTCGGTATCGCTACTCAGGACCCTGAGCTCCGGAAGAAGTTTGCCGGCACGCCCGAGCACGTTATCAACTTCTTCTATTACATTGCCAACGAGCTCCGTGCGATTATGGCCAAGCTTGGTTTCAGGACCATCAACGACATGGTTGGTCACTGCGAAGTGCTACGCATCCGCGATGATCTCCGTACGGCAAAGACTGAGAACATTGACTTGTCTCTCATCCTGACTCCTGCGCACACCCTTCGCCCAGGTGTTGCCACTTTCAACGTGCGCAAGCAGGACCACCGTCTCCACGTCCGCCTTGACAACAAGCTCGTTGCTGAGTCCGAGCTTGCTCTGGAGAAGGGTCTCCCCGCTCGCATTGAGTGCGATGTCGTCAACACCGACCGTGCTCTTGGTGCTACCCTCTCGTACCACATCAGCAAGCGCTACGGTGAGGCTGGTCTGCCTCAAGACACCATCCATGTCAACATCCGTGGTTCTGCTGGCCAGTCTTTCGGTGCTTACCTGGCACCTGGTGTCACTCTTGAACTTGAGGGTGATGCTAACGATTACGTTGGCAAGGGTCTGTCTGGTGGTCGTTTGATCATCTACCCTCCCCGCAACGCCGTATACCGTGCCGAGGAGAACGTCCTCATTGGTAACGTCTGTCTGTACGGTGCCACTCGCGGTACTTGCTTCTTCCGCGGTATCGCTGCTGAGCGCTTCTGTGTCCGTAACTCGGGTGCTACGGCTGTTGTTGAAGGTGTTGGTGATCATGGTTGCGAGTACATGACTGGCGGTCGTGTCCTTGTTCTTGGCTCTACTGGACGTAACTTTGCTGCCGGTATGTCTGGTGGTATTGCCTACGTCCTTGACATCCATAAGGATTTCGAGCAGAAGGTCAACCAGGAGATGGTTGAGCTCTCCGGCATCGAGGAACCAGAGGAGATTGCCTTTGTACGCGGCCTCATTGAGGACCACCACCACTACACCGGCTCTGAGCTTGCTGCCCGTATCCTCCTCGACTTCACCCGCGCACTGCCCCGCTTCGTCAAGGTCATGCCTGTCGACTACAAGCGCGTGCTCCTGGAGGAGAAGGCGAAGGCTGCCGAGAAGAAGAAGTCTGAATACCCTCTTCCTCTCCTCGCTGGCAATGCTGTCCGCGACGCCCACGAGGAGTCTCGCAACAAGGAAGCTGAGGCCGAGGTCAAGGAAAAGAAGAAGAGCGACCTCCTCGACATTGAGGAGAGTGTCACTGACGCAAAGGCCGAGAAGAAAAAGGCGCTCGTCCTTGACAAGACCCGCGGTTTCATGAAGTACCAGCGTCGCTCCGAGAAGTACCGCAACCCGAAGACCCGTACTCGTGATTGGGCAGAACTCAGCCAGCGTCTCAACGAGGACGAACTCAAGTACCAGACTGCGCGCTGCATGGACTGCGGTGTACCCTTCTGCCAGTCTGACACTGGTTGCCCAATCTCCAACATTATCCCGAAGTGGAACGAACTGGGTAAGTGCTAAGTGTCTTCCTTTACATTATACATGATGCTAATCGTTTGATAGTTTTCCAGGGTCAATGGCGCGACGCCCTCAACCGCCTCCTCATGACCAACAACTTCGTAAGTGACACTGTGACAGCTACACACAAGACGTCTACTGACTTCATATAGCCTGAGTTTACCGGTCGTGTTTGCCCGGCTCCTTGCGAGGGTGCCTGTGTTCTTGGCATCAACGAGGACCCTGTGGGCATCAAGTCAATTGAGTGCGCCATCATTGACCGCGGTTTCGAAAAGGGATGGATGATTCCTTCGCCACCCCAGACCCGCTCTGGCAAGACTGTTGCCATCATCGGTTCCGGTCCTGCTGGTCTTGCTTGTGCTGATCAGCTTAACAAGGCTGGCCACACCGTCACTGTCTATGAGCGTGCCGACCGTGTTGGTGGTCTGCTCATGTACGGTATCCCCAACATGAAGCTCGACAAGAAGGTCGTTCAGCGCCGTGTCGACTTCATGGCCGCTGAGGGTGTCAACTTCAAGACTGGTGTCGCCGTTGGCGAGGAAGGTCAGACCAACCTCGAAGCTCTCCGCAAGGAGTACGACGCGGTTGTCTTCGCCACTGGAGCTACTGTCGCCCGTGACCTGCCCATCCCCAACCGCAACCTGGACGGTATTCACTACGCCATGCAGTTCTTGCACAAGAACACCAAGTCTCTCCTGGACTCCGACTTGGCTGACGATGCTTACATCTCGGCCAAGGACAAGCACGTTGTTGTCATCGGAGGTGGCGACACTGGTAACGACTGCATTGGTACCTCTGTTCGCCACGGTGCCAAGTCTGTCGTCAACTTCGAGCTGCTGCCCCAGCCCCCGGCTGAGCGTGCTCGCGACAACCCATGGCCGCAATGGCCCCGTATCTTCCGAACTGACTATGGTCACAACGAAGTCAAGACTCACATGGGCAAGGATCCTCGTGAGTACTGTGTCATGTCCAAGGACTTCGTCGACGACGGTAACGGCAAGGTCAAGGGTATCAACACTGTCCGTGTTGAGTGGACCAAGTCCGCCTCTGGTGGTTGGGACATGAAGCACGTCGAGGGCAGCGAGCAATTCTTCCCTGCTGACCTCGTCCTGCTTTCCATGGGTTTCTTGGGCCCTGAGCAGCGTGTCATGAGCGACGTTATCGAGCTTGACGGCCGCAAGAACATCAAGACCCCTCCCGGCCACTACAACACCAACCTGGCAGGTGTCTTTGCTGCTGGTGACTGCCGTCGCGGTCAGTCTCTTATCGTCTGGGGTATCAACGAGGGTCGCCAGTGCGCTCGCGACGTTGACACCTTCCTTACCGGCTACGGTACTTCTCTGCCCGTCACCGGTGGCATCGTCAAGCGCCCACCCTACGAGGCTATGCACAAGCACCGCGCTGCTCCCAACGAGAAGCTGGTAACTGTCGCCGCTTAGATGAGTCTATGATTACGATTGTTTCTGTACGAAGTAAAGGTGCATGGAAAAGATGGTTATGATAAAAGAGGGGTTTCGGGTATTTCAAGATTTTCTGGCGTTTTGATTCATGTATGCGCATTTTCCCTCGTTTACCTGCACGATACCTTTTCAGTTTGCGGAGTCAGCTGGGCGGCACCTGCAGTGTACAATGTCTTTTGGTTCTATTCATTTCGCACTCAATTTGTATATATAGGCGAATGTTATGTTCAAATCCACGTTCCAGGACTTGCTGTGTGATACTCGTGACGCTTTGGCCGCTTTTTCGCTGTGGTTAGCCGTCTGGCCCTATTGGAAATATCGAACGCCACCTTTGTAGTCGCCTAGGTAGAGTATCACTATACAAAGAAGATTAACTGCTCTCCTTGTAGTTGCCTAGGTAGAGCATTATAATACAAGGAAAGAATAATCTCTCTCTGTAGCTGCGCAGTAGGATGTTCGATTTTCCCTTGTATAGCGTAGGGCGGCAGATGCACAAAGCCAAGATTCAAGATTGGTGACGTCACGCACCTCCGACCTCCAGATTCGCTAGCCTTGGCACCAAGGCAGCACACCAGTCCACTGACCTTCATTGTACTTTGTGTATCGCCATGCCCCGGTGACAATTAGATGGTCAAAATGTTACCCCGTACCGGCTGGCACCAGACGTGTCGTCGCCCTCTGCAAGGGTCGACAAGGTACGTTTACGACGCTGAATCCTGTTGGCGATCATCCCAAACATACTAACGGGTCATCAGGATCGTACATCCGACACTTGGAGCAACATGCAAACCAAGTAGTCTCGGTTGTCGAAGACCGTGGACTGTTCCTGCTCGCTACGTAACTGGACTTCAGGCTGGCGAAGACAACACCGGCCACATCAGCGCAGGACCCAACGAGGGAATCCTCTTCTTCAACAATGTGTTTCCTATTCAGATTCGCAAAGTACTAGGTCTCCCTTTGCCAAGAGTACTAGACCGCCTCATCAGTCCGACCATTTCTGGCACTGACCCGAAAGCCGTCATTGAAAGAGCGAGTGCGAAACGAAATTTACAGATCACGGGCACCCAAGTACTTCCACGTATGCGAGAAGGGGGAGCGTTTGTCAAGTTCACTCACGATGGGAATGCTTCTACTTCTGAGATTGAAAAAGTGCTCCAAGAGTACCTAAGAGAAGAACCGGTCAAGCCATGGTGGAGTCCATGGAAGAGGATGCGCGCGAAGATGGTCAAGGGAAAACCATGGGTTGAAGATCTCATGCGTCTCCCAGCTTCACGTCTGCGAGTTGAATTTGTCTCTGCTGAGGCAGGCGTGCCGGCATCTGAAGCTATCGAGATGAGCCAAGAACAGCTCTTCCAGTTTTTCAGGCCGTACGGCAAGCTATCAGATATCGTCATGCAGCCTCCCGACTCGAAAGTACTCCCCAAGTTTGCATATCTGGACTATTCTACCATTGGCAAGGCCATCATGGCCAGGAACTGTATGCATGGCTATCTCGTGTCAGAAGCTGAAGGAGGCGGCAAGAAGGGCACAATCTTGAGATTGAAGTACGAGCAGAAGATCAAGCCTCGGTATATCAGAGATTGGATCTTCGGCCATCCTCGCATCATCATCCCGATTGTAGCTGCCCTTATCGCTGGCACTGTTGCCATCGTCTTTGACCCGTAAGTCCACAATCTACGTGAACAGCCTAAACTGACAAGAGCGTAGTATCCGAACGTTCTTCGTGAAAGCCCACATCACCCGCAACTTTCACATTGAAGACAACAAGTGGTACCAGTGGATCAAGGGTTACGCCACAGATATCATCCACGGTGGCAAGAAGCGCGATGACGACGACAGCATGGATGCTATCTGGGACGACAGGAAAGATGACATTGAGCAAATCAGAACTTGGTTGATGGAGACTGCTGACACTTTCATCATCGTCCAGGGTCCTCGGGGTTCCGGTAAGCGCGAACTTGTCGTTGACCAGGCCTTGGAGGATAAGAAACTCAAGCTCGTGATCGACTGTAAACCTATCCAGGAAGCCCGAGGCGAGAGCGCCACCATCAATGCTGCAGCATTGTCCGTTGGCTACAGACCTGTGTTCAGTTGGATGAACAGCATATCCGGCATGATTGACATGGCTGCCCAAGGTGCTACAGGTGTCAAGACTGGCTTCTCCGAGACTCTTGACTCTCAACTCAGCAAGATCTGGAACACTACGACCTCCGCCTTGCGACAGATTGCTTTGGACACACGCCACAAGAACGACAAGGATGCGCACTTGGGAGACGACGAGTGGCTCGAAGCACACCCAGAGCGCAGGCCTATCGTTGTGGTGGACAACTTCCTACACAAGAGCCAGGAGGGCGGTATCGTCTACGACAAGATCTCCGAATGGGCTGCCCGTCTCACAACGACAAATGTGGCTCATGTTATCTTCCTGACCAACGACGTAGCATTCAGCAAATCACTCTCCAAGGCCATGCCGGACCGTATGTTCCGTCAAATCTCTCTGTCCGACTGCAGCCCTGAGGTAGCGAAGCGATTTGTTATCAAGCATCTTGACGCCGATGTTGAGGATGACCCAGTTCCAGAGGACGGTTCGCCCAAGAAGCTTCCGTCTGAGCACCGCAACGACCTTGCTGAGCTCGACACTTGTATCGATCTGCTGGGCGGCCGCCTCACTGATCTTGAGTTCTTGTCTCGACGCATCAAAACTGGCGAGACACCCACCAAGGCTGTGCACGAGATCATCGACCAGTCAGCTTCTGAGATCCTCAAGATGTACATTTTTGGCGCAGAGGATGAAAGCGGAAACCGACATTGGAACGCTGAGCAAGCCTGGTATCTCATCAAAGAGCTCGCTCAGAAAGAGAGTCTAAGATACAACGAAGTCCTCATCGACGACATTCTGAAGACTGGTGGTGAGACTGTCCTTCGCGCCCTCGAACAGGCCGAGCTCATTACCATTGTCTCTGGTGCGAACGGGCGTCCATCTATCATCAAGCCAGGAAAGCCAGTCTACCACCCCGCTTTCAAGCGCCTGACTGAGGACAAGGTGCTGAAGAGCCGCCTGGACCTTGCTATCTTGACGCATCTGACAAAGATTGAGAACGCGACGATTGACAAGTGCGAGAATGAGCTGCTGTTGCTGAGCAAGCTAAAGAACCAGCCTGCGCAAACATCTGGGCGCATCAACTATTTGTTGACAAAGTTGATGACTAGTCAGAACAAGGTGGAGAAGTACGAGACGGAGATCAAGGGGCTGAAGAAGGTGCTTGGAAATGAGTACTAGGATTCTGACGGGCCCTAGGCGAGGGTAATACATACAATGATACCATGTCCCTCGAATGCATAATGTTAGGTGCTATGCGTGCAGCCGTGCCGCAATGATGGCATTGTGACCCCACCTGTTCACTGCTACATAGGATGCATTGGCCTCGGATGCCACATGCAGACTCGTACGAGGCATAGCAGTGTCGGGAGATAATAATAGGCAGTCGATATTCCGAGAATATTCCGCTCATGCTGCGGCTAGCCTTGTACGCCCAGGGACGTTTCGTTCTGACATCACCCTGCTGAGGCTAACGTGACCGAGGATCGGGCAGGAGGAAGCATTTTCCCGCGAAGCAGCCGAACGCAGAAGCAAGCTAGCGAGCGACCGTGAGCTCCACCTCGTCCACAACGCGACCTGCCATTGCGCACTTGTCCCTTCTCCACTCCCAGCGGTCCGCGCATCTTCTTGTCCTTCTCATCGCCCTTTGCAGTTCTCCCCCCAAAACCCTTCCTCACATCTCGGCGCAATGGCACCCATAACAGATACCGTGGTCGATGACCTTAAGAGCACCGTCCACAGACTCGAGAAGCGCATCGCCGAGCTGGAGAACAAGCTGTCTGGCCAGAGCGGGGGTGCATCAACGTCGGCAGAGAGCGTCAGGATGATCTTGATGGGGCCACCGGGTGCTGGTGCGTAGTTTGGCTGAAGAGGGTTGAAATGTGGCATTTTTGCTTACACTGGGCCTAGGCAAGGGCACACAAGCGCCGCGAATCAAGGAGAAGTTCTGCGCATGCCATCTCGTACGTCTTGTCCGCTCTGCGTGGCACGAGGCTGCGGTGTAGGAAGCCGGGAATGGCGGGCTGACGGATTGCAGGCTACCGGAGACATGCTACGCGCCCAAGTCGCGGCCAAGACAGCCCTCGGACGGGAAGCAAAGAAGATTATGGATGCCGGCGGTCTGGTTAGCGACGAGATCATGATCAACATGATCAAGACTGAGCTCGAGGGCAATGCCGAGTGCGCCCAGGGGTGCGTACTCTGATGATTTCTTTCTTCCTCTCTTCTGGGTACGTGGGAAAGGCATGCTAACACGGAGCCTGTCTAGATTCATCCTCGACGGCTTCCCACGAACAGTAACCCAGGCCGAGAAGCTTGACGGTATGCTTGCGGCGACCAAGAAGCCCCTCCAACACGCTATTGAACTGCAAATCGACGACGGTCTCCTCGTCTCGCGTATTACCGGCCGCCTCGTTCACCCCGCATCTGGCCGCTCCTACCACAAGATCTTCAACCCACCCAAGGCCCCCATGACCGACGATGTAACCGGTGAGCCGCTCATCCAGCGCTCCGACGACAACGAGGACACGCTCAAGAAGCGCCTCTCGACCTACCACGCCCAGACGGCGCCCGTTGTTGCCTACTACCAGAAGACGGGTATCTGGAAGCCCGTTGATGCAAGTCAAGAGCCAGGCCAGGTGTGGAAGAGCCTGCTCAAGATCTTCGATGACAAGGCCATGGTTGCTGGACGGACAGGTAGCTTGCTCAACAAGGTCGGTCTCAAGAACTAGACTGCGCCTGTTATGTGAGCAGGGGCGTGGTGCCAGACTAGGAAACATTGTTCCACGATACTACGAGTGCCCGAGGGTCGCTGGTCATGTTCGGAGCCACGTATGAGAAAAGTCCACTTTCACGCTTTGGAATGAAGAATGCACATATGGTTTGGATGGGTTCCTTGTACTTGTACAGATGCATACGGTGGTGTGGGTAGTCTGCGGGGACAGCTGTATATTTTCAAATGGCTCTTGCAAGCTCGGTTTTGGTAGTCTACCAAGATCGGAAATGCTAGAGATGTTCACGAAGATACCCGTGGTTGCGAATGTGGCCTTTACTCTAACCATGGTCCGGTGACATGTTTCAGCGACATACCTTTAGTGCCAAGTTTACGCGCATGCCTCGTATTGAACCTGTGAATATTAAATCTGCGCTCTCATGCGAGGAAGCTTCTCTTGCGCCACCAAACACGTGCTCCTACCCGCCTGCCATTCCAACAACGTGTTCCTAGTTGCGCACTCGGCGTTAGCACCACCCAACATCTCCTAACCTCCGGCCAACTGTCTCCCTCCCGAAAAAGTGCCCGGCAACCCTCCACATATTACCCACCCCCGGAGGCAACAAACTACGCTCCCGTACACGCGCATTACCCCAGATTCGCAATTCGACTACGTATCGCCAGATTGCACGAGCCGCTGCCCTAAGCCTCAACCACGAAACGAGACACGCAAGAATATCGCAACTCTGAGTCTCTTGCGACCCTGAATTCAGAAAGGGGAGGAACATATTCTCTATTACAGCATACCACATCACACACACATCACAGCCATGTCAAGTAGATTCAGCAGCCGCGCCGACGCGCGCGACGACCTCTTCTCCTCGTACAACCGCAGCGCCTCGCCCTCGAAAACAAAAAACAAAGCTCGCGCAAGCCCGTACAATGCTGCTGGCGGTGGCTACGGCTACACGCCGCCTTCCTCTGCCGACGAACCTGGCTTCGGCGCGTATCCGGGTGCGAGTGGTGGGAACAGAGCGAATGGGAGCTTGTATCCTGGGAGCGGAGGGAGTAGTTATGGGGGTTATGGTGTAGGAGGGGGAATGGGAAGGGGGAGCGATGATGGAAGGGATGGTGTGTATCGGGCTGCGACGCCGAATTCGAGGGGACAGTATTCGGCGGCTGTGTTGGATGAGTTGGAGAGTCAGAATGATGAGCAGGTTGGTGTGTTGACGAGTAAGGTGAAGATGTTGAAGGATGTATGTTATTCTTTGTCCTCTTTTCTGCGACTGCAGTACTTGGAGAGTGTTGTGCTAACGCCGTCTAGTTGACCCATCTCATTGGCGATGAAATTCGCGAATCTACTACGCTCGCCGAGAAAATGAACGACCAGTTTGAGAACTCGAGACATAAGATCAAAGGCACCATGAATCGTATGTTGAGGATGGCGCAAAAAACAGGCGTGGGCTGGAAGGCCTGGGTCGGCTTCTTTGCCGCGGTCATATTACTATTTTGGTGGGTGTGGTTGGGTTGATCGGGCATGGCAGAAGAGGAGGAAAGGTAGACTGGCGTATGTTTGACGTTGACGATCTATTGACTATAGAGGGGAACGTTTGGGAAAGAGGGTGTTTGCATCGAGTCGAGTCGCATCTGGCATGGTGTAAGGCGTTTGGTTGGAAGTATCGTCCGAATGCTTCAATTACATTCCTATTGTGGTTCTCGACGTGCACTTCAGTTTGCCATGGACCACGTCTCCCTCTGAGGCGCGTATTATATAATCCTTACTACAGCTTTGTACTCAATTGCATGCTCCGAGGATGCTTCCTCAAAAGGCCTACAATTAACTCCGTCCTGCGGATGGTGACCCTCGACGAGACCTATCCTCTCAAATTCTCCGTCATATCCCATGCCATCATTATCTACAGTCGTAGGCTTCTCTCTAATGCGTGAACTCGAATGTGAAGTATGACCATGGAGTATCTACACCTAACAGCTTACCCCTAAGCTTGCGCCTTCCAGCTGGATTGTAATGACTCTTAGGTGCTAGTTGCAGCCCTCATCCACATCGGGTCTCCAAGTTCCAAGAAAATATGATGCCTCCAAAGCTGTGTCGGGCACCCAGCCATCTTATGAGCTAGGAATTCGGAGGTGTGGAAAGGGACGCATCAACCTTTCGGCTTGTGTCTGATGTCCGCTACATGATGCGATCTTCTTAAGCGCTTCTGGCGCGAGGCTGAATCTCTGCCCTGAAAGCAACAATACCTCATGGCGGACTTGTACACCTTTGTTCCGGTTATGGCACAATGAATTGTGGATTTACGTATCAAGCCGGGCTATTCGAGCTGCTAGGAGAGATAAAAAATGCAGTGGTTAACAATGCGTCTCGCGATCGAGCCCTGAGAGGTCACTAAAGCCATTGTAAGGTCGGACCTAAACAGTGTTCAACCACGAACACGACCAGAGTCCTAGCAGCTGCTGGGCTTCACTTTCTTACGGACCACGTTTGTTAATAGAGTGTGGTGGTAAGAAGTTGGAGAAGACGACGCGTCGAGGAGCTGCCGCGTGCTCGCTTAGAGGAGGAAATTCGCGTCATCAACCGACGTCGACCCTTTCAAGGGTCACGATTCCTTTTCGGGCCCGGTTTTGCAACAAGTCGACGTGCCTACTGACCTTTGACTGCCCGAAAGCTTATACATAAAGTTCTAGCTTTTGCGATCTTCCTGCCATATACATACTACCTGCCAGTTTACTGCATCTTGTGGGCTCGATGGAGGAATACTGACAGCCGTCTGCTGGTGAGTACTGGTCACTCGTTACTTTTTGGCAACGCATGCATGCGAGCAGAGAACTGGGTCATCACTATCCAAGTCGAGATGGGTACCAAGTCTGCGACCCCAGAGTTCACTTCGGCCTTACCATGCGTAATTCAGTGGCTCGGCCCCAGCGCAACCCAACGCAGCATGCGACTCGATGGAGCACAACAACCTTGGAAATCAGGGATCCCCCAGACATGCAGCGTAACATTTTGTCCTGGTTTTGCGACTCCAACGGTGACTGGCTCTGTCCTGCGCCTGTTCCCGAGGTGATGGGTGATTACGTGGTCGCTCCATGGAAAACCAGGCGTCGTTTTCGGGCTCTCACGTCTCTCCAAGACTTACAAAGAGAGGTAGCAGCGGTCACAACAAGATATCCCAGAAATTGCATGGGTACGTAGCATGTGGTTGCTTTTCATCTGAGCTAAGCCTGTGCTCGTTTGGAATAACCTGCTGTCGCTTCAGCGTTTCTCAGGTCAGAGGCCAAAACATCGTCGTCACCTGGCCAGACCGTCAACAGTCAAGAAAACACCAAAACTATGCGGTTATCGGCAATCACGATACAAGGTTCCTGCTCTTGACATCTCGCAGCGTCGACAAATGGCAGCACCGCGCTCGCATGCGCCACGCGTCCTGGCAGGGATGACCAAGACACGATGATCTCATACCCAAACAAGTGCGCTAGAAGTCAGCGATCCGCACGGCTATGCGGCTCCACTGCACTAGCCACACTATCTAAAGACAGTAAACATGCGTGGCTGACGAGGCCCAGGAAGGGCAAACCCTACGCTTGTGTGATCAACGGCCGTTCTGTGATGCCAAGAATGCTACGCAATAGTCGTGGCTGACGTTCGTTGGTGTTTGCTCTGACGAAGCAAGGCACAGTCGTGAGTGCCGGGTATATATACTGCAGCATAGAGACCATCACGTTCCATTACTACAAAGCAACAGTTCAACTACCGAGTCTTGCCAGCATCACAGTATCGACTCACTGGGGACCTCGACTGTTCCTTTCGACATACTCCTCTAACAAGCATGATCTTCACACGTCTTCTCTCAATTATCCTGCGCACTGCGCAATGGGTCTTCGCTGCTATCGTCTTGGGTCTATCAGCATACTTTATCTACCAACGATCACGACGCGATGACGGGCCTCTGGGTCGTTTGATCTTCACCATAATCTGGTCCTCGCTTTCCGTTCTCTTCGCAATCATCTGGGCCATTCCCACCAGCTCTAGCATCACTGGGTATACATCCGACCTAAGTGAGTACCCCGGTCCTCTGCGATGACTTGGACAATTGTTAACAACAGTTGCGCAGTATTTACTGCTGGTTGGGCCGCTGTCTTTGGACTGCTTGTTAGCTGGTTCAACGACCGCGGTTGTGGTAGTGCGTGGGCTTGGAGGGGTGTATCTTTTAGCCGCAACGACTCATGTGGTCAATGGCGCGCTGCCCAGGCCTTCTCTTTCTTGTCCATGATTCTTTGGTTGGCGACTGCTATCCTTGGAATCTTGACGGTGCATCGCCTTAACCGCCGTGCTGCTGCGTAAGTTTCTCGTCATTCTCCTGTGAAGCTCTAGCTAAGAACACTGCAGTCGTGGCTCGCGAGTCTAGACGTCACCTTGTCACCCACTACAACCAATCGAGATTGCACCTGTGTAAAGGCTTGACACAAGGTTGCGAGAGCTACCAGCTGTTCGTTGGCTATGCTTGAGCTGTGGTATTGGAAGCCATGCTGAAGGACTCGTTAGCAAGTTTGCTTGCATGCCCATCCACTTACGAATTGTCATGTATATCCTAATCGGCGAGGAGTTGCTCATGGTTTTGTTATGTCTCCTACTTCATAATTTGCATACGTCTTTTGAAATAGTAATACAGCCACGAAATTAATGAAGACCACGTACTCAATCCTTCTACAGGCTGTGTCGCTTTGTATGCTCAAAGGAATTCGGCTGTGAACGTTCCCTAGCTAAGTCATTGAAAGCAGAGTCGTGCGAGGTATTGTGTGTGTAGTACCTTGACTATTACCACGAGTTGTAAGATGTGATACTCGAGAAGCAGCATTGGGCCAACAGGTTCTAATGGCATGCGGCTATTCTATGAGTTGTAGCAAATGTTCTGCAGAGTCTGGCCACCTCTTCGCAAATCGAGTTGCCATGACAGCGGAGCTCAATTCACTCGCCAAACAAGAGCTTGCGATACAGCGGCCGCGAAGAAGAGTGAAAACACACTGCAGCCCTGTTTCCAAGTGCACGTTCAAGCACTCTCATACGATAAAATACCTCCCACCCCTGATAATAATTCTTCTACACCCCCAAGCAACTCACATTCTCGACCATCAACTCTGCACCAGATTGAACATCGAGACCTACTTATAACATCGATCAAACCATACACACATCAACCCACCCACCATGTCTCAAGACAAGACCAAGACCAGCAATACAGACAAAGTCTTCGAGAGTATACACCGTCGACTATCCAGCTTCGGGGAATCCTCGAAGACTGCCAAATCGCCTTCTGAGACAATGTCCTCGGTCGCGGACCAATTGGGTTCTTCTCACGGCTCCACGCCGTTGAGCTCAGTCAAGAGCGATACTAAGCGCCGAAACGACGAACGAGACACGCGACTCATCTCTCTCGACAAGCTGATGGACGGTACCACGGTAGCCGACAAGGATAGGCACTGGTTCGAGAAGATCAACATGGCTGTCCGCGACAAGATGAATTCGTCGACTTACGACCCTTCTCATGACTACGAACACATTCAACGCGTAGTCATAAATGCACATCGCCTCTGGCATGCGGAGAAGGATCGCGATGTATTCCGGAACGTCGATCCCCTGGTTGTCTACGTCGCGGCTATGGTGCACGACGTTGAAGACAGGAAGTACCTCTCGGATGAGCTAGTCGAGATGAAGACGGACGAAGCTATCCAGGAGCAACAGCGGGTCTGCATCGAGTCGTTCATCAGGAAGGCTGCACCTGAGTGTCCGCCATCAATCTGGGGTCCTGCTTCGCATGTTGCGTCCCTGGTCTCCTTGACATACGAGACTCGGAACCCGGCTATGATTGCCCAGCAATGCGTTGCCTATCCTGCCCTCCAAATTGTTCAGGATGGCGACCGTCTCGATGGTCTAGGCGCAGTGGGAGTCGTGCGTGGGGCAGTATACGGACCTGCAACACAGCCACGTGGTACGGGCACGGTTCGACGGGTTGTGCATATAGTCGACGAACGCCACGCTCGATATGTGGAAATGATGAAGACGCGCGCTGGAAAGAAGGAGGCGGCGAAACGCTGGGAAGCCATGAAGCAAATTAGAGATCAGATTGTGCAACAGGCGAATTGCGAGGATGTGCTGGAGTGGATTTAGGACCGACACCTATTCTGCAGAGGCGAATGAAGAAGTAGGAGAGATTTTTACGCATTTATGGGTGGATATATAGACTAGGATAATGAAGAGTGCTCGTTGAGTTGAGAACAGTGGTTATAGCAATATGAAATGAAGTGCTGCATTGGTTTGTTCTGTATATGAGCCGGAGTGAAAGCGCAGGCAAACTGCTTAACAAACGATGATAAATTCATGGCAATGATTGTCAATGGAAAAGCAAAGCCGCCAGAGCCTATCCCAGAATGCCGGCGATGAGTTGTGTTGGTGTTGGTGTGCAACTGCGTCCACAGCGCCTTCCCAGAGCGCGCTCACGCTAAGCGCCCAAAGCAGACTAGCGGCTCGCTTGACGCCCACCTGCCGCGAGAGTGATTTCTCGCAACTGAGCAGGCACATCGAACTTTCAGACTCCGACCAGCTCGACATCAAGCCGCCAACATGTCCGCCAACTCTCTGAACAAGATCGCGCCCAACAGCCCGTCGAGGCAGAACCCCTCTGAGATCGAGACCAGCATCGCCAGCGCAAGTGTGCCCGTCAATTGCACGTGGGCGACGACAGCACTAACCGGCACGATAGGCGTTGACTGACCTCGAGAACAATGTCCCCGACCTGAAGGCTTCCCTGCGCCCTCTCCAGTTCGTCTCTGCTCGCGAGGTATGAAGTCCCGAACACCACAAGCGCTATCGAGCGTCGCCTACACCACACCTACACCCATACCCATACATTGAAGAGGCGGTGGGCACTGGGCAGCAACATCAAGCTGACACCAGGATTCTTAGATCGAGGTTGGCCACGGACGCAAGGCTATTGTCATCTTCGTCCCTGTTCCCCTTCTGTCCGGATGGCACAAGGCCCAGCAGCGGTATGTTCCCTCGAGTAACGAGGGCCGTTCTTGTACTAACAATTGTCCAGTCTCACCCGTGAGCTCGAGAAGAAGTTCTCCGACCGCCACGTCCTGATCGTTGCCTCCCGCCGCATTCTCCCCCGCCCCAAGCGCTCCAACCGCTCGCGCACCAACCAGACCCAGAAGCGTCCCCAGTCCCGGACTCTTACCGCTGTCCACGACGCCATCCTGACCGACCTCGTCTTCCCTGTCGAGATTGTCGGCAAGCGTCTCCGTACCCGTGAGGACGGCAGCAAGATCCTCAAGGTTGTCCTTGACGAGAAGGAGCGCGGTGGTGTCGACTACAGGCTCGACACCTACAGCGAGGTCTACAAGCGCCTCACTGGCAAGGGCGTCAACTTCGAGTTCCCCCAGAGCCAGCAGACCGACTACTAGACGTAGGTGCGGGTTCGTTGGGTTTGATCGATCTCGTTATATCTACATGGGTCAGGAGTACGGCAGGGCTTCGGTTATGCGTCATGTACCGGCATCAAAAGGAATGAGAATGAGATGATATGAGCCTGTATTAGGCACCCCTTCAAGATACCACTTGCAATTGATTTTCTTTTAGTGTGATGGTGCTTCTACTTTGGCACGCTCGTCTGTCTACTGCCTGTCCAGCTCTGGGTAATGCCTAAAGATGCCCATGCTGAACGGCTTCCGCCTGTCGCTACTCAGGTACTCTTTGATTCCCTTGGTCTCCTTTATGCTGTTGTAAAAGGTTCCAAACAAAAGCAGGTAGTCCTTCCTCCTGGCCTCTATTTCCTTGGGGAAGGCAAACTCCAATCCGGTCAGCACATGCCAGATGGTAAGGTCGGCATAACTGAGACTCTCTCCAACAAGGAACTTGGCCTGTCCCTGGGCCTCATTGCCCTTGAGCACACGCTCAAAGAAGTTGAGAAATTTGGGGATGCGCTTCTCGCGGAATTCGGCTGCCTTCTTTAGCGACTCCTCCTTCTGGTCCTCGTAGTATGCGCTGATGGCAATGGGATGGTGCGTGTCATGGGCCTCGTTGTTGAGGTCCAGCGCCGTCAGAGCATGCGACAGGATCCACGCCCTCTCTACCTCGTCTGCGCCACTGAGACCAAGCTTATCGCCGAGGTAGGAGAGGATGGATGGCGTCTGGTAGATGATCAGCGCGGCGCCGTTCTTGCCTTCGCCGGGAATGCGCAGAGCGGGCGGGGAAAACGCAGGAGGGTTGCCGTCGGAGCCTGTCGAGGACTGGTCGAAGAGGGACATCATCTCCTTCATGCCTACGAGATTGTCAGCCATGGCAGTATAAGGTGCGTGCTATGTGTCTGTGACGCATACCGTCTTCAGACTCGTTGCAGACATCTTTGTACGAGACGCCTGCTGCTTCGAAGGCTAGGCGAATGAACTCCCCACGTCCTGGAATGCCCGGCCAGTACAACAGCTCGTACGGAGGCTGGGTACGTGCCTTCTTGTTCGCAGACATGATGGTGGTACGGTATCGAATCGCGATGGAGCGCTGGTTGTAGTGTTTAGGTAGCTCTCTCGGAAGCTATCGAGGGTGCAGAGAGGTCAGGAGGAGATGCGAAGCATGCAATCGCAAAAGCTGCCCCGAGGGCCCGTTATAAGTAGGACAAGAGTACCCCATGTCAACTTTACGCGAAATTACCGCTCGAGGCACTACTCGTGCAGCTGGTTTGGCGTCATTGTGGGGTTGAGGTTGGTTCAGAGGTTACTGTGGATGCTGACATCAGGCACGGAATTGCACCGAGACCGAGGAATGCGAAGTGACCACTGCTACGCGTTGTCCGCGATTAGTCACCATAATGCATCCTCTTTACACAACAAATGTCCGTCAAGCTCTAATCATTCGCTGTCAAGAGCTCAGTCGCTATGATGGTTCTCTCACTGGCGCTACGCTTGGTCCGACGCGCTTCCAATCCGTCATAGTGAGCTCCAGAGCTACAGCCAGCTTAATTGTTTGAATTTGTTCAAGGACATTCCGTCAGCACACCTGCAGACACTCTGCAAGCTCTAGAACATTCTTCCCTCGCCGTGCCATCAGGCTGTGTGTTGTCAATAGTATTTTGTGTCACACGAGAGGGCAGGCAGCGATACGCTCGCCTGTGCCTCCCATAGCCCACTGTTGCAGCTCATGCACGAAAAGAGCTGCGCCCTGTTGGGAGAAACAGCACATCCACTACACATCTGCCAACCGCATGTTTGCCAAAGCTGTATGAGAACCTCGACGCTTTACACCATCTCTTCCTATGCGACCACCGTCCCAATTCTATTCACAACAAAGCGCAGTAAAGCTGCGTGTTCGAGTGTGTCTACACAAGGTAGATGTGATCGCCCCGCGCTGCACTCTTCCAGTCTAGACTTCCCGCCCGGACCCTCTTCCACCCTGCACACGTTACCTCGAGTGCTGCCTTCAGCTCTCCTTACCCGCCCTGAACCACGGTCGATCACTTTCTACTCACGACACCAGGCTCTCCGTCATCATGGCCAATTACAGCGACTACGACCGGTTGGTCCATCAGATGCAAACCTTTCGCGCATCCGATGAGGCCAGAGAGCATTTCGTTAGCGTACGTATCGCCGAGTCGCGTGTTCGATCGCGCGGCAAACGTTGACAACTAAAACAGGAAATTCTAGCAAAGTATCAAGCCTTGTCCGAAGAACTTGGCAATTTGAAGAATGATTATTTGAGTGAAAGAGATATCAGGCGTAACTATCAGAGAACCGTTGAAGAGAAACAGGGTTTGGTGGGGGATTACGAACGTCAGCTTGTGCGTTACTCGCTGCAAATTCAGCCTTGCGCATTTGTGTGCTGATCCAGCTTGCAGGAAGCGAGTTCATTTGTATTGGCACTTATTGATGGGGATGGAGCTATCGTAAGTATTTCCAAACCTCCGAGTCTGAATCTTCCAGTTTGTCCTGGCAACTGTACATTTCAATGCCGGCCCGTGCACGGCCGGCCGATAACACCCACGCGATATCGCGGCCGAGCCAGCCTACCTATGACCCCAATTGTTGACTGTTCCTCTGCAGTTTCAAGATGCGTTACTTCAAGCTGCCGGTGGTGATGGAGGGTCGGAAGCTGCATCACGATTGTATCATGCAATGCGCAACCATGTTGCTTCGCTCTACAACAACTCCGGCAACTGGCCGATTATGGTCCAAGTCTATCTAAGTCTCGATAAACTCGCCCAAAAGTTGGCGTCAGTGGGCCTTCTTCGAAATCCACAGGAATTGCGAGGCTTTGCACAGCGTTTCAGCGTCAATCAACCCTTATTTAGTGTTATCGACGTCGGTCATGGAAAGGAGAGGGCCGACCACAAGATTAAGGGTACTGCACTCCTCCCGCTCCCAGTGACTAGCGTTAACATGTCTTCTGTAGAAATGCTCCGTACCTTTAGCGAGAATCCCACCTGCCGTCACATCGTCTTCGGTGGTTGTCATGATGCAGGATACCTCCTAAATCTCGAACACTTCAAACACAATACCGCCAGAGCTGGTCGGATCACACTCCTCGAGACTACGCCAGCTTACCGCGGATTCTCGGAATTAGTCAATTTCAAGCGCACTCGGTTTGACGACGTCTTCAGGAATGAGTCACTGCCCGATTATACACCTCCGCCCAATGGCTTCGGTGCCGTACAGTCGCCCGTGCAATCTGTAGCACAGCCTCAGCCTCTCTCTCGGTCTGTTACGAACGAAAACAATACGCCGCCCGCATTCACTCCGAGGGCTTCGATGGTGTCCCCCTCGCCCAGTGCCACTCCGGTGTCAGCCGCCGCACCTAGTGAATCTAACGGAGACTCTTCGTGGGGTAAGTAACAAAGTACACTTGTGTCAAGTATGAGATGACTCATGGCTAACTGAAAAACTGTAGCCACTGTGGGCAAATTTGGTGTCCCTGAAACCGCCAATATTTCCATCGCACCGACTACGACTGCTACTAAGAACAATACTAAGAAGAAGTATGCTTATTACAACAAAGCTGGACAGCGACTTGACGAACCGCTACCACCGAAAGATCCTTCCGCTGCTGCTTCGCTCGAAGCACGCATGAAGAAGGTAGGCAAGAAAATGTGCAATCACTGGCACCTTGGCGGCCATTGCGAGAACGGAAAGTTCTGTCAGTTTCAGCATGAGCCGAAGCTTACTCCGGCTGAACTGAACGCTCTGCGATACAAAACACGTAGTTTAGCTTGTAAGAACCGCTACTGTGAGAATATCGACTGCTGTAAGTACACGTTGGTTAAAGGGGATTCAAGCATCTACCACCGTTGCGGCCACCTCGGTAGATACTTACGGTGACGCTAACGCCTCAGTTCTAGATCTCGGCCATCAGTGCGCCCTTGAGCGCGATCAAGGATATTGCTCATTCCCTGAGAACTGTAAGCACCATGGACATGAGAAGCGGCTGAGCTTTACTAACTCCCTATCTCCCTAGGCCATCTTCGGGCTACGCACGGTATGGACAGGGTTAGGCATGTTAGGTACGACAAAGACGGCAATGAGGACTATGCCCCTTAGTGGGAGTAAGCTGGCCATGAATAAGGGTTGTGTTGTTGTTGTATCAATTCAAGGTCATGCTAACGTGGAGAAGACGGTCATGTTGTCTAGATAGTACTAAATTGTTAAAGATATTTCTTTATGACATTACATTCTTTGTGCTTGAGATGGGTTCTTATAGTGTACCGGAGCGTTGAAACGCTCTCAAGGGCGATTCACGGACCAACCGATTACGGCCATGGCACAGACGCCTAGTTCACTAGACCCTTTGTATTCCCCACACTCCATACGGAGAACGCCCGAAGCATATGCGACGACCGGCGTTGAACTAATTTTATCGCGGGACGGAGAAAAAAACTGGGCATTGCTCTGCTGCGGCCACATTCGAGCCGCGGCAGCGAAACTCGGCACTACCTAGGTATGTTCAAGAGCACTTTTAACGTAATGTCTCCACCAGACAGGGAAGTGGGACCGACTTGGTAACGACTGTTGTATCTTTTGCATTTGTCTGCGACACACTCTCTTATCTGACTGCATTTGTCTGCGACACACTCTCTTATCTGACTGCATATCAACTCTGCACACGTGTTTCCCGACATGCCGTTCCTGGACTCCGCCACACAGCCAAAGATCCTCATCGCCGGAGCCGGTATCGGCGGATTGACCACTGCGCTAGCGCTCCATGCCGCCGGCTTCAGTGACATTCAGATCTTCGAGACAGCGTCGACCCTCACAACCCTCGGCGTTGGCATCAATGTCCAGCCGTCTGCAGTGTTAATCCTGCGGAATCTGGGCTTGCTCGAAGCACTGGAGAAGACGGGCATCAAGACGAAAGAGCTGAACTTCTACAACCGTCATGGCGATTCTATTCTCAGCGAGCCCAGAGGCATGGATGCAGGATATGAAGTGCCTCAGTTCTCAATCCACCGCGGAGAGTTCCAGATGTTGCTTCTGAGCGCCGTCAAGGAACGTCTTGGCAGGGATGTACTACACCTGAACCACGCCTTGGCTGGGTTCGATCAAAATGACAAGAGCATCACAGCACGATTTTCGCACAGGAGGGATGGTGCGCCAGTTGATGAGTCAAGCATAACAGGCGATGTCCTGATCGCTGCTGATGGTATCAATTCCACGGCAAGGAGACTTCTCTACCCGGGCGAGGGACCGCCACGATTCTCAGGACGCATGCTTTGGCGCGGATGCATTGAGCGCGAGCAGTACTTGACAGGCGCAAGCATGGTGTGGGCAGGCCACGCCGATCAGAAATTTATCGCATACCCTATCAGCCAAAGATCAGCCGACAAAGGTAAAAGCCTTGTCAACTGGATCGCAGAACTACGCATACGCGACAAGGACGACGTGGACCTAACACCGCCCAAGACCGACTGGACTAAAGCTGTCAACAAAGACGTCTTCGCAGGACCGTTTGAGACATGGAGATGCGGAGGCCTGGAGATGAAGGACTTGATCAACAGCACAGACAAGGTTTTTGAGTTCCCCATGTCCGATCGCGACCCTGTAGAAGCCTGGTCGTTTGGCCGTCTTACGCTCATGGGCGATGCAGCCCACGCCATGTACCCCATTGGGTCCAACGGCGCATCTCAAGCCATTATCGATGCCGAGACACTTGCCAAACACCTCTCCAGCAACACTCTGGATATTCCCGGTGCGTTGAAAGCATACGAATCGGAGAGGCTGCCGCCGACCGCGAAGATCGTCATGGCAAATCGAGCGAACGGCCCTGATCACGTCTTGCAACTTGCGGAGGAGAGGGCACCGGATGGTTTCAAGAATGTGTACGACGTTATTCCAAGGGAGGAGTTGGAAGAGATTGGAAGGGTGTATAAGAAGGTTGCTGGATTTGAGATGGAGAGTGTTAATAAGAAGGCGAGGCAGACGAAAGGGGTGGAAAAGGAGAGGAACTTGAAGAGCCCAGCCGATTGGATATAGCGGCGTGTCTTGACCGCCGTCAGTGTAGACAGCGACAGTGATGTATCACTTGTTGACCCAAGTAAACTGTCCTTGCTGTGCTCGCGTGATCAGAAATTGCTCTGATTAGAATGGTGTAATCGCTAATTTAGTGCGGAGAGCAGTGCATACACGTCATCTGACCAAGGTCGCGCCCAGAGATGGCATGCCAAGGTGCTAGGGTGAATTGATTGCGAATCAATTTAGAATTAAATCAGAATTTATTTACTCTTTATATAGAAACAACTTCTTAAGAAAAGAAGATATAAAAAAACTTTATATTATAAATCTAGAGATATAAGCTAGATCTATAACTTTATAATATAAAGTTATTTTATATCCTCTTTTATTAAGAAGTTACTCCTATATAAAGAGTAAATTAATTCTAATATAATTCTTCTTTAATTTTAATTTTTAAGATAATATAGTATGGTCTTAGCATGCTGTGTGAGAGAAATTGCCTATTTGGGTTAGACCATGCCATGTCTGGGCGCGACCTTGGTCAGATGGGTTGCATCCTGCAGAGAGCAGTCCCGGCTGAACAAACTCGTGGACACGCGGCATCACACGTTCCCACCGACCTCCTCACTTTGCAGCTTTTGACAGCAGTGTTCGTCATTAATTCATCATCATCATTTCTTGCTAAATCTAGTTGTCTATTGAGAAGCCTTCTTGTTGGGGAGGACCACGCCATCACGGCAGTACCAAGGCACCGAAAACTCTTGTTCCAGGCAGTGCACGCGACACCGCTCTCAGTGATGCCGTCGTCCAAGAGCCAACCCTACCATAATCATGCGCATTACCTTCTCGGCGCCGTCCTTGACCAATGCCTCTGTCTGGCCGATCGCTTGCTCCAGGGTCACTGGCTCTCTGAGGATACTGGTGAAGGCTTTGATGCCAGCGCCGTAGCAGCCATCCGCGCCTTCTCCGATGGTACCGGCTAGCGCAACGACCTGCGCGCCGTTTCGCTTTGCACGCCGAGCAATCTCAGTCGTCATCTGTCGTCGTCAGCAGAATTCACACGAGGCGACAATAAAGGATTGACTGACCTTTCCATTCGGTGACTGGAAATCCAGGGCGCCCTCTGCGGTGATGACAAAATCCCACTGGTTTGCGAAAACCTGATCGAATTCAAAGTACTCGTTGATGGCCTCAGCGCGTGCGCGCAATGTAGCGCCCAACAACATCAAACCGGTTCCGAGACCACCGCTGGCACCGCTGCCTGGGGTGCGAGAGATGTCTTTTCCAAGGGTCGACTGAGCAACCTGCGCCAGCCGCTCAAGCGCTGCTGCAAGCATGTCGACCTGCTCAGGCGTGGCTCCCTTTTGCGGGCCGTATACTCGCGCGACGCCCTTGGGCCCGCATAGTACGTTCTTGACATTGCATACGGCCTCTATCTGGACCTTCTCGACTGGGATAGAGTTAAAAACAGGTATGTAAACCAAGGGCTAGGCAGCTTACCAGCAGTCTCTCGCAACCGGGGGTGCAGACCGTCCCAGCATATGCTGGCTAGGCGTGCCAACGACCGACCACCGCCGGCCTTAGGCAACTCCTTGCCATCTGCATCAAGTAACCGGACACCAAGAGCCTGGAGCATCCCCGCACCTCCGTCTGAGGTTCCCGAATCTCCGCACCCGATGATGATCTTGGTGGACCCTGCATCGAGCGCCTCCCTAACTAGCTCCCCGACGCCGTAAGTCGTGGTTGTTGTTGGGTCACGCTCGTCCTTGGGCACTAATCGAAGGCCTGCAGCTGCTGCCATGTCCAACACAGCCGTTTTCTTGTCCTTGCCAATAAAACCAAGATGAGAGTCGACCAATGATCCGGTAGGGCCGGTGACTTGCACGTCAACGATGGATCCGCCATGTGCCGCCACTAGAGCACGCGCGAAGCCCTCTCCGCCATCGTGCAGAGGAAGCTTGCGCAGAATAACGGAATTGCCGTCTAGTACGTTCCGGATTCCTGTTTCGATCGCGTCGGCCACGTTCTCTGGGCCCAGACTTTCCTTGAAACCTGATGGTGCGACCAGAATCCTGAGCGGGTGCCCGCCCAAGATCTCAGATGTTGGCGTTGGTAGCACCGCTGATGCCGGGGTCACAAGCTCGTCTACTTGTTGCAGCGGTAGGTTGATTGTCTTCAACGAAAGTAATCGTGGAACTTGAGCTGGAAGGGTTGGCGATGCTTTCGGTGCTCCATGGATACCGAGCTCCATGCTTGTTGGTATTCTGGCGAGCATGATTGTTGCTCGCGAACGATAAGAGTGGGAAGTTACGCCTACGGCTGTTGCTAATGGAGTAGGGGGTCAATCGATTGACAGTGAAGTCGAAAGGTGAAGATGGAAATGTGGTAATGTAGAGCGAGTGTCAGCCGGGTATGTGTGATTGGATACTGAATTCCTACGGACATCTGACATACTTATATCTTCGACCCAGACTCTACTCGTCTGAAGTTGCACGCTTTCACGATAGACAGCACACGACACAGCCTAGAAAGCTATTTCCGGTACACCACTTGGAAGCGCCACCTAAGGTATCGCTCCGGCCTCAGGATCATGGTAATAACGTCACTCCGGATGCAGGTACCTACACGTTTGCGATAGAGCAAGTCCGCACATACAAGCTCCCGGTCTCAGCATAGCCGGATATTACGACTACGAAGGCACAGCCCTGCTGGTATGCATACTACTCTGTGTATAGCTCTAGTTTTTGATTGGCTTTTCTTGAGCTCTGGATTAGTGAACGTTCCGCAGACCCAAAGTTCTTGACTTTTCTTGACGGTCATGGTTCGGGCCAATTGCGGCGATTCTGGGTGACTGCACCAAGCGGTTTAACGAATGACCAAGTCGTACCTTCTTGGCAAGATACCCGAGCACAGCCACCTAGCTTACGTCGACAAAGAAGGCTGTTATCGATGATCAATCTCCACCACAAAAAAGCTTGCAATCTCATGGTAGTACCCGTTACATCGCAATTGGCCACGATGGTCCTGGGATGCATTGGCTGCCATGTGCTCACGCGACAGTTTTCTATTATTGAATACAACGTCGGCACATGTCCCACCGCAGTCTTATTCCCCTGACACTCGGCAGTTCAATTCCGTGTGTTGCGGAGCATGGCATCTGCGCTACAGGTTTAATGTTGCTGTGCCTTGAGGTCATTAGGATGTATAGTGCTTTCCGCAACCTGAACAGGCTCCGCCTGGTGAACGCCTCCTTGACACTGCCTCAATTCGCGGGAGCTGGCAAAGATAGTTTGATATTATATGCACACGACATGCGCCTGTAATACGAAAAGGTATCATCAAGCTCCCGTTCGCTATTATCACATTTCGTTTCCTCTGTCCCAACACTCGTTACTTACGATAAACATCAAAGACAGATTGCTCGGCAGACCGTCCGTTGATGATAGGAGCGCACGCGAGTCCATGGAACTCCCAAGATTTTCGTTCGAGGGGGACAATCGTCCGCTCGTTAGCACCGACCGTCTGTTCCGACAGTGGCAGCAAGAAGAAAATTCGGCCTACGACGCTGGTCACGAGGTCATGGAGGAGGGCTATCATAAAGCCAAAGAGATCATTGTAGGTGTTTCAGATCTCCTGTGGCACTGCCACTGACGTGACGTGTAGATCACTTGGGACGGCCCAAACGACCCTCGCAACCCGCTCAATTGGAGCAACAAACGCAAATGGATAGCTACAATACTCGTATCACTCTTTACGTTCATCTCGCCCTTCTCCTCGACTATGGTAACACCTGCGTTACCGGAGATAGGGGATGATTTTGACATACCGGAAGGGTTCATGCGCCAACTGGTCATGACCATCTTTCTCCTTGGCTACGCTCAAGGACCCTTCGTTTTAGCACCCCTAAGCGAGATCTTCGGACGTGTGACTGTGCTGCAGTATGCCAATCTTGTGTACCTGCTCTTCAACACATGTTGTGGGTTCGCACAGTCCAGGGAGCAGATGCTAGCCTTTCGGTTTTTAAGCGGTCTCGGCGGAGCGGCGCCGCAAGCTGTACGTATGACTCCGATCCACTTTTCACCAAGACAGTAGGAGTTGAAGAAGGCAAGACTGATATAATTATAGCTATGCAACGGTGTTCTCGCGGACACCTGGTCGAAAGAAGAACGCGGAAAAGGCCAAGCCATCTACGGCATCCTGACCTGGTTGGCACCCTGCGTAGCCCCCATCTGCGGCGCCTACATATCCGAGGGTGTAAGCTGGCGTTGGATCTTTTGGGCTACGTCGATCTTCACTGTCTTCGTCCAGGTCACCGCGTTCTTCTTCCTCTCCGAGACCTTCGCCCCGGCCATCCTCGCGAAGAAAGCGAAGGCTGTTAGAAGGGCGATGAAAGGCATAAGGGAGGATATCATCGTGCGAACAGAGTACGAGACTGGCGACCGGATGAGCAAGATCTTGAGAAAGAGGCTCATCTTACCCTTTATCATGATGTTCACACATCCCGCCACCCAGGCACCCTCGATCTATCGCGCGTTCTTGTACGGCGTCATGTACCTGATGCTTTCAACCTTTCCAATGGTGTTTGAGGAAGTGTACGATATGGACACTGGGCCTGCGTCGCTCAACTACCTTTCGCTCTGCCTGGGCTTCATGATTGGGTTGCAGATTTCGCATCCGCTTATTGATGGGGTACGTCTTTGTTCTCCAACTTCTCTGATGCAACACTAACACTGAAGTAGTTGTACGCACGTATGAAGACGTACTACAACGTCACCGAAGGCACTCCTGAGTTCCGTGTACCGCCTATGCTTATAGCGGGCGTCGTTTGCCCTGTCGGTCTCTTCATCTACGGCTGGTCTGCCCAGAACGAAGTTCACTTCATCGTTCCCAACATCGGCGCCACGATCCTCGCCATCGGCCTGATTATCGGCTTCCAATGCTCGCAAGCCTACACCACTGACGCATACGAAGCACGCTATGCAGCATCGGCGGCGAGTGTGGGAGCATTTATGCGGACAATGTGTGGCTTCAGCTTTCCGCTGTTCGCACCACAAATGTATGAGACAATGGGGCTGGGCTGGGGAAACAGTCTATTAGCCTTTTTGACAATGTCACTGGGGATAGTGATGCCAATAGGGCTTTGGTTCTACGGGTCTCAACTTAGGAAGATGAGCTGGAGGGGCTTGGATTAGACTTTGTTAAAGACCATGTATTGTAAATAGACTATGAAAACGCCAGGAGGGTATCCGCGTAACCTTGAACCCAACAACTCCAACCCGAAAAGTGTCCTGCAATGTCCTCGCGCCGCGCCCGAACCATCAAAACGATTGCCCAAACCACCTCCAGAAGGTTACTCAGTTGCTCCAAAGTAGCGAGGATGCGACACACTGGATCCTGTCTGCCTTTGCGTACTTTTCAGTGCGCTGCACCTCGAGGAGCTCCTCAAGCTCAGCAGCATACGCCCCATGCGATGCCTCAAGCTCCTCAACATACGCTTCGTGCGATGCCTCACGCCTCATGATGCTCTCCTCAGACTCCTTGATGTACACCGCGACCTCGGAGCGAATATCTTCGATGGCCACATTCTGCTCGTCAACAATCTTGGCGAGCGACTTGTTCTCCTTCTTGGCCCTGAAAGCCTCGATAGCGGCTTCGTTGTACTTCTTTTGGTAGCGTGTCTTCTCCTCGGTCATCTCCTTGTTGCGGAGCTCAAGAACGCGGATCTTGAGCAGTGCGTGCTCCAGAGCGGCAGCAGTGGCGGCCATCTCGGGAGACTGGACGGCGGCCTTGAGGTTGTGCTGGCTTTCTTGGAGCTTGGTGGCGTCCTCGTCGAGCTTGATGATGGCAGCGTCGATCTTGGGGAGCATCTTCTCGGCCTTGGTGATGGAGGTGGATGTGGCCTTGAGAGAAGTGTTGGATGATGAGAGGAGGGTGGTAGACTTGGCGAAGTGGACCTTGAGGTCGGCGATGGTCATAATGTTAGACATGTTTGACGTGTCTTTGGAGTTTGAGGTGTGAGGTGTGTGAGGTCTTGTGGTGTTGTAAAGCGACGTGCGAAACGTGTGTGCAAAATTGGTGTGCGTTGGTGATAACCGAAGCTTCCAAGGTTTTTGCGTGTGTGTGTGATGATGCTTGAGACGGTTGTGAGGTTGGTGAGTACTGATGTGGTTTGAAGTACTGGAACGTCTTGCTACTGTGTGATTTGTGTGTTGACAAGTCTCGTAAAAGTTCTTTGAGTCTTTTCAACGTTGGAATGTGAGAGATGAGTGATGAAGTTGAAGGTTATCTGGAGGAATGGAGGGCGAGGACTATACTTATGGCAGAACAGGACTGCTGAGGTCAGCGGTTCCGACGGTACAATAGGACGACTCTGCTATTGTTGGGTGAGAGTGAACCTTGAAGAGGTGAAGCCGGCTGGCCACTCAGGTGAGCCGTAGCTGTGGAACAAGCGTCTTCACCTACAAATCATGCACAATAGCGCCTTCACAATCAGGCATGGGTGGATGAGCCACAATAAACTTGAGCCATTTTCTAGAGGAACCAATGTATTGGGGGACGGTAGCCGCGTTGACTAATGCAAAGGTGTGTGTAGTAGTCAGGTGACGTCGACTCTCTGGTCCGCTTGAAGTTATGGTATAATAAGAGATGCTTGATAGGATGAGGTAGCGAAGCACGAGATCGGATATCAATAAGGTTTTCTCGCTTGATTCGCTTCTGCATGGCACGCATCCCGTAGAGTCTATCGTGCGGCAGACCAGACCCCCACCAGTGTGATGTTCAGCCAACTACGCCTTTTTTGTTTGCGGTATCTTTCATTCGAAAGCCTCTTATACGTGCAGAGCATATGAACTTTGGAAGTTGTGAGCGGCTCGTCGGGCTACGGGTCATATCCAAACCATAGCTCATCAGCCAACTACAACAATGGACTGCACGGGAATGAGCTGAATATTTGTCACGTTTATATGAAAACTATGACTATCCTCTAGCGTTCAATCACGCACCATCCTTCAGGTGGCCCTATGCGGCACTACCTTCATTCTATTGTCTTCTCATCCATATCCATCTCTTCTTCCACTACCTTTTCATCGTACTTCCGCAACTTCTCCACCTCTTCTTTCAGTCTTCCTACCTCGGCTTCCAAGTCCTCGATGAACTTTGCGCACTTCTCCATTGCGTCCGAGATGTTGCTATCACTTCCCATAAAAAGGCCAGCTCTAGCCTCAGCATAAGTCACCTCGCCTTCTTTGAACGCCTGGTTCCTTTCGAGGCCCTCGTACCTTCTGTGAAAGAGGTTATACAGTTTGTGCCAATGCCGTATGCGGCTATTGGCATAGCTAAGGTCTGATTCCTTCTTCTGAAGCTCCTCATTTTTCCTCTTGAGAATATTCTTCCAAGCTTCTTTCCCATTCTCTCTGAGATCGTTGTTCTCCATCTTGTAGAAGTCAACTTTCTCTTGCAGCTTCTTGATCTCTGAAGATTCCTGAGAATTCTTCAGATCATCGATTTCCTACTGCCTTTCACGTCGCACCTCATCGATTGCCCTTGCCTCTCTCTCCCTCGACAATCTAACGTCGTCCTTTCGCCCGTTGGTTGCTTTCTCGGCTTCGCGTTGCGCATGATCAACATCGTTCTTGAGGTTGTTGACGTCGATGAGATATCTATCCTTCTCAGCCTGAAGCTCCTTCTTCAACATTCGAATCACCTGATCCTGGTTCTCGTTTTCTACTTTCAGTGCTGAAAGCCGCTGCTCGAGGTCGCGAATGGTTTGTTTACCGGTGGCTGCGTCAAGTTGAAGCTTCTGAATCTGCGAGTCACGACTGCTGATCTCGCGGATGCCTTCTTGGCGGAGTTGGTCACATTGCGCCTGGAGATCAGTGTTGCTCTTCTCCAGCTTCGCCCTGTCCTAGTCTCTCTGCGCAATCTCGCGATCTTTTGTCGCTGCCTTAAGTTCCTGCAGCTCGCTCCAAACAGCCCTGCCTTCGGAAATGGCTTCCTCGAGTTGCTTCTTGAATTTCGTGGTCTCTTCGAGGGCGGTAGAGCGCTGGAGAGTGGCTGTCGCGACCTGTTTGGACAGACCTTGCGCATGGGCAAGCTTGGCTTCCAACTCTTCTTTTGATGTCGAGATCTGATTCAACAGCTCATGTTCCCTTGCCTCTTTGGCCTGGATGACCTTGCTCAATGAATCAACCTGGGCACGCAAGTCCGTCTCGACAGAGACCATAGCTTCATAGCTATTCTTCGAGTCCACGAGCTGTTTCTCGAGCTGTGCATAAGAAGTTTCGTTGGCTTTTGAACTGCTTTCTGAAGCAGTGGATCCAAATTGGAGCTCGTTCGTACCAGGACTGGCAACAGTTGACGATTGGGAACCGTGCACTTGTGTTACCTCCTCGGGGGATTTCTCAAGTTCAATGATCTGTTGGCGTAGTAGGCTCTTTTCATTCTCGCAACGCTCCTTATCGTTTGCGAGTCGAGCCTTCAATTCTTCCAGTTCCCCCACTTTCTCTCTATGCTGCTGCGCAAGTACCACAAAGTTCTGCTGCAACTCCCTGTACTCTTGATCCTTCTCATCCAGGCTTCGTCGGAGGTAATCCTCGGTTTCTGTAGACGTATTCTGCTTAGAGCTCGGGTCGTTGAAGCACTGTCTGGGCTCGTCGATGGTTGGGCGGTCAGACGACTGTGGCTGCTGGGTTTTGTGAGATGATGCTAGCGCACGCTCTGCTTTGCGCAACTGAAGGTTCAAGCCGGCTATCTTATTCTTCAGAGTGTCGAGCTCTTCGTCTCTCTCCTGCAGACGGGACTCCAAAGCGGCGACTCTAGCGACCTGTCTCGCTCTCAAAGCAGAGATCTCGTCGCTTCGTTCCTTGCCCGCATTGACACGCGCTTCGTTCAAGCGACGTTGTTCTGCAACACCATTAACCCTGTTCTCTTCCTCAACCCGTGCAGCCTCTTTCTTGGCTTCGATCAGAGCCTGTTTCAGGGTCTCGACTTCCCCACTCAAAGGTCGTAGCTTACTGAGCTCGGCATCTTTCTCCTGGTGGAGCATGTGGTTTGCCTCGCCAAAGTTGCCTCCACGAATCGCCTTGCGCAAATTGTCAATCTCCTTCTGCTTGTCATGGAGCAAAGCATCAAAGCTCGTACTGACGCCTGGAATGTAATCTTTGTTCAGCTGGGTGGCGATAGTCTCTTTGAGTCTGTTGATCTCCGCGACCTGATCTCTGCTTTCCATTTCGATGCGATCGAGTCGCTGCTTCTCGTCGGCCAACACATTCATCCTGGCTTGCACCATGTCGGCGAGCACTTCTCTGTCGAAATCTCGGGTGTCGGCTTCGTCACTCGGTATAGGGACGCCAAGTTTTCGGAGCATGATATCCTTTGCTTGGACCATTATCGCAACCTTCTCCGCTTTCTCGCTTCTTTCGGTGAGTATGGCCTGATTGTTCTGATACTTTTCTGTCACTTCCTGGCGGCTTCTTGTCCTAGCTTCGACAGTCTCCTGTAACGCCTGCACCTTCCCTTGGAGCACAACCACTCTTGGATGGCAAGCCCACATGATCATATTTGCGACAAATGAAATGGCAAGTAAAATGGGCAGTGCATATGCGAAGGGTTTCCATGGAACCCATGAGGAAGTTTTCAGCGTTGTCGTCGGCGGAGTTGCGATCTTCCGAGGTTGTGTTCTCGATGCAGGCCTACCAAGGCTCTGCATTCTAACATCGGGAGTATAAACCACAGTAGTGCACGGCTTCGGGCTGTCGACTGAAAGGTGTGTCCATTTCGTAATATAGTATCGGTCGACAGACGTCGAGACCGACGTCACCTTCTCTGTGACCATATCGTAGATCGTCTTCGGAACCGTAGCTGTAGTAGTGGCTGTGCGTGTTGCAGTCTGTGTCTGCACGATAGTCTGATAGACTTTGTCGGTCAATGTCTTGGGCTTTGGAAATATGGTGGCAGTCCGGGTGACCGTAGTGGCGGTTGCAGCGCCTGAAGAGAGTTGAAACTGCTCCGGAGCTGAATTGGGATTGATGACGGGCAACCAATACAAGCTGATGGCAGGAAGCGCAGCGAAAAGAGTGGCGCCCAAGGCAACGAACAGCTCGTTTTGCAACAACAGCTGGCCAACGTCCGCCATTGCGCGGTATTTTGCGTTCCCAAATCGAGCGCGTCAATGTTGATTGAGAATCCGTGTGCGTAAAAGCGCGAAGTCACTATGATAAGGTTGGAGATGGTACCGTCGGTTGTTGTGTGGTTGTCGAAATGGTGTCGTGGTAGCTGGACAGGTGTATAGCGTTTGCAGATGCCGTCGAACAAAGGCAGAGTTTTTCGCTCGTCCCACAAAGCGCATTCACCCACACAAGTGAAAGCAGAAATATCGAGATTGTAACAGGAAACATAGACGGCAAGACGATGCACAATGGGATCATTATAAGTAACGACTGAAAGAGAGAGGCTTACTGAACGTAGTGGCCGTGAAACTGACTCAACGATGTCTTTAGTCCTGAGTAGCAACAGCATAGCCCCAAGAAACAGAAACATAGCTTACCACCGTAGTAACTGAAACCTGTGTTGGGCTTGTTATCAGACTGCGATGCACAAGTAGTAGAAGCAGGCCAGAGTAAACCATGCCTTATCCGAGCTGGCAAGAGCTCGTATCGATCCATTGACATCTTCCTCTTCTCATACATACAATTTCCCTTATCATTGTAGATCAGGCACAAAACGGAAGATGCAGCTCTGCGCTGGTTCATAACGCTGGGAATAGCCTGCGACGGCATGCTCGTCAAAGAGGCCGCGATGTACCAGATAGCGCGCATCAGTACTTGGGAACACGGAGAGCAAAAACATTAGGCCCTTTTCCGATGCTTCGCTTTAGTGCGTTGAAGTGAAGGTGAAGGTGGAAGTGAAGAAGCTGGGATTGAACGCGTCAAGGAGCCTCCCGTCGGCAGGAAGTTCATCTCTTGGCATCCCGCTTGGCCCCCATGGGTTAGCACCTGCTACGCGACGTCGGAACAGCCCTTGAGTATTGAATATCGCAACTCTTTCTGTAGCAACAATGGCACGCGACATATCATACCCAGCCGCACGGCCAGCGATGGACTTACTCCTTGTCTACGCGCCGTTGCAACCTTTACGTAATCTGTGGGTCCACCTGGAGTTCGATCAGCAAACCTCCACCTAACCTCGACACCGCCTTAATGGCACTCGTTCGTGCCTCAACTCCCTGGCAGCGTAGCTCAATCGTTTCTCGAGATGCTTCCCTCACCACAGGGGTCTCGATTACCTTACCTAACGCCATTTGCGTTGTCATCAGGCTCGACTATCCAGTTCGCAGCCCAGATCGCATATTGGTTTCCTAATCTGGGCATCCTAACCCGCCCACAAAAGATGCTCCACCACGGCACATGTGTCCACTCCGAACCAAATTGACAAGTCTCACATAACACACCGGATGCACGGATCTCGAGGACCCTCGATCTGGGGTAGACGAGACTATGTCGCCGTTTTACTCCACTTCCGTCTGGTGTATCCGCGCACACGCGACAGGACGTCGTGAAGGAGATATTGGTATCTTTGCGGCTGACAGCTTATCTTAAAGGCGACCTGTCCCCGTCTTTGAAACACGGCCTGCCTAAAGGAACGTCGGATCCGCCGTAGTGTACCCGCATACCCGAGCATTGGGATCTGCTAAGTCACAGGCACAAGACCGCGGCTAACTCTTCCGCCTGTATTACTGCCCGTCTTTGTGCTCTTTCTCTTTGCTTTCCATGTTACTAGAAAACAAGTATTTCAACATGACACCAACAGCATCAGCAACCGCTGCCGTGCCCACACTGACACAAAGTGGAGCACGAGTTGCTCTACAAGCCGCGGAGCAGCATGCGCTTGAAGTTGGAGTACCCATGTAAGCTTCCCTCCAGATGTGTCAATGTGGCTCAAGCGAACCGATCGTGCTAATGGCCCAACAGGAGCATCGCTGTCGTCGACGCACACACACATCTCTTAGCCTTTACACGCATGGACTCGGCGAAGATAACGTCCATCAACACCGCCATGGACATGGCCTTTACTGCCGCCGGCAACCGCATACCCACGTCTGCATACCAAGAAACACCCTGGCCGGGCAGCGCAACTTCTGGCATTGGCAATACAATCATGGGACGCTTCACCACGCTCGGCGGCGGTGTGCCTATCCTATCGGCAGCGGGCGACATACTGGGCGCGATAGGTTGCTCAACAGGCACCAGCATGCAGGACGAGGCAGCAGCCAGGGCAGGGAGGGACGCCGTCCTGGACGTCATCAAGAAGGAGAAGGAGGCCGAGGAGGCGAGACTACACGAGGAGAGGCAAGCAGTGCTTACTCTATGGAAAGAGAAAGAAGAGGAAGTGGGGAGTTTGAGGGAAGAGCTTGAAGGAATGGATAGAAGCAGCAAGAGAATGAGGCTCGATGGTGGACGGAGTGGAAGTGTCAGCGTTGCGGGCAGTCTAATAGGACGGAGGACGAGTACGCAAGCAGGACTAGCACCGGATACACCACCGGAAGAGGGAGAGCTGCTTCCGAGTTTCGTTGGAGAGGTATCTGTGGGGCGTTACTGAGCGACTGATCTTTCCCTTTTGCATTAGCGTTCTGGTTATCAACCTCGTGAACCAAGCATGGCGTTCATTGGTAGGGCTTTGGGCGAACAAAAGGCGTTGCTATGAAGGAGGCTATCTGCGTTTGTAACGACGAACATTTATTATCTAATCTGCTCAATCGTGATCATATTCAAGAAAGCGTGTGAGCTCTTGGGAGCACTTCGATTGGAACGTGTCGCTTCATGACGCCAGGTCTGCGTCGATCGCTCTTGGGTGGAAGCCAACTAGGGTCGCCTTATCGCTTGTGAGAGTACAGGGAGTAGGAAACCCAGCATACGATCAGCATTGTTAGTGCCAGGGTGGGGAAGAAAGACAGTGAGGCTGCAGTAGGCCAGATCCACTGTTTCTAGACGCCTTCGAAGATTCATACCGAACAGACAGTGAGCGGAGTAAGAGGAAAGACACAAAGCACTGAACCAAGGCCGTTGCTCAAAACGACGAAGATGACTCAGCAGTATGCGTTACACTTGATGTCCAGTCGCGACGTGGTGCCGAAGCATGCGATGAAGAAAATCCCCTTTTGGAAAGCCTCTTGTGGGAGGGCCATCGTCGCCTTCAATGAGCCAACATCCAGCATACGAGATACTCACACGCTCTTATAGAAAGGCTTACATGTGTTAGTCAGGAAGTCTGAACAACGCGCGGTGTGATGCACGTGGTACCGGTATCCTCACACGGCTCATTTGTACACATGTCGAGTTCAATCATCGCACAAGGCTGGGAAGGCACCCAGTGTTGCGCTACACAACTTGCATAGCGGCGGAAGCAGTCGGAAGCGTCATGTCGTCCTCCGTGCCGTCGTCCGCGCAACCGTCAACCTCGAGGAGTGATTACTAGAACTCGTGTTGTCTCGTGTACTGCTGTTCAGGCAGATGCCCTTGCTCGGATGATGCTGCGCTACAAGACCATCCAAGCACACCGATGAACACAGCGGCCGAGCCTTGCCGAATTACGAGATGTCTACACGAAATAGAGAAAGACGGCAGAGATAGTCATTACAAAACTTCTTCCCTTTCGCAGCCCGCCCCCGTCAGCCAGCTTACGTACCCCGTGCACCGCCGCCGCCGGGAATCCCTTCGAAGCCTTCGGGAACAACGCCCCCATGAAATGAAGCACCGGCAAGCCTGAGAAATCCAGCCATCTCTAGAATGACCCGATCGCCAGCGCAAATCACCGAACCCATCACCGAACCCTAACAAACATGCCATTCCAGCGATGAAATGACGATGTGCAAATGACGCCAAACTCTACCCCTGTCTACACTCTAACAGTGCAGCGGGCCAGCGTCTAGCTCGTGAGAAGCCAAGTTGGGGGGAGGGAAGCCGACACCCGAACTGCCATGGCCCCAGGTCGCAAGTCAGGCTGCTCGTGCGACACATTGTGCTGAACATGTTTGCTTGTTCGTGGCTCTCTGTGCGACACGGTCTTTGGTACGCCAATCTACTGACTTTGGAGCGCAATAAACTCTATCGCGATTCATCGCGACGCCTTCTTACCGCTTACATGTCGATGGCGCTGCCGTGCCTAGCTGAAAGCTGTATTGTTGAAAGGGGGGGGGGAGGCTATTGGAATTTGGGGGCGCTGCTCCGTGGTTGAGTGTTGGAAGCGGCGCGGCAGCGTGCAAGCCCAGGAACCCGCCCCTGCTTGGCAGGTACAGAACACGAAGTTGTGCCTGGAGCTTTTGCGCTGTACGGGCGTCATCTCCGCAGCCGCCCAGGTTCTTGCTTGCTTGCGGCTGTCACCTTCTCACTTTGGACCCTGTGCGTTCATTCGGCTCGTATAGAGGATACGAAGGTTGCGAACATGGTGAAGATCGCTGGTAGCTTTTATTGTTAGTAGGGTTTGCTAAGCGTGATCGCCGCTAAGGCTTGAATGATAGGGAGCAGGTAGGTCATCACACACATGCACAGGCAAGCGAAGAAGCAAGGGATTCGGGGGTCATGAATTCGTGGATCTGTAATTTGGCAACAGAGTAGAAAAAAGTCGCTGATGCATCCCTCAAAAAACATGAGCAGGGGATAAAAAGAGGTTTAGTACCATACGATACAAAAGAAGTGAATATGTTTCGAACCAGCGCGAAAGCAACCAGTCGCGAGTTTGATCTCCAAGCCGCCCTGTCATCTACTGTAGAAGAATTGAACCCCCGTCCCAACACCCTCGTAACATGTTTGGTGATTTGCTTATGCAAGATCGCAGCACCAGATACCCTCGTGGTTGGCGCATCCGATCTTGGAGTAGTTGGGCGAGGTGAGGATCTCAGCGTGGCCGGTCTGGCCCTCATACGCCCAGCCCTCGGACATGGTGCTGCAGACGCCGTCGAGACCAGGGAGAGTGGGGATCTCGCAGAGCCAGCCACCAACGAAGACGGAGAGGAAGGACTCCATGTCGGGCTTGCCGGGGGCAAGGACCTGACCGTAGGTTCCGGGGTTGAGCTTGTGCTTCATAACACCGTTGCCCTCAACGACAACGTTCATAGCGTTGGACTCGAGGGTGGAGTCGTTCTCAAGGTCGGACATGCCCAACTTGGCGCGCCACTCGGAGACAATGTCCATGTAGCCACCGGCAGGAGCAGGGGCAGCTTCGCTGGCAGTTGGCTTGGGGGCCTCGCTGGAAGGAGCGGGAGGAGCAGCCTCGTAGGTGGGCTCAGGGGCAGGAGTGTAGGCTGGTGCCTCGCTGGTAGGCTCAGGGGCAGGGGTGTAGGCTGGCGCCGTGCTGGTAGGCTTGGGGGCCTCGCTGGTGGGCGCTGGGGGAGGAGCCACGTAGACGGAAGAGCTGCTGGGCTTAGCAGGCGCGTAGACCATGGTGGGCTTGGCCGGGGCCTCGTAGACAGGCTTGACGGAGGTGGGCTTGGGGACTTCATAGCCCTCGGTAACGTAGACGGTCTTGACGACAGTTGCGACGACTTCGACAACGTGCTTGACGTTCTTGGGCTGGCCGCCGTATCCACCACCGTAAGAGGGGGCGGCGAGCGCAGAGCCCGCAAGGGCAGCGATGGAGAAAGCGATAGCGGAGCGCATTTTGATGGTTGTTTGGTGGTTTTGGTAATTCAAGAGACTGGACTTGAGTTGACTGGTAAGGTTCGACTGTCGATTTGTTTTTTGTTTAGGGATGCGAAGAGAGCGTGTTTGTGCCGAAGGGCGGTAGAGAACGTGGTGTCAAAGATTGACGGTGTAGAGAGTGAATGACTGGATGTCGATACCTGGAAGTCGCAGACCTGGGGTAGAAGAGGAAAACAGAGGGGATAAACCACATTTATACAAAGTAACGCTAAGTGGAAGGTGGGCGCTGAGCAGGTGACATGGGCCAGGAAATTAAACGCGACCGCCATTACACGTCCGCCCACAGCGCCCCGTCCTCCGCAGATTTACCTGTGCCTGGAGCTAGAGCCTCTCGAGCCAAATCTCGTTCCGACCAAGCCCTTGGTAGACCACTTGGATCCTTTCATTTCATTGCTTGCACAGCGACCGTCATCGTAGGCCGGGGTTTTGAAGTCCGAGAGGCCTACACATGTGCATTGGCTGAGGGCGCGCGGAACACCAGTTGTACATGTGCGGCTATCCTGCGTTCAGACTCTTTGTGCTTCAATCTAATCTTGCGCGGCAAACAATGTTCCTTTCGAAGCTGGCTTGTTGCTCTGTCGAGCACTCTGGCGCTTCGATGCGGGTTTGGTTGGTACGGTCCAGACGTGATAAGTGTCAGGGGTAACGACAGACGATCATTGGGCTTGCGCAGGAGACGGGTCATCAAACGCCCACTCCGGAAAATTAGGCGGACAGCTAGTTCGAGAGCGGCAAGACGTAGAGATATCTCAAAGTGCGCGCTTGTACTATTGGTTGTTATTGTCGTTCGGACAGGGCAGCGTTTCAGATGTTTTTCTTAGTCTGTGGGACATTTTTGGGCAGACCAGGCCCTTGAGCAAACCTTTTGTGAACGTAGCTGCACAACCTTGAGCCCGCCGTAGTTTCAGCTCGCTTGCCGCACCGCCTGCTTGATCCGTTCCCTCGCACTGCACACGGCGATTTTGTCTTCGTGTCCGTGCGGTAATCATCGCCATATGATTCAAGAGTCGAGACTCTGTAAGGCGGTTCGTACAAGTGGAGCCTGGGAAGGATGTCTCGACGGGAGAGCCTCATTGTGAAACAGCGAATCGAGGGACATTTTTTGGAGATCCCGTTTGTGTCGCGCCAGCGCCATGAGTGAAGCAGAGGGGAAGCCTGCATGCTTCCCGTTGTCGCGACATCCTTCCGCTGCTGCAGTCGATCGTGCAACGGTCAGAGTCAGCGCCTCGTGACACTCTTGCCTCCACTTCACCTCTGGCGTCACCATCCGTCTTCCGCGTGGATGCGGTGGATGCTCGCCACGTGTTAGCGCATTTGACAACGAGCGAGAGAGATCTGTTGACGTGGATCCGATACCACAAGCTACAGCGAGTCCGAGGACTGTGCCTGGGCCGCGCACCAGGTAATCACCAATGTGCCGAGATGTGATGACATGCTAATTCAACGTCATCTCTCGACCTCGGGCATCCGACACCGCTGGGATCTTGTTAGATTAATCGTGGTAATAATGAGGGGTCGTGGCAGGGAGGCCTGGTGCGGTTTAATCTTCGTCCCGCTGTGGCACCAGATTGTTTCTTTGAACCTCATCTCACTCAAGATGAAGCACCGAGTGCCTGCCGTGCCTCAGGCTTCCAGAGGAAGTGAAACGTGAGTGTCCGGTCTGGACGCGCGCGAGGTTTGTCATGTCGTGTCCAAATGTGCCGGCGGCAAGTACATGTCTTGCGTGGCCACATGGCAATCTCGCGGAGTCGGCTCAGTTCCTGTTTGCTGATTACTACCGCAGACCCACAGCATCTGCAGCGTCTGTTATACCCGACCCGCCCGCCATCAAGTTTTCGCGAGCGAAGGCTGTAGTGCGCCAGGTGGTTTCTTTTCCGCTTCTCAACCGCATGCTAGTCTGCAGAACTCTTCAACTGCACCTCAAACTACCTCGTTAGTTTGCTGCAACGCCCTTCAACGAAACTGCTGATAGGCCAAGATCTAGCGACGAGTTCTCTCGCGCGTATGCACGATGCTGACGCATGCGTCGGTGATCATCCAGCTCCTTCGTACCTGAAACGTGCAGATAATATTCCTATCGATTAGATAGCTGGCCGCGTGGCACGAGCTTGTCGATTCGACTGAGCGGAAGCAGAGTCCGCGGCCGCAGTCTTTCGGAACTTCGTCGTGGCTTCTATCCACTGGGGCCGGCCGTTGGAGAAGGATCCCTTAGTTCGGTGCCCGTTGTAACCGTCAGGTACCATCGCGCCGACTTCCACATGCAGGCCGTAGCTCCGATGGAAGACTGCGTCAACCGTGAAAAACCTGCAGTAGCTCAGGACAAGCACGTGAAAACTTCTTCCCACCATCTGTCTGGACTGTCTTAGTGTTTGACAGGCACCAGTCGGCGGTTCGGTAGTTTGCAGGACAGCCACGACGTCATCTGACAGCTCCTTCACCTTGCTCGTACTTGTCTGCAAAGTGGGAAGTTGGCAAAGACGATTATGCGACTGCTGAGGCAATATCATACGGGACAGATAACGAAGAAGAAAAAGCGACAAGTCCCCTTGGGAAGAGTGATGATTTGGCACTGCAAGTCAGCCTTCGCCTCGGAAATGTAGGCGATACCCAATCCAGTTGGCGGCTCGGCAAGAACCATAAAGCATGTTCACTCAGTCCTTCACAGCCTGCCAGGGTGACGAATGGCATTGAACCTGGTGCGCCGTGGCATCGAGCACGAAACGCTGGGTGCTTATGTCGAAAATCGCAGACGCGCTTCACATCAACACCTCTGGACGGCCTCTACTTGGGCGTATTGCAGTCTGCTTATCCCATGCAGGTGGTTCCTCGATGACCGATCACTCAATCGTCATTAACCTACTTTACAATCCTACACTAACACCTGGGCATACTCTAGTCTCTATCACTCCTAGCGGTCGGCTTCAACACCTTGCTGTCTGGTAATTAGCCGATGACCGATTGGTGCGCATATGTCGTACCTTGCAGTCACATCAACTATTCCAAGCTCTACCAAATCCTCCTTTGAGTCTGCATGTTGGCGTAGATGCCAGATAACAGTAAAAGCCACTGACAGCAATTATGCGTTGTAAGCATAGCCACGCCGCATTCTGACTGACACTTACGAAGGGTGAACCCTGGAGTAGGGCAGCCCATAGCGACACCAGAAGCCTTGGAGCTTACACCAAGCACCTATCTCAGAGGATCCGCCAAAGAAAAAGTAAAGTCCGAAACTGTGTTCTATGCGAGTCTAGGCATGTCCTTACATCATTCCCAGGGCGCTGAGTTATGCGCCGCCTAATTAGGCAATCCGACCAACCAGAACCCATACTCCTGTCTCCACAGACAGCGTTGAAAACACATAGCAAAGCGAAAAATCTGCAGTTACCGCCGGAAGACTCGGGAGCGCTTTCGTTCTGCCCTGAATGTCTCAGTGTATGATTGGTGTGCCTGTGTAGGCCTGGTGGGGTTGAGGACCTTCCTTTGTTCGGTAACCTACCTAGGTATGTTGCAGTCAGACTGAGCCCGACTACGCTGTGGGGCCCACTTCGCATCCCTACGCTCTTAAAGTCAATGTCCACGCTCTTTTTTTTTGTGAACCTTGAACTACACACTCTCTTTGTCACATCACCGCGAGGCTTCGACAGCTTCATCACATTCCTTCCAAAACTTCCCTCTCTTGTTCAATTGACGGTCTGGACCTACACTCTTTCTTCCTCAAACAACACACGGTCTCTTCAAAAGCAGCTTCGCCACGCTCCTGTGTCGTCATCGTACATTACCACACATCTTTGTCACAGACCCTCTCAACGAACACAATGCTTTCCAAGCTTACCTTTGCCATCGTGGCACTTCAAGCCAGCCTTGCCCTAGCCGGCAACGCCATCATCGCCAACCGCTGTGATTACGACATCTGGGTCTGGGAAATCTCTACCGGTCATGCCTCTTCATCCTTCATGATTCCCGCACGAAGCACCCACAAAGAGGCCTACACTGGAACCAGCACTTCCCTCAAAGTCAGCAAGTCTGACGCTTTGACCGCCGGCCAGCACACACAGTTTGAATACTCCATCGCGGCTGGCCAGCTCTGGTACGACATCTCTTTTGTTGACTGCGCCAAGGGCGAGTCTGCGTCAAGCTGCCCGGGACACGACGAAGGTCTGGCCATGAATGCCAGCAACGACGACTGCGGCAAGGCCGATTGCCCCGCTGGAGGCTACTGCCCTACACAAGCCTACTACGTCGACACGCCTCTTCAAAAGCTGGGTATCCCCGAGCCGGTTTTCATGTGCCCCTTGTCCCTCGGCACCAACGTTGATCTGCAAATGACGGTCTGCTCTGGAAGCTCGCAAATCAAGAGGAGCATCGCTGGACGCGTGGAGATTAACGGCGAGGCTTAGAGAGCCTCGATGGTGCGCACTTGCGATTACTTCTCCAGCCCTCTTACGATTACTTCTTCCGTTCTTTATACATACACTAGGGTGGATTACGTTTGGGATATACCTGGGTTACGATTTGGTTACGATTTTGGATGATTCAATGAAACGTTATGCTTTTCCAACTCTTGAATCCGCGTGCTGCTGCCGATTAGTGATTACCCTGTCAGCCCTCTGACCAACGCTTGCTTGTTGTCCTTCTCGGTGTGATGGAAAGAATTCGGCGTTGCTGAGATGCTGTCGCAATCGTGGCAGGCTTACGTCGCACCATTGCGGAATTTTGGCCGGATTCCGCCAAGGTGGTGCGTTGCTCCCAGGCCATCGCGATTTGGGGTAAGCGCATCCCAAAGTATGTTAGCCTGGAGCCCACGTCATCATGAACACGTCGTCATGTGCTTTATACCCAAGACTCCAAGCACACGGGGCGGTGAATCACCGGGAAGTTACACTTGCGACCGTATAGTACAGTATGCAGTTAAGGAAGAAGGTGAGATGTCTGTTCGGCCGGGGATCTGCACTACACGCCGGCCCAGGGACGGATCCGCATGTTTGGGTGTGGAAGAACACCGGTACCCATCTGTTTCACCAAAATTCTTTAGACTCGGTCCATCATCCAACCCCAAAGGGCGACCTTTTAGTACAGCATCTGACACATCTACTCAACCGCGCACGACTTCTCTGAGCTTACTCAACGTTCCGTCCTGAATTGCCGCGCCACTCAATATGCTCCGAACGGACGGATCCATCCCCGCTTATCTTTGCAGTGCTTTCCGGCAATTGAAGGATTCCTAGGTCCTTGACACGCAGCAGAAATCCATTTGCTATGTCTGTGCGTGCATGCATCGCACGTATCTATCTCTCCTTAAACGTATAGACAGATAGCTACTGCTTTGTCATCGACGACAAGTACACGGCAGAGTACCTGTCATTGCTACAAATACGGGACGATAACAAGATGACGACGCACTCATAATAGTACAAGCCTACCTGCGCGCAGCAATAAAAGCCACGCACAGATATAGAGCAGAATACATCCCTACCGCTAGTTGTCTTCAAGACGTCGACCAAACTGCATCTCAGAGTTGCGTACCATTCGGGCTAGTAAAGAGGAATTACAAGACCGACGAGTGCATTTTTTTCCGGCTTCCATGTGGCACCTTGCACAGATGGCACGTATCATAGGACGTGTTCTAATCAGCCGTCATGCAGCAACCCTACGTAGACATCTAAGCGATCGCACGAAGGAGTGAGTACATAAGCGACCGCACGAAGGAGCCGGTATGTACGAGGGACATACGCCACCAACATTGTCCTGACGCTGTTCACCCAACCAAAGAGATATTTAGTAGAATGGTAGAAGTGTTGTGAGGGGTCGCAGGAGCCAGGCTAATATGTTTTATCTTTCGACATCTGTCGTCTGGTTGTTCATCCCTCATTTTTTGTGGTAATCCAGAATCTCATCAATGGTCACATCACCCTCTTACGACTATACAGAAGCACAATGGCGGCCAAAAAGCCTATCACAGCAGTTCCGACAGGCGAGGTATCTCTCCCCGTGGCAGACGTGGCCAAGTCCCCCATCGACATTAAGACTGGGGAAATAGCCCACGAGCAAGATTTACTCTTTGATCCTGCATCACTTCAAGCAAAGTATCTCCAGGAACGTGATCGGCGGTTGGCGCGAGGTGGAGGAATAGAGCAATACACACTCCTTGATGGCAGTCTTTCGCACTATCTAGACGATCCATGGGTCAAGCCAGGGTTCAAGCGCGATCCTATTGAAGAAGAGACCGAGGTAGTGATCATCGGCGGCGGATACGGTGCTCTGGTTTGCGCCGTACGACTGATAGAGGCTGGTGTGGACAACTTCAGGATCATTGAGAAAGCTGGTGACTTTGGAGGAACTTGGTAAGCCTCTTTAGTTCACAGACATAATTCAAGCACTAAAAGCTGCGGAGGTACTGGAATAGGTATCCTGGAGCGCAGTGCGATATTGATTCCTACATCTACATGCCCCTACTTGAGGAAGTCGGGTACATGCCGACGGAGAAGTATGCGCATGCAAACGAGCTACTAAGACATGCCCGCATTATTGGCGAAAAGAATAATCTATACCCACGTACCCTGTTCCAGACTGAAAGCAAGGAGATACGGTGGAATGAAAAAGAGGGGAAGTGGACTACACACACAGCACGAGGCGATAGGATCAAGTCACGGTTCATAATTCCTGCCGCTGGTCTCCTCCATCGGCCGAAATTCCCTGGCTTGGAAGGAATCGAAGAGTTCAAGGGCCGTTCTTTCCACTCCTCGAGATGGGACTACAACTATACCGGCGGCGATCCGTCTGGCAGCTTGCACAAGCTCAAAGATAAACGCGTAGCTATCATCGGTACAGGCGCGACAGCCGTTCAAATCGTGCCTCACTTGGGCAAGTGGGCAAAGCAGCTATATGTTTTCCAGCGTACCCCGTCATCGGTCGACGTTCGTGGCAATCGCCCGACAGATGAAACATGGGCGCAGTCGCTCCAGAAAGGATGGCAAAAGAGGCGCATGGACAACTTTAATAATATTACTAACGGGGTCTACGAAGAAGAAGACATGGTGTCTGATCGCTGGACAGATATAATCCAGTCTCTAGTAATCGCCGGTTTCGATCCAAATAACCCAGTGGAAGCTGCAGCCAAACGACAAATCGCAGACTTCAAGAAGATGAACGCCATCCGCGCTCGAATTGACGAGATTGTGAAAGACAAAGATACAGCTGACGCTTTGAAGCCCTGGTATAACCAGTTCTGCAAGCGCCCCTGCTTCCACGACGAGTACTTGCCCACCTTCAACCGCCCAAACGTCACACTAGTCGACACAAAGGGGCACGGCGTTGACCGTATCATGCCCAATGGCATTGTGGCAAACGGACGCGAATACAAGGTTGACTGCATAATCTACGCCACGGGCTTCGAGCTCACAAACGGATGGTCGCACAGAACCGGCATCGAGCTCTACGGCCGCGACAACATGACCATCACAGAAAAGTGGGCCGAAGGCGCACAAACACTCCACGCATGGGGAACTCGTCAATTCCCCAACTGTCTATTTGTCCACTTCATTCAAGCGGCTGTTTCGCAGAACTTCATGCATCTCACCAACGAACAAGCTATTCACTATGCGTACATCATCTCGGAATGTAAAAAACGGGGCATCAAAACTATAGAGCCGACGAGGGAGGCAGAGGAAGAGTGGACACAGACAATTGTTGATGGTTTTGCTATGCGCGGCGATTTTATCAAAGAGTGCACGCCAGGATACTTCAACAACGAGGGCGAGATCAGGGAGAGTGACAAAAGGAATGGGGTATATGCGTATGGAAACCCGGCTTTCATCAATATATTGAATGCGTGGAGGAAGGAGGGTGAAATGAAGGGCGTGAATGTCACGTATGCCGAGTTCAAGAGTCGGTTGTAAGCTCGGAAGCTCGGAAGCTTCAGTTGGTCCTATAGCGGAAATCCGAGTATCTGGATCAAGGATGCCAAGGACTGGATGGCAGATGACTGGTCCACGATCTGTATATAAATTACAGCTTGGGCCTCAGGGCTTTCTCTCATACATATCATTTCTACTTCAAGAAATCAAAAACTTGCTGGGCTCCCCGTATGAGAATAGCCCTGTGAAATCCAGCTTCAAGCTTTTCCGCGAGCAGTAAAATCTCTCAAGTATCAACATTCTCAAAAACAAGACTCATACTTCTTCGATATCAAAATACCCGGCATCCAGGCCCCATGATTTTGAGAGAATGTGAAGAGCCAAACGAATATCGACATGTTTCAAGTAATCCACAACCCTTCGACATCAAAATAGTCATCCAGCCAGCCGCATGACTTGGAGAGCGTGTAAAAAGCTAGACGAATATCGACATGTCGCCATAAACCCACAAACCGCCGACATCAAAGTACCCGTCATCCAGCAGCATGATTCGGAGAGCAAGTAGAAGACAAAGCGCATGGGTAAGCCTCTCAAAAAAGAGAATTTATTCCGTTATATGTGTCCGGCTTCTACGCAAAACTTCGCATACATGTTACCGGGTTTGCCAAACAGCAAGAAACTTACAGATGAGTAAGTCTCTCCACCAAAGAATGACAGGATCCGGCACATGATTCCTGTTCCTCGCTCTGTTCACCTTGGAAAAAAAAAGTTATTACCCCAACTTATGTCCGCCTCGGGAAAGCGGCGTGGATAGTGGCGTATGTAAAAACCATCAATTGGCTTCCCAACCTTGTGTAATCTTTATATCTCTCATCCTGGTTTCTTTCCAAAAACAGAATACGAAAAACCGATGGGGAGAAGAGTCTGCTCCACCCCAAAAACAATATACCTCACCGACCATGAGACCCGCGTCTTCTATCAAAATCACAACGTTACAAAGAAATGTTCTCTGCTGTCCGCGAGTACATCCCTGTCTACCTCCTACCCACGAAATAGTCACACAAGTCAAAACATGAGGTCTCGCCTTCTTCAGCGAATAACTAAAACATTGGGTTGATATGCCGCGCCTCGCTCAAAAGCTTTGATCTCGATCTCGATGACGAGCTGTTGTTCGAGATTGGATTGGTGCGACCAAGTCTGGTCACTGACAGGATTTCTAAACTATGAGAGTGTGTATTTATGCTTCATAACCGCATCATCACGCCGTATTAGCAAGCAGCAAACGGAAGAGCATTCATTTTGACATGATAACATGGGGTATCATTTACCACGAGCGTCACTCAGTACATGCGCCCGCTTCTTCCCACCACTCTCCATTTCTACAATGTAATGTACATGTGTCAAGATCCCTCCCCTCTTTCCCAAACGCTTCAATAATGGCGAATCCTCCTTTTTGACTCCTCTTTTCGCCATGCTCTACAACGGCGGGCTCTCCGGCCGATCGATAGCCAGCGAAAGATAGTAGTCTGTGAGTGCATTCATCTCATCGCCATGTGTTGTATCGAAATCGTCTTCCCTATCCGCACGGGCTCCATCACCCCACTTGTTCAAAGCCGGAACATCTAGCTCCACGTCGTTACTGTGAAGCCGCGGCTGCGACTGCGGCTGCTGAATGCACTCGTATCCAAGGACGCCAATGTCCCAGACACCCTCGCAAGCGTCGCAATTAAGTGTTGTCGTAGCAGGGGCAATATGATTAACGGAACCGCAACGGAAGCAGGCGAAAGAACAGCGCTCGCACAGAACCAAGTCGCTGGTATCAATGGGCGGGCGCGCTGGACGACTGCAGCGTGAGCACTTCGACTTGCCTGGTATCATGGTTTTCGCGTCAATGGCCATCCACTGGCGACGCAGCTCATCAGGAATACGGTCTGCACTTCGTCCGGAGTCGCCAACGTCCTCCCTAGTGATTTTGTGAAGATTGTCCTTGCAGGCAGGAATACTGCACTGAGGTTCCAGTGGTGTCGTAAGACTGCGTTGGAACTGCAATGCCTGCTCGCGGAGAAATGGCGCATCTATGCTTTCATCAAAAGGACCGTCGTAGTTCTGGCCCTGGACAACTTGGCGAATTGGCAGACTTCCTACGGGTACGGTCTGCAGTTGTTGGGTGTGGAGCAAATGTTTGCCTTCGGCGATACCGGATTCAGATGCTAGGCGATTGATGTCGCCTGTCTCGTGGTCCTGAATTTCATCTTGCTCATCATCCTGGTACGGCATGTAGCGTAGCCTGTCTGCTTCTTTGATCGTCGTGTCATCCCTGCCAACCTCGAGAACGTTGACCGAACCGTTGACTTCGCCGACGACCAGCTTGCTGTAGTCCGCACTGAATGCAGCTGACATGATGCCAGAGTCACATGTGATCAAGTCTTTGATGAATGTGTTCTCCTCGGCGCGCGTAACATCCCAGACCTTGACCACACCATCCGACGAACCGGAGTAAAGCCTTGTTGCGTTCTCACCCCACGACAAGAAACGAACGCCGGTGTCGGTGATCTCGTGTTTAATGCCTTCCTGTAGAGGCATCAGAGATCGGCTATGAGAGAGTACTCTGAGCGGAACATCGGGCCAACGCATATCCCAGACATAGGCACGTCCATCTGTACAGCCAGCCGCGATGAGGTACTCGTCATGTGGACACCAGACAAGGTCGTTCATGTCTAGAGCTGTGCATTCGATCTCTAAAGGACATGTGAACTTGTTGCCATCTCTTACATCGTAAAGACGGACTGTCGAACGTGTACCGCGGTTGACATTGGATCCCACTGCGACACATCCCGCAGCGAACATTGGCACACCAGAACGCAGTGAGTTGAAGGCGACGTCGAAAACGTTCCTGTTTGACCCATGGATGTAGTACGGAGCCTTGGTCTCAACGTCCCACAAGCATAGATCGCCAGTCATATCAAAGCCCGTCTCCTTCATGTTGGCACCAAAGCCTGCAAGCAGTTGCTTACCAGATGTCGGTTCGAATTGCAAAGCGGTAGGAAGAATTCTCAGATCCATACGGTCCACAGCCTTGTTTGAGTGGAAGCTTGATTTCTCAAACTGCCAGGGCTCATCCTCGTCAATTCTGAGCACTCTGATTGCCTTTTGATTGAACACCTTCGCCGCTGTTGCTATCACGCCGGAATGCATCTGGTTGACTGACAGAATGTCGATTTTGTCTTTGACGTTAAGTTTAGCACCCAAAAAAGGCTGAGCAGAATCTGCGTTGGTGTCGGGTTTCCAAATACCAATATGTCCGTCGTAGCCGGATGAGTACATTATATTGCTGCTGTTTGAGAAGGCTACTGAGGTGACTGTTGTGTAGAGCTTGGGATCTTGGGATGCGAACATTGCGTGACTTGAGTTGGCGCCGCTCTCGGTCCTCTCGCGTATCTTGTAGTGCTCTGCCAGCTCGTGTATGGTACCATGCATGATGCTGCCAAAGAGTAGGTTGTTGGGTCGGTTATACTGCATAGAGTCTGGATCGTCAACAGCGACAGCGCCGGCCGCAAAGTGCTCACCATCTGGTGCCCAGGCCACAGTATGAATATCACTCGAAGCGCCCGTCCAGCATGCTGCTGGGCCCATTGAATCCATGAACTTGTTCGTGATTTGATACGTGACAGGCTTGGACGCCGCGTGCCAACCTCTTCTCGACTGACGACCGAGCTCTCGTTGACGTATGATAGATGCGGTCGACGGCTTCTGGATCGACTGCATATCCGTGTTCGGCCGTGCGGCTGCAAGTCGCTGTATCTGCGGGTTTTCAGCGATGTTGCCGGCCACAGCGTCATGTACGAACGCTTCAATACTGCTCCGATCTCGGCAGGGCAGGCGTAGACGGAGACTCTCGACTAGCCGGAGGATCTGTGCATCCGTGAAATCTTTCAAGAGCTCCCGAAGTCGCCTTGCTTTCGCACTGTGCCGCGTTCTTACGCTCATAATTGATGCCACAGTTTTCTCCACTACCTTGATCTCAGCTTGGCTAAAGTCAACATGAAGTATACTGCCTTGCCAGTCTCGACTTGAGAGCTGATCCCAGTCCGAGCCGGTAGATGGAGACTGCATTGCTAAGCGTTGCCCTGAACTCAGGTATGGCACATGTTTAGCGTGAGTGGCATTGGAGTGCGAATTTGTATTCAGGCTCAACCCAAGGGCTGCATCCTCTGCATCGAAATGCACTTCCACCGGGTCGTTGTCGACCGCGACAGCCTCGTTGGGTAAAGGCGCATCATGTTCCTGTGGTGTCTCTGAACGGGTAGGAGCCGAGTCGTCCGCCACAGACCCAAAAAAATCGTCAATGTAATCTTCTACTCCATCCTGGGCAACACCGCGCTGCTTCGGCCATGTATAGTTGACGCGCTGGGCACGACGTGATCGCTCTCGACGAGGCGCGGAGTCACCCCCTGAGGAATAATCTCGTTCGGTGGTCTGTTGAATGGGCAGATGTTGGGAGGGTTTCGCAGCAGGTTGATGAGGAGCAGTGAGCTGGTTGTTTCTCGGTTCTCTAGATACACTTGTACCACGAATCTGGTTCCAACCTACAGTCGCTTCTGCGGCCCATCGAGGGGGTAGAGTCAACGTAGATGGGTCTCTTGACCTGTCTCTCTTGTTCAAGAAGGTTGAATAGCGCGATTGCAGTGCCGAGTATTGGCGTGTGGGCATGTCCATGTTAAACTCGGCCGTGATTCTGGCCCATGGAAACTGCTTGACTTCTTTGAGGAAGATGAGGTATTGGTCCTGCTCGGCATCGAATGGGTTCACCTGCCTTCTTCGGCCAGTGGATGGTGGAGGACGTATCTCCGAACTCTGTGAAAGAGCGGATGAATGGGATGTAGCGACTGCTGGTCCAAGCCCAGGGGGAGCGTTTGCGGCACTTGCTTTGGTATCCGATGTATGTTGCAATGCCGGCTCTGCAGGCGACGAAACATCGGACATGACACTGTCATGATCCTCTTCGGAAGGCTCCTCGGCAGGACCGGCGAAGTAGTTTGGGCTCGCAGCTGGCGAAGGGCGACTGCGCGGTCGTCCTGGGTCTCTACGTGATCCGTCTGCACTTGGTTGCCGCATTTGCTTGTGCGCAGCTGCGTGGCGGGGCTGCTCTCGTTGGTTTGGTCCGTTTCCGACTGGGCTCGCGCGGTTCTCTGTCGACTGTCGACCGATATGTAGCGTGCGTGGGGTACTCATCTGAACGTTTTGCAGTAGAGTCGCAGGCGCGGTGTTCTTCAAGGCTCGATTGATGTCCTGTACCGACGGAGACTTGTTGGCTGCACCGGATCCCGACATCTTCATTCGCTTGGCTGGCCTTTCGGCGGGGCTTCCACTGTGTGCATGCCCAGGAACTGGCACATAGCTATTTGGTGCCGCGTCGTTGCGCACCATGTTCGCTACGTTTGTCGCCGTCGATGCGCTTCCGGGGAATGGAGGGTGTGGATGTGCGTATGTGGGTCGCGCCGTGGAGACATGTGGCCGTGGTGGTGAGGGTCTCATGGAGGGGTTGTGCGCCCCCGAGAGCAACGAGGACAACGGGCCCTCGTCGCTTTCTTGCGCGTCGTCATGGTAGGCGCGGTTGACTATCGAGTGTCGCCAGTCGCTGCCGTTGCGTTTGTTAGACATGTTACTCATGGTACGTCGTGGGAGGACGTGGAATTGTAGGAAATACGAGGGGGCCAATACCGAGGGAGGAACTCACTTCATTGCCGTCGATGAGAGAAGCAGTCAACACGTCCATGAACTTCACCGTGACTGTCGTCGCGTTGGGTGGTTTTACGACCGACCGCGTACCCCTGCTAGCCGTGGCTTTAGCGTCGTGTGGCGTCGCCCATTCACATGAGAGCGGAACGCTACCGCCTTTGTGACAGCAGCATTGAACATGATAGAATATGATAGTATGCACATTAGACATTACATGTTACGATAGAGACTCTCGATTACGTAGGCAATGTAGCAAACCATATCAAAACATGTCGGATCACAAAACTATCACGCTCCCTCGCACCCGCGCCCTAATAGACCTTACTACTGTCTGGACTGCCATCCACTACCTTGTCTTTATCACCCCGGCCCTCAATATCCTGCCTGCTATCTTGCACCGCCAACCCCGCAACAACAGTTTCCTCGCCAGGCGCAGCGTCTTTCGGCACAGGCGGTCCGGAAAACTCCTTTCTGCCGCGGATGAAATACCACCCCACGCTGATGGCCGCGAAACCCGCAAACACAACACTTGCGTAGTTCATGGTAGCCGCTTCAACCGGCAGACTGACCGGCATACAGAAAAGCACGACTGCGAGGCAGATCCAGGCAATCATGGCGATGTTAATGGCGTAACCGAAGCGGCCGAGCGAATACGACGAATGCTGCACAGCCTTACGACCACGCAGTACGGAGATGAGAATGGGCATGCCGTAGGATGTGGAAAGACAGATTGTAGCCACACCAGTGAAGGAATTGAAAGCGGCCGAGGAACCGAAGTAGATGAGGCCGAGGAGACAGTCGACCACTGTCGAGAGGACGAGTGCCATGAGAGGGATGTCGAAGCGTTTGTCTACCTTGGCCCATAGTCGCGAACCGGGGATCGCGCCGTCGCGGGCGAAGGCGTACGTGCAGCGTGAGGCTGCAGTCAACGCACCGGTGCCAGCGAAGAAGAGAATGCCAAGGATGAGGAAGAGGAGTCCGAAGCCACCGCCTGCACTGCCAGTGACAGTCTTGAAGAGCAAGCCAATGGGTTGTCCGTTGGCGACATCGAGAAGCATTTGTACGTCGGGGAGAACGAAGAGGATGGGGATCAGGTAGATGACACCCGTGACACCGGCCGCAGCGACGGAGAGAACGATGGCTTTGGGGACTTCGCGGGATGGGTTGGAAACCTCTTCGCACATGGCGGCAACCATGCCGTAACCAGTCAACGTGTAAGCAGCCTGTAGAAGACCAACGAAGAAAGCCCATCCGGATGGCCTAGAAGTAAAGTCAACATAACCAATCCTCGATGCGGTTCAAGATGGAAAGGCCAACGTACCATCCACTCTGACTAGCATCGTAATGCGTAAACACAAAGTCAGCATCCCTCTTGTTATCCGCCATGCTCAACAGCACAACCATGATAACCACCACACTGGTCGCCGTCCAGTAGATACAAATCTTGTTGATCAGATCCAGATACTTTGCTCCAAAGATATTCACACTCATGCAGACAAGCATAACAGCCCAGAACGCAAGCACAGTCTGCCATTCATTCGGCACAAAGTCTTCATCCCAGAGCGTGATGGCGGACAGAATGAGCTGGCCGCCCGAGAAATTGATCGAAAGCGTAACAGTCCAGTTTCCAACAAGAGTCAACCAGCCCGTAACCCACGAGGCAATGGGCGCCCACTCGCGTGTCGAAAGCATGGCCGACCAGTAGTACACGCCGCCAGCCGTAGGATATACCGCGCAGATTTCCGCGAGCGAAGCAGCGATGGCCAGGGAGATGAGAGAGACAAGGATCCAGCCGTACAGCACAGTGACCGATTGCCCATCCGTAAGCGTAATGTAGAGTGTTGTGGAGAGACCGAAAGGGACAGCCATGATGGCAAAAGACATGCCGAGAACGCTCAACATGGATAGATTCCGGGGCAGCTCAGACTGGTAGCCCATCTTCGCGAGCGCAGCGTCGGCGCCAGGGTCATTGACCGATGCTCGTCTTTGGCCGCCATCTTCGCTGATGGAAACACTCTTCGCCATGATTCTCTTCCTTTCCTAGCGATCAATTGCTGTGTAGCGCCAAAACCCGACTCTTGACTGTGCGACGACGTGCGCTGCGATAAAATAGAAATGGCGAAGACGACTCCAAAGCCCGGGTATCGCGACCAACCAGTCCAGTCCAGTCCAGTCCAACGTTTTATAAAGGCGCGCACGACCACTGATAACAGAGCGACAACCAAACCGTGTATGCTATTAGGGATAAGAACACGAGAAATCGGAACCCGCAAAGATAAAAGACGAAAACAATCACACGAGCGAGCGAGCGTCCCGACAAATTCCCCGCAGCTGGCAACCGCGCCGGCGTTAAAGTCTAGACTAGGGTCTTAGGGCAGGAGCAGCTGCGAAATGCGCAAAATGCGACGCTGCAATCGTTCGCTCCACACACACGAGTCGAGTCGAGAGCCGGAGCGCGTCAGAAAAACAGATAGGCGTTTAATTCGATATAGAGAATCGCCGACAACAATAGACATCAAGTAAGCGCGATAAGCAACCTCGGTCCATCGTCAGCATCGTCATCGTCATCGTCCCCCATCGAAACACCTACCTGCAGCAGCAGTCAGTCGCAATGCCACACACACAGATTGGCGTGTACAGTCCCAGTCCACCACCCCGGCACGCGCGCAGCATGTCACCGATCGAAGCCGCATGCGTCATCTCCGTTCTCCGTTGTCGGGTGTGCATGCCGGACTGGGACCGAATCGGTCGCGTGCGTTCTTTGTGGGGTCAAGGCTGACCTGTCGGCGGCAGCCGGCCCAGCCAGCAACCAGCCAGCTTCCGAGCAAAAGGCCGTTCCTCGTATCTTTTGTGGAGGGCGTTGTGGGAAGCTGGGGCCGCCCACCCCCCGGGTGGGACACGTTTTTTTTTTATCGGCGTCCAGTCGAATTATTTACACATTCAAAAGATACGAACGACGACGACGATAATGCAGCAACACGGGATAGGGTGGGAAGAATAATAATCTGAAAAATGATTGCCATTATAGTACAAATGTTGTCCCGGAAAAGAAAAAAAACGCGCTCGACTAAATGCTTAATGCTCCATCTAATGCAGGAACACCCAAAAGCATGCGCGCGTCTCCCCCTTGGTGCCGAATCCCGTCATGATACTATCATCCCATACATGTCGTGAATCCGATCCGAGCTGATAACAACAACAGGCATCCATTCATCTCCGTCTAATCTCCTTTTCCATGTACTCATCGACCTTCCGTAACACTTTCTACTTCGCCATGACATCGACATAGCGACCGGCCTTCTTCTTCTTGCTTGCTGGTCCCTTTCTGGCTTGGGGTGCACCCAGCAAATCATCAATACTACTAGCATTGCTCATACCAGTACCCGGTCGTGATGGCGGTCCTGATGCAGCACCGAAGCTCGGTCTGGCTAGCGCAGGTGGTTTAGGACCACCACCCAAACCTTCTTCATCAGACTCTGGGATACCTGGTGTAGAGGCGCGGGAGGCAGCACCGCCCATTGGAGGCGGCATAGAGGAAGAACGAGGGTTGGATGTAGGTGGACGCAGTGCGCCGGGAGGACCCATAGGCGGGGTGGGCGCGCCGCCAGAGGCACTTCGAGCTGCGCCGGGAGGGCCAGCGCGTGGAGGCGGTGGTGTTGCAGCGGGCCTACCCGTGTCTGCCGCGCCGCCCTTCTTGTTTACCCACTTGCCAAGATCCGTATCGTAGTAGAAGCTGCTCTCTTCTCCCAGTTTAGCCTTGATGGGACCGGGGGCTGCGTTGGGGTCTTTCTTAAACCACCCAGACAGCCATCCTCCTTTCTTGGCTGCTGCGGCTTCCTTGTCACGCTGCGCATCTGCCTCGGCGGCTTTGCGGAATGCCTCGTCTGCCTTCTTGTCTGCTTCTGACTTGGAGCTGCTGCCTCCACTGATCTTCAGAGCCGAGGCGCGGGCAGCAAGGTCGTCGTCGTCGTCGAGGTCCATGAAAGATTTCTTCTTGGTGACTTGCTTCTCCTCCTCCTTCTTATCGTCCTCATCGTCCTCGTCAGGGTTGTAGGGCTGGTATGCGGGAGGTTCAAAGGTAGATGAAGAAGGTCCATATCGATCATATGTCAACTCGTTCTCTGTCGGCTGGTTCGGCTCATCGGAGTTCGCTTGCGGCTGGTAACCACCAAATGCAGGGGTCGAGGAAGAGTCCTGAACTGGAGGAGTGGGCATGTAAGGACTGCCCAAGGACGGCTGGGCCGGACTGTACTCTGGACGAAGGGGAGAGTACGATTGTGCCTTGGCTTGTGTGCGTGCACTCGGTGGGCTCAATTGGGTCTGCGTAGGGCTGTATATGTTTGATGTCGGCGTCATAGGCGTATAGTTGTCGGATGCTGCTCGCATACCAAAGCCGTCGTTCGACTCCATCGACGGCCGACCACCAGGCTCGTAACGAGATCGCTGCTGCTCCGAGGAAGACCTTGGTACGTATGCGTTCGATGGTGCGTACCTTGAGTTGCCTGGTGCTGGTGGCTGTGCGGGCACACCGTAGCCAGACATTGCGCCATAAAGATCCGCATTCGAATGTGAAGGCGTAAGGGAAGGGCTATCACCGGCAATCTTAGCGAAAGGTCCAACCTCGGACCCGCTTGACTTGCTGGCCGTGTTATCCTCGTCGTCCCCTGCAATGAAGCTATTAAACTTTGACAGTAGCGAGCTTCCAACCTTGTCCATACTAGGCTTCGAAATCCACGACGAAGAACCATCCTTGGGAGACTGCGACAGTCGCTTGCCCAAATCGTCGAGGCTGGCAATGAAAGCGGCGTTGTAGTATAGCGAAGGTACTGTTGTAGCCTTCATGGCGGCTGCAATAGAGTCACAATATGCCTGTGCATCGGTCCTGTACCCGTTCTCGGCTAGTTGATACGCATGTGCAAGTTTATAGCTCTGCAAATGCGGCAGGACAAACAAGCCAGTCGGCGATGCCAACGACATTGCGAACTCGTACACTTCAGTCAGCAGTATCGGCTCCATCTCGACACCCATCTCCAAAGGAGTCAAGCGGTGATCAGCGCCGATCAGTACGAGATCAGCCTGAGGGTCATCGACTCCACTGACCTTCAGAACTGAACGGGCGAAGATGAAGCATACATGTGCAGCCTCGACACGACCATACTGGGCCAGGAGCCTTCCAAGCGAGAGCAGTGCTGATGCATCACCTTCACTGCGATTGTTCAGGATCAGCGCAACCGTCTCGCGCCACTTGTCGAGGCCTTGAAGTGCATTCTGTGTTGCGCCAGCACCGTCAGCGCTCACCATCTGGAAACCGGCACGAGCTGAAGCTGGCACTAGTTCGTCGATGCAATCCTCATGGTTGCCAGCAAAGACTTCATACAGTACAGCCAATGCTTGGTTGCTGCGTCCGGCCTTCTTGACCTCCTTTCGAACGAACTCTTGGACAACCTGCTTCCATATGTCCTTACTGAGAGTGGAAGACAACAACATAGCGTGGCCCCATAGTCGCTGGTCGACAGCGTGCCAGACAGCCTTCTCGCGGTCACCCTTCACGAGCATGCTTTGCAAGTCTTCGACGGCACGGGGATCAACAGGTTCTGCCTGAAGGTTGGAGGTGTTGGATCTTGAACGCCCGACAATATCGGCTGCTGTGGAGTATGATCCCGCTTCATCCGATGACTCCTCAACAGCCGGCGAAAGAAGCTTCTTGACAGCAGTTTCTGCAGGGGTGCCTTCCAATTTACCATCGTTGTCAACGAGGACCTGCATGACTTTCCAGAGAAGGGTGCGATCTTCCAGACGCTTGAGCTCGTCTTCGCTCATAGTATGTTCAAGCCCTGGCTCTTTGGACTGGTTGTCGAGTGCTTCAATCTTGCGACCTAGCCATGCGGATACCTCCTTCTTCTTTCCCTTAGCCTTGAGGGGGCCTGGAAACTTGGCGATGTCTTCTGGTAGAGGGAATACCTCTTTAAGACTCTGAATACGGACCTCACCAGGATTGCTCTTCATCATCGGCACGGATCCGCCACCACCATACCTGGGAATCTGCTTAGGGAAGCTCGTCACAACATGACCTCCTAGACCCCAGGTGAACACAGGATGACCCTTCCATCTTTCGAGTGGATCTGCCGAACGCTCGTCTTCAGGAGCAATGAAATCATAGGTCGTGGATGCTTGCCGACGATGAGGAATCTTGTTGACAGTACTGGAAGCGGTAGACTGGCCACCATAGATGGCAGACGGCATCATGCCGTACGGAGTCCCTGTGCTTTCCGAGCTACTATATCCGCGTACGGGCTGTTTCATGGTTTGTGTTGGAGATTGGGGGTGGGAGCGCTGTGGAGCTCCTGGCTGAGCTGGCTGGTATCTCGGTGCGTAGCTGTCAGTCTTGCGTGGTGAGCCGACTGCTGACGAAGGTGTACTTCTTAGAGGTGGAGTCTCTGATCTTCCAGATGTAGGTGGCCTCGAACTGAGAATTGGCTCTGGCTCTTGCTCTTCAATCTCACTAACCTCTCCTAGCGGGCTTCTGATGGGGGGACGGGGCATTCCATCAGCCGATTGCGAAAGGTGATGGTTTGGAGCATGTTGCGCATGGTTGTCAGAAACCTGCTCCTGCTGGTGAGGCATGCTGTGGAATGCTAGCGGACTGGAAGTACGGGGCGCAAAAGGCTGCGAGGGAGTTCGCGTCAAGTTGTTATGCGGTTCGGATTGATAACGAGCATGCGGTGCCTGCGACGGAGCAGGCGAGTATCGCTGGTTTGCTGCTGGTGCGCTTGGTGGTGCAGGGGAGTATCGTGAGTTGGCAGCTGGTCCCGAGGGAGGTGGAGCTGGAGAATATCTGCTCGTTGAAGGTGGCACCTGGGCCGGCTGAGGGACGGGAAGACTGTTCGTTCGTGTAGGTACCGATGGCTGACTGGGGAACATGGGTAACTGCTCTGGCTGCCTGAACGGAGGAGGTGTCGCGACTTTAGCAGCATCCGGAATGAACTCGTTCCTCAGAGACGACGTGGAAGCCGTACGCTCCTTTGGTGGTAGCTGTGGGGGCGGATGGCTAACTGGAGGGTGAGGTTGGACAGGGACGTTCGGTTGCGGGGTGTAGCGTCCAGATGGGCGTGGCTTGGATGTGACGGGCAGCTCAGCGAAGAAGTCACTTGAAGGTGATTTCGCCGTGACGGCAGGTTTTGGTGGTGCAGCCAGTTGGGGCATGCCAGTCATCTGAGACTGCATAGAGTGGCCCGAGGATGGTGGAGACAGACTAGAGACAGACATGCTTGATGCCATCGGCGGCCGTGGAGGCCCAGGAGGTACAGTGTTGGAAGACACACTGCTGATCCGCGGTGGTGGCGGAGTGGGCAGTACAGCTGAGACTGTCGTTCGCGGAGCAGGTCGCTTTCGGGTGGTCACGATATCTTCTGGCAAATCGTAAGGCGAAGCGTAACCTCCTTTGGACTTGTCTACAAAACTTTGTGCTGAGCTTGCCATTGGCGGTCGAGGTGGCTGCTGCTGCTGCTGTTGGTATGCCAGATTTCGTCCAAAGCCATCGTAAGCTGGTGCGGCTGGTGCTTGGGGAGCATACGGGTTCGCCGCCGGGGCAAGCACAGGGGCTACTGGCGCAGTTTGAGGAGCATACCGGCTCGCCGTCCCTGAGGGAGCGGCTTGCGTTGGTTGCGCTGCTGGTGCAGGTGCGGGTGGTTCGTCTTCGAGGAAACCTTCGTCGTCACTCAGCTCGATAACGGGTGCATCCTCGGCATCAGGTAGGAAGTCATCGTCCAAGTCTAGATCCAGATCCCACTCGCTCTTCTCGGGGGCTTTTGACTCGGTTTGTACCACATGTGCACCAGGCGTCTGGTCTACGGCCTGCGCAGGTTCGATCTGTTGGCTCGCAATCACACCGAAAAAGTCCTCTGCCTCGTCTGGATTCCCCCAGTCATCGTCGGCTCCCGTGTTGCCGCCTACGGTTGTATTTCCGATGTTGTCGTCTCCGACTGTCGTCCCAACAGCTTCGGCCATTGGCGTCTCTAGGGGTGGTTCCTGTGGTTTCCCACCGAGATCAAAGGGGTCGTCACCGGAACCGCCCCATTCGTCTGCTTCGGTGTCTTCCACCAGGGGCACTTGTACACTCTCGGCCATGGCGTCCTCCAGAGCCGTAGTCTCGCCTTGGTGCTCGTAGTTCTCCTCTGCATGTTGCTCGGGTTCCGCCTCTTCTTCGGAGCTTTCCTCTTCGTTCCCCTCTTCTTCAGAGTCCTCCTCATCGCTGGATTCGGCTTCGGCTTCGGCGGGCGTCGCTTGTGATTCGCTGATATCGAGTGCCTGTGTCGCATTCACCAGATCGTCCTCGGGCCCACCGTCCGTTCCAAAGTCCAGAGGTTCTTTTGTCTGAGGTGGTTGCGCTCTTGGCGGTGATTGTATGGTGTCGTTGCGCTCGGGGGATTCGTCGCTCGAGCTTTCTTCTTCGGTCTCGGGCTTGCTCGCGGGCGCTGGAATGGCAGGCGCAACTACTGCGGGTTTAGAGGGGGCCTCTTCCTCGTCTTCGTCCTCATCCTCGCTCTCGTCTTCGTCATCCTCGTCATCCTCGTCGTCCTCGTCGTCCTCTTCTTCTGACGAGTCTGGTTTGGGTTGCTCGGATTGTGCGGTGGGATTCGCGCTGGCTGGTACGCCCGCACCGTTTTCGCTGCGCAATGCCGGGTTCCACGATGTATTTGAAGGAACCGAGGGAGTAGAGGGGTTCGAGGGGGCGCCACCGTAGGCGTAGGAAAAGTTGGGGCCGTCTTCGTCCATTATGGAATAATTAGGTAAGTCAAAGGGTATCTACAAGTACTGAAAGTCCAGTCAGCGGTGGAATTGACGTTTGGCTGTTGGGACGTTGGGCCTGGGGTTCGGCAACGGACGCGGGTTGACATGGCACGGGAGACGCCTCGTGGGACAAAATGCCAACCACGGCAAAATACGCAGGAAATAGCAAATGGGCAAAGCTTGAAGCAGGGAGGACGCAGAGTGAAAGGCAGTTGCGGCGGAGACGCGAAGGCGACGGACGAATTGGAGTAATCGTCATCCCTTTCTACGTCAGTGATCGCGAAGACGGTCACGTACCTCTATAGAAGCAGAAGAGCATGGGCTCTGTATGTCGCGCAACAGCGAAAGACACAATCTCCGTCGGGAGAGGCAACAGGAATCAAACAGCAGAGGCGAGCCCCGGTCGCATCGCAATGTCGTCTGGTAGGATAAGTGGGAAGGCGATCTGGCCAGCTGTTCCTGCGCCTTGGAGATTGAAACGGCCCGCCGACGCCACACCCAGCCGCTGCGCCACACCCAGCCCAGAGAGTGACGCGACTCAAGACACATACATGGGCTTTACAATTCACATCGCACCGCCTGCGCCCTCCACTCTAGAGCCCGCCGCCCATCTCGACGCATACTTGACCCGTCGACATACCCCAGATATTTGTCGGCACTCGAAACATAACGCCCCGTCGCCCAGACGTCACATCCAGACACCCCCGAAACGCCGCGGACCCCCGAAGGCAGCCAATATAGCCAAAACCACGCCCACGCCCAAGACACATGAGGTGGAACTAGCCAGCGACCCCTCCTGCACCACGGCACCGTCTTTGCTCGCCCATGAGCCATGGCCGCACCCCACCAGTACCACCAGCCGAATGCGCCAGACGAAGACTCGGACCTGGAACTCGACCTAGAAGAGCTGGACCCTCTGGCCACCCACTCGCAGTCCGCCTCTGCACCACCCCACCGGCAGTCGAGAGATCAAAGGAGACCATACCATGAACTGGGCGCCAGGATACCGCTGAGGAACCTCAGGGTGGGCCGGTTGCGCGCAAGCAAGAAACAGGAAGAGCCGGAAGAGGACGACCTGAGGGGGCTGTTGGACGACGAGGAAGGGTCCAAGAGAGACTCTGCCGGCAGTTATGGCCAGTCTGGCGACGACGACGCGCCTCTGCTGTCTGCACAACATACAGTACGGAGAAGACGGCGGCCACCGCCGAGCAAACTGTCCCGCCTCGGCTCAGCCATGCGCCTGCCCAGCTTCCTCTCGCGACAGAACAATGCGCCGATACAGCTGGGCGACGGCAACGGAGAGTCGGATGCCGAAGAAGAGCATGATCCAACCACCCAGCGTACCGTCTCCGTCGGCCAGCTCCAAACCTCGCGCTTCCCTGCAAACGCCGTATCCAACGCAAAATACACCCCCTGGAGTTTCCTGCCCCGCACTCTATACAATGAATTCTCCTTCTTCATCAACATGTACTTTCTGCTCGTCGCCCTGTCACAAATCATACCCGTCCTACGCATCGGCTACCTCTCGACCTACATCTTTCCCCTGGCTTTTGTCATATCCATCACTCTGGGCAAAGAGGCAATGGACGATATTGCGCGAAGGCGGCGAGACGCAGAAGCAAATTCCGAAGGTTATACAGTCCTCAAGTTTGAAGAGAACAGCCTCGGCAACGGCGTTGCGCCAGGCAAGAACTCGCAGAAGAAGAAGCGCCTGAGGAAGCAACCCAAGGAACAAGGTCGGTCTGTCGACATTGACGACGAAGAGCAGCGGCTTTCAGGCAAGGGCTTGGCCACGTGCACCTACTGGGAGGTCGTAAAACCCTCTCGGAGCCTCAAGGTTGGAGATGTTGTAAAGCTTGGCAAGGACCAGCGAGTGCCTGCCGACATGGTGCTCCTCAAGAGCTACTCGAGCGAAAACGCAGCACCCGCGGAAGACGAACCCAAAGCGCAGAGCTCGTCATCCGCGCTTATCGACGGCCTGGATTCTGGAGACACAGCCAAGGTCGACAGTGCCACAGCTACCGGGACCTCAGGCGAAGCTTTCATCCGGACTGACCAGCTGGACGGTGAAACCGATTGGAAGCTGCGCCTGACTTCACCACTCACCCAAAATTTGGATGTTGGCGAGTACACGCGGCTCCGCGTCGTCGCTGGAAAACCGGACAAGAAGGTCAATGAGTTCTACGGAACCGTTGAACTGCCTCCCAAGACCCGGCGCCAGTATGACCCCCATGAGAATGAAGAGACGACCCCCCCTGAGGAAGTACATTCAGCATCCTTGAGCATCGACAACACCATTTGGGCAAACACGGTTGTTGCCTCAAGCTGCAGTCTGTTAGCTGTCGTTGTATACACCGGCCCCCAAACTCGCCAAGCGCTCTCCACATCGCCTTCCCGATCCAAGACTGGCTTGTTAGAGCTGGAGATCAACTCTCTTACAAAATGGCTCTGTATCTTCACGCTGTCACTCTCATTCATACTAGTAGCCCTTGCGCGCTTCCAGGTCATTGAAGGCCGGCAGTGGTGGGCATCCATGCTGCGTTTCCTCATCCTGTTCTCTACCATTGTGCCAGTAGGTCTGCGTGTCAACCTCGACATGGGCAAGTCAGTCTATGCGTGGTTCATCCAGCATGATGAGAGCATCAAAGGCACCATCGTCCGGACTAGCACAATCCCAGAGGATTTGGGCCGTATTGAGTACCTGTTGAGCGACAAGACGGGTACTCTGACACAGAACGGTATGTCCAACAACAAACGAACCCCAACAGGACTGACACTACCCAGAGATGATTATGAAAAAGATACATGTCGGTACGGTTTCATACGCAAACGAAGCAATGGACGAAGTATCGTCGTACGTTCACCAATGCTTTACACCACCCGCTGGAGAAGCTCCGTCGCTCGTCACGCCATCTTCCGCATATACCGCACCTCTGACCTCAGCTACTCGTACACGCCGAGAGATTGGATCTCGGGTTCGCGATGTTGTGCTGGCCCTAGCGCTTTGCCACAATGTAACACCGACTACAGAAGAAGAAAATGGAGAGACAGTCACCACGTACCAAGCCTCTTCCCCCGATGAAATTGCCATTGTGAGATGGACCGAGGCTGTCGGCCTGAAGCTACTGTCCCGTGACCGCGAATCAATGACCCTACTATCGTGCGACAGCGGCAATACTGTGGTCAAGGTGCGTATCTTGAACGTCTTTCCGTTTACTTCCGAAGGCAAACGCATGGGCATCGTTGTAAAGTTCTATCATGGTCCGGCATCATCGCCCACTGATGACGATGGCGAGATCTGGTTCTACCAAAAAGGTGCCGATACAGTCATGACCTCCATCGTTGCTGCCAATGATTGGCTCGACGAGGAGACAGCAAACATGGCACGCGAAGGCCTCCGAACACTCGTTGTCGGTCGCAAGAAATTATCCGCGCAAATCTACCAAGACTTCTCCGTCAAGCATGCTCAGGCATCCCTTGCCCTCAACAACCGCGATGCCGCCGTTGCCAACGTAGTAAAAGAATACCTGGAGAACGACCTGGAACTTCTCGGCGTCACTGGTGTCGAGGACAAGCTCCAGAAGGACGTCAAGCCCTCTCTCGAACTCCTTCGTAATGCCGGCATCAAGATCTGGATGTTGACTGGCGACAAAGTAGAAACCGCCCGCTGCGTAGCTGTCTCATCCAAACTAGTAGCTCGCGGTCAATACGTCCACACAATTGCTAAGCTAAAACGCAAAGACCTCGCCTCCTCCTCGCTCGACTTCCTCCGCGGAAAACTAGACGCGTGCCTCCTCATCGATGGAGAATCCCTCGCGCTGTTCCTCCAACACTTCCGCCAGGAATTCATCTCTGTAGCCGTCCAGCTGCCCACCGTCGTAGCCTGCCGCTGTTCCCCAACGCAAAAAGCAGACGTTGCCCGGCTGATCCGCGAATTCACCAAGAAACGCGTATGCTGCATTGGCGACGGCGGCAACGACGTGTCCATGATCCAAGCCGCAGACGTCGGCGTCGGTATCGTCGGAAAAGAAGGTCGCCAAGCCTCCCTCGCAGCCGACTTCTCCATTGAGCAATTCTGCTACCTTGTGAAACTACTCGTCTGGCACGGTCGCAACAGCTACAAGCGCTCTGCCAAACTGAGTCAATTCGTCATCCACCGTGGTCTCATCATCAGTATCTGCCAGACCGTCTACTCCATTTCCAGCAACTTTGAGCCCAATGCTCTGTACAAGGACTTTTTGCTCGTCGGCTATAGTACCATCTACACCATGATGCCTGTCTTCTCCCTCGTGCTGGATCGAGACGTGGACGAGAGTGTGGCGAATCTATATCCGGAACTCTACGCCGAACTCAAAACGGGGAGATCGTTGTCTTACAAATCCTTCTTCATCTGGGTCGCAGTGTCCATCTACCAGGGCTCCATCATCCAGGGACTATCGCAACTCCTCGTTGGCGTTGGCCTGTCAACTACACCCCCCGCGGAACCCGATCCCACGTTCCTTAAAATGGTCAGCGTCAGTTTCTCTGTGCTGATTGTTAACGAACTCGTCATGGTGGCGATGGAGGTTACGACGTGGCATTGGATCATGATTGCTAGTATTCTGGGCACGGCCGTGATTTACTTTGGCTCGGTGCCGTTTTTGACGGGCTACTTTGATCTTGCGTTTGTGGGCAGTTTGGCGTTTTGGTGGAAGTTTGCGGTTATTGCGGCGATTAGTTTGGTGCCGCCTTATGCGGTCAAGTTGTTGCGGAGGACGCTGAAGCCCCCGAGTTATCGCAAGGTGCAGGGGTTATAGGAGAAAGTGGGTTTTTTGCATAGCGGGCGTCGTTCTTGTTGTGTTTGGAAGCGATGAGAATTTATTTTTATCATTCATCGCTGTTTTGCTTTGCTGGGTGGGCAATCTCTCATCACAGTCCGTTCCTTGATGCAATTGCCTGGTTTGATGTCTATTGCATCGTAAGAGAATCCCGACATCTCGGTCCCATAAACGACCTTTTACATTGCGTCCACCTTATTTGGAAACAGTCGTTTTAGCCCGCGACTTAACAAGAAACAAGATTGTGAATGGCTTGCCGAGGACTTCGCACGGAACAAATATCACGTGCATGGAACGTTTGGGGGAATGGATACAACACATATTGCAATTACTACGACGTTGTAAGAAGATGAGGAGACACGAACGGCATACGACGGTCGCCGATGTGCTAACTTCATGTCCTTTCTTTGACTGATTCAAACCCTAGAGTCTCGTCTCAAAGCGCTTGTACATCAAAACCACAGCTTGCATTCCCATTTGCCCATACACCTGGGGGTTCGCCTTCAAGTGCGACAAAGGCCGCTGAATGGCGCGATGATCGTTAATGTAAAAGACTTTCTTAGGGCCACGTACGCTCGCAACCCAGTGACCAGCTTCGTTTGTACCACCATGCGTAAGTACGCTGCTCAGTCGATACTTGAGAGGCGGCGGGTCGCCAACAACGGCTTGATATTCGGATAAATTTAGAACATCGGGAAGGTTTATAGGATTATCGTTCCTGGTTCCGTCCTGGTTAACGACACTGAGTTTGATGCGGAGATACTCTGGTGATCCTTCGATACGTATAGTCTGCGTCCTTTGCTGCTGGGTCATACATTGGGTACAATTGCCCACAGCGAGTGTGCTTGGGCTGAATTATCTTCGTATAGCATCTTCAACGCTGTCTGGGTTACCTTCGTCGAGAATTGCGATGTTGTTGAAACCGATACTGTCGACGTTGGTGCCAAATGGGACAGGTTGCTGATGACCGCATGCACCACGCCAGATGCATTCGGATTTCAGGATAAACAGAGCTTCGTAGCGAGTTCTCCAATCCCTGTGTGCCCCGAGACTGCTTGTATTAGCGTAAGATGATCTAATATTGCGGAGAAGACTTGTGGTTGACGGACTCGAGACATACCGTTAGTAGTCGCGTTTGCATTTCTTCTGGGTCTTCCTGTACATTCGCTGCTCCCACAGCCGCTCCTGGAGTAAATTGCCGCAGCATGTTGTCAATTTGGTGAACTTCGATTAGCTCTGCATTGGTAGAGGGTATATCCATGGGTACACCCGAAGGGCTGAGATTGCCAGCACTCCAGTAGTACTGCACTAGAGCCTTCACTGCGCAAGCGGGACAGCGTTTTAGTGTACTACCTGGACGTTTCTTTCCTTTCTTCTCAAGTTCTTTCTTCAGCCGAGTCATTTCCTTATCAGGCAAATCGTCTACGCTGCCAATGTCCGGGTTTTTTGACAGTGACTCATCGGACATTTGCGTGTCCAATTGTGCATGGATTATATGAGCGGGACGACATGGAAAAATCGGCGTTTGGTCATGCGTTGTGTTGTGCGAGAGGATCCATTGAAGGAATTTTGGCAAATGTAGCAATGCTTGTAGACCGCTAAGTCGAAAACATGTATTACCATTTCGTCGCAGACCTCTGCTACTTTTATCTAACCTTGCAATAGGCCGGATATTTGGAAGTTGTTTAGCAGCAATATTCTTGGCTACTTGCCTCGCGTGTGGCAGCGCAGTCCTTTGGTGGAAGCCCCTGCTACGCATATTCGGACGTTGATTTGCAGTCATGTTCAGTTGTGACTGACAGAAGCGATATCAGTGATGGTATAGTGTTATTCACTCTAAGTGGTGATATGTTGTATAACGATCAGCCGTACGAACGAGTGAGGTAGCCATGTTATGCGACTTGGTCTACAAAGCGAACAATAGTCGAGTTGGATAGCTTTGTCAAACCCCCCCTGCGTTTAATAACAAAGGCATTGTATACTAGAGCGACTAATAGGAACAAAACAACACAACCTATTGCGATACCGCCACTCTATACAAGGGAAAAATTAAATGCTACCTCTGTAGTTGTCTAGACAGAGTATTATTATATAAGAGAGATTAATTACTCTTATTATAGGTATCTAGGTAGAGTATTAATATGTAAGAGAAAAAATAAACATTACCTCTGTAATTGCCTAGGTAGAGTATCGCGATATAAGGAAGATTAGTTGCTCTCTCTATAGTTGCCTAGGTAGAGTATTAATATATAAGAGAAAATCTAAACGTTGTAGCTGCAAGCTGACTACCGCTTGGCGTTGACTGGCACTCCTTTCCAGAATGACTACTCAGACATCCAGTCCATGTACCATTTTCTACGAATCCGCCCATGGAACAACGTGGCGACGTTCTACCGGGTAAGATGCGCGCTATGCGACTACGAGGAATGACCAAAACAAAAACTGACGTGTAGCAGTTTTTCATGTTTAAAACTAAGGGCGAAACAGCATTCCGGACACTTCGCGGCCATACCAACGCCATTCTGGCACACTCTCTCAAGGCCCACACGATACGCCTCAGGACCACTGATACTTTTGATGGACAACCGGTCGCTGACTTCAAGAAAGCTGATACAACCGTCGTGAAACACGACCTCTCGCCCACCGAGAGGGTGGCCCAACGGCTTACACGTACGCTCTGGGACGAGGAGGTACGAGTCGAACAACAAGCGAGCGTCAAGGCAGGGGAGATTGGCTCTGCTTTGGAGTTTACCCAGACACGTCAAGCAACAACGGAAGCCCGTCTGGCCATCATCCATGACATGTGCCTTCGATGGAGATACGGAGAGATGGGAGAGCACGACAGTCTCGCTGACGAGTCAGCCGATACAACCCACGATTGTTTTTGACGAAACGAGCGCTGCACATTCAGACATCACGCGAAGCAACCGCGACCGCCTCCGCAAAGAAACCAAAACGGCATGGAAGGAATCGACAAGGATGGAAACGCTCGTCCACTGGTGCAAGAAGCACAGAAAAGAACATGGAGGATCCATGTTGATATTCTCGGAGTTCTTGTCCGCGCTTGACATTGCGGAGAATGCCCTTACAGAAACGTTTGAAGAGCCGCAGAAGATTGCAAGATATGACGGCACAATTCCCGACAAGGAAAGAGACCAGGTGATCAAGGACTTCCAAGCTGGCAAGTACGCCTTCCTGTTGGTCACCACAAAGTGCGGAGCTCTGAGCTTGACCCTGATCCGGGCCGCCGGCGTGGTGCACTTGACGCCCAGTTGGAACCCGCATCAGGAAATGCAGGCTTCAGCTCGCGCAGTCCGCATTGGGCAAGAAAAGAAAGTTTAAGTGTACAACATATACGCTCACGACAGTATCGAACGGAGGCTGAGGACAAAGAAACGTCAGAAGGTAAAGAAAGCCAACGGAATTCTGGACCCCGACACGGGCATGCTGGACACAATGACGGAGGTTGCGACTTGGGATATTGCACAGCTGACAAGGAGTGTAAGTTACCCCCCCTGGTTTCAATACCTCCATACTGACAGCTCGTAGTTGGAAGAGGCAAGGAAGCTGTCCAACACACCAAGCCAACCCCCGGCCAAGGTTCGTTGCCGTCCCAGAAAAATCTCTCTGGGTATACGAGATACTTACCTGTTTGCAACAGAAATTGAAGCCTAATCCTCCTCCCACGACCACCAAGAAGCCAGACGCCTCGATGGAAAGCAAGATAAAGCAAGAGCAGGCGACTTTGGCAGAGCAGCAGGCGAAAATCGAAAGACTCAAGAAAAAACTGAGAGAACTCCAAAAAATGAGGGGATTCTATAAGCATATCCAGGATCTTTCCCCTCTTGACGGCATATATGGCACCCTCAACAGACTCATGGAGACTGTTAGACAAGTTGAGCCCAACGAAATCGTGGACGAAGAATCGGCATCAGAGAGTGGAGGGGAATAATGCGTCATGCGCATCGACACAATGGGAAAACAAGGCTTGTCAGCGGGGGATATCTAGTGAAAGTCAATACCATATTTCCAGCTTCATGTCATTTTTGTGCTCTACTAGGTTTGGCGATGACCCATGACCGACGAGCCACTCACGACTTTCGAAACCCATATGTTCCATACGCAAGAAGGCTCTGATCAAGAGAAGTACCGCACATCAGAGAATTGGCGTTCGACAACAAAGGCGTTGTAGACGAGACCAGTGTAACAAAACAAAACCTATCGCGATACCGCAACGCTATAAGGGAAAGGTCGAGCGCTACCCCTGTGGTTGTCCAGGTTGAGTATCGCTCTATGAGAGAGATTCATTGCTCTCCCTGTAGTTGCCTGGCAGAGTGTTCGGTTTTTCCCCTGTATAGCGTGCCGCCGCGTTGAACGTCAGATTGAACGATGTGGTGAGGTATAGAAGGCTAATGCCGACATCGGGTTTCTAGTCAATACTATTATATATACATACCCTGATCCCTTGTCCAAGATGATGACGTTGGGTTACCGTTTTCCAATCAACTAGGAACACCTTCGTACTCCCAACCATCAACCAGTCTTCTCTTCCGTCCCCTCTTATTCTCCCTCCGGTTCGCAGCGCATTTGACAAAGAAGGTGAGCGCAGCCAGAAGAAAGATAATCACAGCCGCTACAGTCGGCACTACAACGATCCGCGTCCGATTCGTATCTGTCGTAGCAAGGTACGGACACGTCCCATTGAGTCCAACGACCCAGCAGTCTGGCACACTTAGAGCATTCAAGTTGATGTAAAGGGCATCTTCATTAGGAGCGGCGGCCTGGAAAGCAGAATACAGATGGGAGTTCTCTAGCGCGGTGTGTGGGACACTAAATTGGTATGGATCTTTGCAGTAGTATTCGGCGTTGCGATAGTATGTTGAATCGTCGGAGATGCGCCAGTTGTAAGGTTGTCGGGGATCGTGGCAGGCCACACGATGGTGTTGGCTGCAGTCCTCTACGCGCCAGCGCCCTGCGTAGGGTGCCTTCATCATCATGACGACGCAGCGGTTGTCATTGGTGTCGTCGCCCTCCTTGGAGGAGTTGAGGGGTTGACCAGGCGCGAATGACCACAACGTAGACTTTACATATGCAGCATAAGGTAAGGGATTCTTGTCCGCAGTCGTGTCTCCGAGAGTTTGGTTGAGGAAGGGGGTTATCCCACAGGCGGTAAGATTAGTAACCGAGGGTATCGGCGACGAGAAGTCTGGGTTTGTGCTGATATCGAGTGCTGGAGCGTCGGCAAGGGCCCAAGATGAGTTCGTTGTTGAAGTGACGGTGTCGTCGGAAGAAGAAAACAAGCAACCGGAAGTCACACGTCCATCCGTGCCAAATGATGGTGTCTTTTCGTCGATGATAGTTCCAGGAGGGAAGACATAGTCGAGATCTGGTCCTATATTGTACTTCGACATCTGTGGGGCAACGGTACCGTAACTAGTGACAACTCGATACAGCTGCTTGAACTCCATGTAAGCTTCGTTTGGCCACCCATTTTCCGTAAATAGCTCTCCGTTAGCATTCTTGGAGTCCTCGTAATAACCCATGAGTGGACGATTATTCCAATCGACATCGTACCACGAGTTGTTCAAGTTCGCACGTTGGTCGGCCAAGATGGACGGCGTGAATGTGTCATCAGAAAGGTTGCCCTGCAACACATCGCTAAGCAGTTGCCCAGATTCAGGAAGTTGGTTCTGAGACAGATCCGGTGCCGGACCGTCTGGGTCGGTGATGGATGAAGCAGCATGTACGTTGAAAGTAAACATGAGTATCGCAGCACTAGTCGTAGTAGCTGTTGTTTCGAGAAACTTTTCTAATATGCCGGTAAGTAAGTCTAGCGTCATCAGAGACGTGCAATTGTAACCCCCAATTTGTATGAGCGGTGGTCCATTGGGACTCGGAAAATCGATTATGGTTGGTGTTGCTGCACTCGTTGAAGATGATGAAGTGGATGCTGCGACAGAAGACACCACTGCTGTTGAACTCGATGATGGGTTTACAGACACGGAAGCTGATGTGGATGTCTCTTGGCGCTTTCTTGCCTTGCCTGGAGGATCGAACGTAGACAGCGGAATCTCCGCGCTCATACTATCACTTGACGGTGCTACTGTCGGCCCAGTCGCTATAGGCAGGTTTCCTTCAGCCGATGTGTCTTCATTCGACTGGGGTAGCTCAACTGGGCACAAACTCCATACTGAACGTAGCGGATCCCAATACGTGTCGACTGTGAATTTTCGGACGCCGACAGCCAACAAGTTTGAGAAGCATTTTTGGAAAGCATTATGTTCGTATTGGTTTTGCGCAAAGCACGCTTGTACCAGCGATACGGCTGCTACAGTCTGGTGGTTGATCGGTACACGCAGTCCAATATCGCGTTGTGCCTACCATCAGTCAGCAAAGCCTTCTCTAGATTATGTGTGCACCCGGAATAATAGCGCGTTGACCCTGTGAAGCCCAACACCGAGCACACTCCTCACCGGACACTTTACGCGACACGGGCAGCTGACACTTACTCTAAACGCCTCGCTCCAGGGCTCTATCCAACGAGTGTCCACTGCACTCTGATCCGGGTTATACAACCCGTTAGCCGACATGCCCGCTGTTGGACCCAGACATCAGCAACCACGAAAACGTGGCACACACCTCGCGTGCAACAGAAGGGCAGAGACGGCACCAGGAAGCAAGGGAGCACGACAAGGTATGTTTAGAAACAATATGCGACGTGGGATGTTCGTATATGCAGATGCAGGCGTTGGTGATGGATAAGATGATGTCGTTGACGATCTACAGGGCTGGAATGCGCGTTGGGGGAACGGCGTCACGTGGTACGGTGCTAGTTTTCCCACCACTCCCGTTCCGGTTAAAGCGCACCTGGCCAATCATGACGATTTGCATCACCAAGAGCTCACCGTTCAAAACACCACGTCTGCAATTTGGACAGCGACGTTTCCAGCAAATCGTCCGATGGCTTGCATCTGCATCAGGCAGCGGAATGCGCGTGGAACGCATGGAACGTGTGTGAGGTGTCATCATTTACCCATCATATAATCCAGGAAGTCGCACATATTGGTCCCAAGGATTCAAAGGAACGTTGTGCGTACAAGCCTCGCACAAACACTTAACACAGCCGTTATTGCTTGGGCTTGCGCAATACCGAGCCCGCGTTGCTGGCAACTCGCTACCTACAGCCCGTAAGCGAGAAGCTCGTGTCTCACCATTTCGTACGACCTTGATCGACGTCCGAAAAACTTTTCCCAGGGAATTTGCTGGCTGGTTGGGTGAGATGCAGGTCAGCAGCGGGCGGGCGGGCTGCTGGGAAAAAAATCCATTGAGGGCGCATTGAAGGCTGCGAAAAGCTTGCGGGCGGGCGGGCGGACGGTCTTTAGGGACAATGCAGGTAGGCGGCGCACGCATGGACTTGCTGGCTGCCGCTTACTGTGTACAGTGCGGATTGCCACGACGACAGTTGACGGAGAAAAATGACGGCTGCAGGAGTAACGCTTCCACGACCCGTTTTTTCGCGGGATGCCTCCTGGCTACGGATGCAGTGTTGCTCTTGAGGTAAAAGGTCCGCTAGCTACAAGCGGTCGAGTCAACGACGCCCACGGTAAAGCCGAGAGAGCCGGAGCTGTAACCCCGACCATCTTGTGCAGCTCAAAGCGAATGCGACGAAGAGAGGGCCCTGATTTTGGTAGCGATGAGAGGAGTCGAACGAAGTTTACTGATACTGCAGATGCATTTATCCGGATTGGAAAGGAAGGGCAACGTCATCGATCACAGAGCTACACAGAACACGCCTATGAAGTTTCCACTCGATATAGCAAAGAGCCCCTTGCAGCACAAAGATGGGCCTAAGTGGAAAGTATGCACACCACACTCAAGACGGCAGTAACTCCGCACTGTTGATACTTTAGTCGCAAGTCGCCGAAGTCGTGACACGCCCCAATATCGGCAGAAGCGAGCAGAACGGCTCCAGACGTTAGAGTGCGCATGTACGCCCGTCTGGGGGAGATATCTACGGTTACATGACATCTAACGTCTTGATTGCGTACGCACGAACAGACGAAGTTTCGCATCAAGGCACTGTCCCCACACGACTGTTGACGCAACCGCCCCATGCGCGTTTCACCGAGGGCACCAGCACGTTACCGGGCGAGCCGAGCTTCTCAAAGTCTGGGTGCGAGGGTCTTGGTCTGACACCCGTCTGACAGTCCTGCATACCCCTACATCTGTAGTGCAGTTGTGAAGACGACGTGTTTCGCGCATAACTACTATCTCAGATCTGGGCATGCCATCCCAGGCAGAAGAAAAAGGGTTTCACCTTGGAAGCTGCATGCACATGTCATCAGTTAGACCAGGTACATAGTCTCACCAGGTTGCGGAGAAGGTCCGACGAGATCTGCGCTAGATAGAAGACGTTGTGATGCCTGTGCCGATCGAAAAATGTACAACATTGGCACACGTAGTGACAAAGGGCCCGATGTGAATCCTCCATTGACAATCATGGCGCCATATTGAGAAATGAGAACACAGCCACGAGAGCGAGATACGCCGGATCACCGGACCCGCAGGATTCAACGTTCGAGGGTAAATGGCGATGTGCACGCGTCTACTCGCCCTCCACCAGCTGCAAATCCAATGTCCCACAATACCGCCGTCCATGGTACCATTGAAGTCGTATTGGTGACGGGCTGGAATCTTGCCATCGCGATCCGAGAGACTGGAAACTGAAATACAGTATGCTCAGGACGGCGACCTTGGATCGACGCCTCTGCGCCGGCGTGTTGCTTAGCAGCAGAAGGGAAGGGTCGGTAGACCATGGGGATGAACGGCGACATCCTCTCGACGGCGTGGGCCCAGTACCAAAGTTCTCATGGGCGCTGTTGCTTTAGTGCGTGAATGTCCGCATTAGGGTACCAGAGTTGCCCACTATGCCATATGCACAATATGCGCGTGGCCGCTCAACGCTTCCTTCACGTTTGTGGACATAGAGATATACGCTAGTCGCACATCTCGCGAGCCGTCGCGCGCTAGCATGTAGATCAAAGTCTAATTCCCACAAGCGGTAAAGCCACCAGTAGCCGCATGATCGAAGCCCTGTAGGACCCAGTGTCTTGTTTTCTTTGCTAGCGATAGCAGGTAGCAGCAGGTCATGGTGGCCTTTCTAGTCGCCGACCCTTGCTGTAGTGTGGATTTGCGCCCCGGGTGGGACGTTGACGTGGACGATTTTGAACAATCACACGACGGGGGAGAACGTTGCGTCGCAGATTGCAACGGAGCGATTTGCTCGGATGCGCGGTTTGACGAAAACGAGAGCGGATGTGCCGCCCCGGACGGTACAAGAGGCAGTGATTAGTGAAGCTCGTGGGAACGAGGGGATCCTAGTGTATGTACCTGTGCGTACAAACAGGAGGTGCGTGGATAGTTCGTAATTTCCATTGTCGCTATGCCAGAACAGCGTAGGGAGGTCTTGCGAGGTACTATTGACTTTTGTGACAACTTGTTCTCTGATCTCTCCAGGGAGTCCCTGGAGATGGGCTACCAGAAGAAGTGCCGAAGGATATCTCCATGTAGCAGGAGTCACGGTGACAGAATCTTGCTGAGCGGTCCAGAAGCCCCACCTCGGCCGATATTGGTGACAGTATACGGAAAAGGAGGAACCAATCAATTATTTTAGAGGGAAGGTATTGTCCGTCAGCTGGGGCGGGTTTAGCCCAATGAGGACGTGGTATAGGCGACACTGCAGGTGTTGCAACGGGTACGACTGCTTGGGCTGATCGGTGATTGTGGCGAGATCGCCCCATGCGTACGTTGAGGTGTGGATGGAGAAATCGTGGTAGTGGGTACCTTGGACGTTTGTGAGTATCTGTCATGCGGTGGGTTCCACAACTGGTTGAGATGCAATTAGGGCGGTGAGCTCATGCCGCCCTGAAGCGTTTGAAAGCCTGGAACTTAGTGTTTGTCGATCGGTATTCGGGATGGGAACTCCTGGTGTGGCTCGTCAATGATGTGGAGCATGTGTACTTGGTACTCGGTATCACTAGTTGGTCATGTGAACAATGGAAACTGTGGAAAGGGGTGCATTTGTTGTGGTATGATTGTATTTGATTGGCATCGCTAGAGGACGCTTGCAAGTGCTGTCGCACTGCTGGGTATTATTACTGGCGACGAACTTGTCGCAGTGTAAAGCAAAGCCTTCTTTAGGGCCAAATAGAGTAACGCCGTAATGTGTCGGATTTCGACGTGCGTGATGCTACATGGTCGAAACAAGCAGAAATAGAATCGGACTGATGTGCCTCCCTACCGTTGCACGTGAATGGAGATGCGACATGGGGTATCCTGAGAGTCGTATACAATGTGTCCCTTTTTAGTTCCATGCAAAACAAACGACAAGGTTGAAGAACTCTGTGACGAGCAAAGTGTCGATCATTGAACATCGGCCATTAATAGAAGTAGGTAGTTTGAAATGTGCGACGTATAGACAAGAAGGGGTATGTTGGACAAAGTGAAACAGGATAGACAACTACATGATGTTTCGCAGGGACATCCTGTCCTTGGGCGAGACGGGTGCGCTGCGGGTCTCTGATGGTACTGAAGGGAGTACGTAAGGCGACGGGAGTTGTCGCGCAGCTGGGCTAGTTGTTGCGCTTGAGGACTGCGGCACCGGGAGCGTTGGCTCGGTGAGCGAGTGGAAAGGAGGGAGTGATCGTTGTGGAACACTTGTTGGCGCAGACTGAGGCATGGAGTGGTGGTGAGTGAGCTGAGGAGTGGGTTGGGTGAGGAGTCTGGGTGGTTGTGGTCGCTCGTAGTTTGGCTCCCGGAAGGCAGGGGCAGGCTTGGGTGCTGAGGCATCGCTGCGGTGTAGGGGAGGGAGTTGTAGTGAGCCTCGTCGCCTGTAAACATCATATGAGGAGTCGTCTTCGGGCGCAAAGCCAGTTGTAGGCAGATATCGTGTCGAAGAGCTCTTGCGTTCCTCCCTGCTGCCGACCAACGGGGCAAGTGTGATGTCGAGAGGTGAAGCTGCACCACGTGGTGAGCGGGACTCTGAACCAGTATCTGTGATGAGAGAAGGAGCACCATCGGCTGACACGATGGAGTAGCCAGAAGGAGAAGGCATGGGCGTCTCGAATCCTCGTGCTCGGACGGTAGCGTGCGATCCGTAGGCGGACATGTCAAGAGGTTGAGGCCGCGATCCGGAAAAGGGCTCGAAACGCTGGGGCTGAGGCAGCTTCATGGCATGAGGTGAGCCCATCGAGGTGTTGAGCGATGGTCGGTGTGATTCGTGGTATGAGGACATGCGGTGCTCTTCGTGGTGGGGCTGGCCCTGGGGCGCTGAGTAGTGGTAACCAGTCTGCGGGTGGTGCATGTGCTCTCGGGGTCTCTGGTCAGGGCGCTCAGGGTTGCGCTTGCGGCGGTTCTGGCCTCCATTCCACCAGTTCTTGACAGCGTTGTCGCTGCGTCCTTTTAATCTGCGTGCAATCTCTGCCCACCTCTTGCCCATCTCAGCAACCATCTTCTCAATCAGCTCCCCCTCTTCTCCAGTGATGGGATCGTGATTCAGCGAGGGCTTGAGATTTTGGTGATAACGCTCTCTGCATTGCTTTGGTGACCGGGAGCCAATCTCTTGTGAGATGCGTACCCAGTTGTGAGGTCCATTGCGAGCGACGAGGTTGACGAGCCACTGATCCTCGTGCTGCGACCATGGGCCGCGTCTGTGAGCAACCATGATGAAGTCTTGATGTGAAATTGGAAATCTGTCACAGTCGGTGAAACTATGGAGACGATCAGAAGAGTCTTTGTTGAGGTCGAGCTCCTGTGAAGTGTGGTGATGTTCTGCCTTGGGGGTCAGTCCTGAATAGGTCCAAGCACCGTGAGGAGAAGGCAGATTGGATGAATGTGAAACCACAACCATATCGAGTGTACCGAAGTTGAGAGTGTGCAGGTAAGAGGGTGAGTGGATAGAGGGAAGTGGACCAGAGCGTCCGTGATGTTGATAGGCAAACGCAAGAGGGGCAGTAGATGACCAACAACAACGACGACGACGGGAAAGGAGAATTTGACATACCGTATTGTTTGGATTTAAAGCACAGAGTCGAGTGTCGGTGTCGAAGGGGAGTATGGTAGAGTCGATGTGGAATGGTGGTTGACGTTGTTAGACGAGCCAACGGTAACGTGGTAGAGGCGAGCACCGGTATATATCACGACGGGCGCGGGGAGGGATAGTCAGGACACTTGGACGCCAAGGTGGTCGAGGAGCTATTGACTTGTTCGGGACGGGCAGATGTGAGCGAGGATTCTGCTTTTCAGACGATGCGGCTAAGGCACTGGTGAGATGGTGGACGGTGAGGGCTGGGGCGTCATGCGGCGCTCTGAGCGACTAGCTGGGCCCTGAGCAGCAAAGGGCTAATGTAATCGTTGTCGACGACGCACACAAGCAGCGATGGACCTGGCTAGGTGCCAGATCGTCGGATTCGACAAGTACCCTGTATCACATCGTGGCATGGCGTATGGCGCTCGCCCGGCGCCGACCTGGGACGGCAGAAAAAGCAAGCGCAGCGCCCTGCTCGCATTACCACCCTGGAAGCAGGCGTAGTGAATTGCTCCCCCCTGTGACGCTTCCTGGCCGCCGATAGCGCGCTCGTCCCCGTCGGCGGCCCACCGCTCGCGCAGCATGGACGCACTCGCTAGGGCCCCTGGCCGTTTCGTTGTCGATTCATGATGGTGCACGCTAGCAGCAAGGCCGGTGGGATTCTGAAGACACCATGGAGACAGTCAAAGATACCCCCACTCGGCGCGATACTTGCACTTCCCTGCCCACCATAAAACCAAACATGTCGACGGCCGTAAGTTTGAGTAGCAGCCTCAGCCAGCCAGCCAGCCTCAGCGGCACCCAGGATGATCCAGTGGACTCGGCCTCGTCGTTTTCATTATGACAAGCTCTGTGTTCCGTCACCCTGGTCCACGAAGGCCGGACATGCGTCTTGGGCTCTGCGGGCGCCATCATGGGTAATGCCATGAGAAGCGGTTGACATGGCCATGTTGTGGTCTCTCCCCACAGAGTCGGACAGGTGTGCTGCCCGCTTGAGACGCCCAATGGCAGTCGTGTGTGTCTGAACTGGTGTTTCCAGTGGTACTGCCACCCAGCAGAGAGGCAGCCCTCTGGAGCGCCGCACGATGCACGTTGCAGTCAGCACTTGGGCGTCGATCAAACGGGTGCTGGTGCTGGTTGCGGACCGGGCGTGAGTAGTGGGATCGTCACAGCTCTCACATTGGAGGACACGAGGTCGGCGAGGTGAGCTTGGCATCCTTACTTCTCCTTTTCGGGCCTGTCGTTCTCCCGAGGCTAGCGCGGTGCACTCACCTTGCCATGGCCGTGTTTCTGCTGTTCTATTTTCTGGCGAGTGCGACACGCGACCGGTTTGTTGTGAAGCGTGCCGTCTCTCTCCCTGCCTCTCCCTGTCTCTCTCTCTCCCTCTCCCCGTGCTGGAGGCGTCACGATGAACATGTGCTGAGCTGGCGGCCGTTGGAGGGCTGGCGACTGATCTGCCGGCGGGCCAGTAGCGAAAAGTAGCGAGACCGCTCGTGTGGAAAAGTGCGCACCATTGAGGGCGTGCCATGGCATTTGGAATATCGCTAGTGGACCAGTCGCGCCTGCCTCGGAGCCCTTTTCGGCAGGCTCGGGGGGGGATTTGCACACGTTTTGGGAAAGACACAACGGTTCATGGCCAGAAGACATCGTCACTCCCCTCTGCCTGCACGCGTTGCTCGCCGAAGTCACTCGCTAGGGCGATCGTGTGCTGGAGCGGGTATCTTGGTTACCGTGACGCTATCATCTCGATCGTCCTTGCATACCTGCAACGGGAGCCTCTCCAGCGCCGAGTGAGGCTGCCTTCGCCCAACTTTCTCCATTCATGCCCCCCAGTCCGACGTCGACCTATTACGCCATTGGTGGGGTCGCTGCTCGTCCATCTACTCAATCTGATACTTGCCAGAGAGGCCTATATCACGAGTGACCCATGTCGGCGGCGGTGCGCAAATATAGACGGCCTCGTCCAGACTGCTGCATACCCCACGCGACATGGTTCCAGCTTTCCCCCCCCCTCTCGAGGCTCGAGCAGAACCTGGGCTCCATTGCGTTCGGATTGCCCGAAGTTTCGCCATTCCCTGTTTGCACAAGCATGCGGCGCAGGCTGTGGCTGATGCATCAAGATCCGGGGCTATTGGCGCTATCCCCTCCTGCGCCTAGCGTATCCCAGTAGTCGGGCTTGCGTTACGGGACGCACAGCATCCGGCCGAGTGGGTGCTTTGTTTCGCTGAGCCTCAGCCGCTTGCTGCTGCACACGCACTCAAATCCAGCGACCTCGCCGTCCTCCCGACATCTTCATTTGCGCGGCCTGGCTTGGTCACCCATACCTTCGCTAGAAATCGCTTGCAGAGCTCAACGGCCGCCGTCGCCGATCCCTTCCGAGCCCGCAATCTCACCCAGCGAATGACACCTCCATGGGTCGCAAATCTGCTACATGCGCACCCAAACTCGTGGCTCGTCGCTGATTCAGTACCCCGGTCACGGTCAGGGTCAAATGCGATCGCGGAAACAAACTCTCGCCAAACATGCACGCCTGAAAAGTCGCGTTCGGATTCACGCAACGGCTGTTCGTCTGTCGGCGTGCTGGTGGAGACTGCTCTGTGCCCTTGAGTCGTCAAGTCGCCAAACCATGTACCACCGAATGTCATCCAAGACCCCTCCACCCCTTCTGTTCCTCGGAGCACAGCGCGGGGTCTTCCGCTTGGTCGAGTGTTTTTGAAATCCTTGTCTGCCCTCTATTACCATTGGCTGCTTCGTACGTCAGCCGCAGCTACACGCTCGACCATCCTGAACCATGCCGCGTCCTGTCCCATCCTGTGGGACCAACGGTGGTTCCAACAATCAGGTGTGGCTCATGCTGTGCCAATGGCACTGTCTGAGCAAGACAATTTGCAAAGTGACCATTGTATGACAGCTGCCACGCTTCAGTACCACGTCTTCCATATGGCTCCGCCCGAACATGTTCGGACCTCGCTCTACACCCATGTCGCCGTCGTCCCGATGCCAGATTGCACTCTACACAACAACGGCATGCTTCCGCACTACATTAACCGCACCCCGCGAGTCGCGCAATAATGGCTTCGTCGGCGAAAACTCCCCAGCAAGGACTGCCTCTCTCTTGGGGCCTACACAAAGGAGAAGATACGCGCGGGTGGAAGGGGATGGGCGATCCACGGATTGGCAAAACTTTCGCAGCGTGTACCCTGCAAGTGCTCCCCACGCCTCGCGGCATGCGCTCTCGTCATGCACACGATGTGCACATCACGGCAACTATGACCGATGTCGACCAAGTTACTCTTCTGACGTGTTGCCGACAGTGGCTCGGGGATCTCACTGCCCCACTATCAATATTGCATCCATATCTACAAATCGTCATTGACGGCACATTCATACTAGGGTCTGCGGATACACATACCGCCGTGAACAACTCTTCGGCGAGCAAAGAGTGAGGCCTGTCTAGATTTGCATTTCCTCGAATAACTCTCCACACGCAAAGACAGGGATACCCAGCCACGATCTTCCAGATTAGATTGACGAGTGATCTGCGCCCGGCCAATAGCAATGCCAGCCGCTGCCTCAATCTTCCTGAAACCCATTTTCCGTCCTCGAAAGCTTTTTTTGTTATTCCTCCGAACTCTACGCCTGTGATGTGAGCCCCTTATTGGTGGTGGCGCCTACCGCTCCTCCCAATTCATTTGGTCGTTGTCGAAACGTCTCCCCCCATTGAGGTTTGCAGCTTACAGTTTTTTGACAGCGGCACACCAGCGGCCAAACTCATTCGACCTGTTTGCGCAGTGGCCCGGACCAGCCTCATTATTCCAGGCATCCACGCACGCGTGGCAGCACTGTTCAACAACAGGTCTAGATGCGATCTGCAACTCCATACCTCAACCGCACGCATGCTTCAGACATGTCCGGGGTGCTACCACAGTACAATACACTGCATTCCTTCGCGCTGAACATCACAGAGCAAAGCGTCGCTGCTGACTCGTCATCGACCCCATCTGCGTACGCTAGCGCGCTGCTGCGGCGCATCCTCCTCGCTGGTCCAAAGCAAGATGCGGCACCAGCGAGGGAATGCCGTTTAGCTCAGATCTGAGCGTCCGCCGAATCGGATCGACGTGCCCCACCAAAACCCCTTTCCTCCCTCGCTCAGAGGGCTGCAAAAGTAACAAAAGTTATAATGCGGTCAGCAAATGTTATCCGAAAGCAGCAGCCAAGATTTTTTCTGGTTCTCCATACGACTCGTTGCTCGGCCCATGCCGACCTAGCCCTTGTTGTTCTCGGTCAACATTTCGACGATTCGCTGGGATTATGCATTACCTACAATACCCTCCTATGCGGAAAATAGCACCCAACGGATGATCTTCTGTTTCGGAATTCCACCGTCCTTCGAAACGTTAATGGCGTTGATCACGATGGCACCTCGCCAAGCCCTACGGTCATAGTGTTTCGGCGAGGTCACCCGCGCCTGATCTATTGACTAACAATTGGTTTCGACCGCAAAATCAGGCTTCAACATCGTGTACTAGCAAAGCGTCGGTCGACCACCGTATCGCTTGATTCAATGGTCACTGAAACTCACAAGTCCCCGATGCCGTGCGCGGTTACGGCCGTCGGACATCCGCATCAGGACCGTCTCCCGCACTACATGTAGCGTGCCATCAATTCACCACCAAAGTCCATGCAACATGTCCCTACTCTGCAAGCCCGGTTATCGAGGCAGTCATTGTGTCATACTCGTTTTCTTTACTGAATGTCCATCTGTGCGTACCATGATCAACCACACCGATGATCGACCGGCTGGCTACACCCGGATGGAGATCCACGACTCATGAACATTCTTGCGTGCTCAGGGCGATCAGGGTGCCGTCGTTGCTTCTTTGCAACTTTTGGAACCCAGATCCAAGGCGTGCACCGTCTCGCGACACGTACCCATCCCTTTTCATGTCGCGCCAAAGTGGCCGATTCATCCCTTTCCAGTGCAAGCTTCCCGTATCACCCCTAGCCCTTTTCCCCATATGAGCTTCATCAAACACCACGCTCCACTCAGCATGTTCAGGAACGTCTGCGTTGGTCACGGGCCCTGTCAGAAGCATAAAACAGCGCCAGGAGAGCTCTTCGAACAGGGATCACCGCTTCACTGTGTTGGCAAGAGCTGGTTGAGCGTTCACCGTTTCTGGACAGACAGTAGCATGCCCACGCGTCGTTGAGGATGACAGCGCATCGTAGGAGCCAGACATACCCACTCTGAGCAGACTCATTGCTGCAGCAGGGCCATTCAGCGGCGCTTGTGGACCACTATCTATTCGGCTTCGCTTCCGTGCCCAGCCGTACATGTAATCACAATGAACTCAGCTGTTCAGGACTGAAAGAATATCCGGAAGACACCGTCGATCCGCATGCACCATAACGTCGCCCACTAGCCTACAGTTACCGCTTTCGGCACACCAGCTTATCGTTTTGTTCTCCCAATAGGCCCGAGCACCAATCACCATCCCGAGTCGAGCACCATTCGAGGCACGACAGAATCCTGTTTTGCAGAGACTCGCCATTCTCTTCGACCATTACTGACTCGTCACAACATGGAATAATGGCGACCATTACGGTATTGGGCTCTAAACTTTCACTACTGAATCGGCGCGTCTGTAGGCATGAAAAGACCCGGTGGTTAAGTTGGGTATCAGGATGAGCTGATATCACTGTCAGCCTAGCTGTGGCGATCACCTTTACATACGAGGCTGTCGGAGCATTTCGCTGACTTGCTCAGCGATACAGAGCGCCTGCATGTTCTACTCCAGGTTATCACTCTCACCCGGGAATCTCATTCCAACTACGTGAACACATGTGTGCTCCCAACTCTGCCTTGAGAAGTCAGTATATTTCTGCATTTGACGCAACTGCAGCCTTGCATGAACTGCAATATGCGCTTGTTTTTCTTTGGCTCACTTCTCGAATTTCCTTCAGTCCAAGACATTGTCTGCATCCAAGTGTCGATTTAGTTCTCAGGATAACAGGATGTCATCCGATAAGATGGCCATCTTCCTAGAGTCTCTCTTCCAGCACTTCCAGTTCGGATTCTTCGGTTCAGAGCAGTGTCACGATCCTGGCGCTATCATTAGAGGTATTGTTGAATGAAACCTCAATCTATGGTGGTTGGCTCGGGCATGAGCGCACCAGTCAACCACGACGACTCAAATTAGTTCCAGCTTCAGCTCGACAGGCCCGTCACACCGATCAATACGAATCTGCACCTCGCTTCCATGCCCAACGACGCTGTGGACGCTGGTATCTCACGCATCGCATTCAGTGCATGAATGTTACCCCACGTTGTGCCCTCTACGACACGCGATGTCCGTTCCGAAAACCCGTTGAAGTACCTGAACAGCGCCCGAACACAAGGACCCAAGGCCACGGTAAGAGCACGAAACTTGTCTGCAAATGGTCATACAATTAGCCCTTGCGTCTGTGAGTGGCGGAAGAATTGGTACGGATAGAGTGGATTGATGATGCACGGCAGTTTGGGGTTGGACGTACGTTAACAACATGAGGACACGACATGCTGATTTAATTGCGCGGGCAGGCGACGCATGGGCAATACCTATCGCCTGTTCTCACCACCCGGTCGAAAGATGCGAAGACGAACACACAGCAAGGACGCCATGAATAGCGCTCCGCGAAAGGGACATCGCGTACACCCTTACTATGACGCTTCATACCCTGCCGAAACATGGCCGTCCCTCTCTGCGCAACAATCGCAGATTCGCTCGCTAAGCGATTCACCACCCTGCTCTCAGCTTCCATGAGCTGCGTCTGCATGCGTTCAGAAGACACGAGCACGGCAATCCCGGTTGGCGAAAATCATGGCTGAGCCAACGAGCGTACTAACCCCTCGTGTCTCGCTCTGGTACCACTCTTGGGAAGCCCATCGGAAGCTGAACACGAACCCGAGGCCTCGCACCCGGGTCCAACGCCCGCAAGCGCCGCCTTCTGTAGGATGCTTCCAGGGAGTTTCCAAACGATAGCACAGCGCGTACGCGAACGTCTGACTGCATTATCGGCTGGCCACTGCGTAGGTCATGACAGTCCCTTCAAACATCGCTTTCGCTTTCGCTGAGGCCCAGTCGGACACCCTCCAGGCATACGAAACCTCCCACCTTGCACTGTTCCTCACAGACATTCCAATCCTCCTTCTCACGTCCAACCAGGGTGGCAAGGACAGGCGGAGGGATCGTTCCTCCCTGTCGCATTTCGCACAATACTCCCCAATCTGTCAGTCACGCGGGCCGTAGCCGTCCGGAACCAATCTCCATCGTCACACTGTCTTGTCTGACACAAGACAAGGGCCCTTGGACCCCATGCGTCCAACCAAACAATGGCGGGGTGTGCGCGCCGAAGAAACCAGGCAAGCAAAATCACGTATCCAGGCATGCAAGCGAGAGAAAGGGCCCAATTGCCCGCCTAAACCCACGAGGCAGGAAAAGCCGTTATGCCACGCTAAACCGGTCTTATTAATAGCGCTGAGCAGGCGTTCATTCCCTCCGTTCCATCCTATCTACGCCCCGGGAGTCGGAGACGGCATGCAGCTACGTGGATGAGATGGTTTTGCGCCTACACCCGCCGGCATTTTGACGCCGAAGCGCGATAAAATGGGCATTGCGGCGCGGTGTTTCGCAGAGTTGCGCTCCTGCCTGCGCTTAGGAATTGCGGGTATCGCGGTGTTCGCGATAGTGGAGCCCTGGATTAGGCCCGATGCCACCCGTCATCGCGGTCGTCTACACGACTTTGTAGTCTTATTGCCCGTATGCAGTAGAAGGCGCGAAATTCTTTGCAACACCGATGTGGAGACTGGCCGGTCGGCCGATGAGATAATGTATGTCATCTTGAACATGGCCCCTTGCCTCTCGTCGCTGGCGGAGCGGAATGGGGAAGTGTTCTGGGGCTGATAGAAATATCTCGCCGCAAAACTGGCCGAGTGCCGTCGTCCTTGAGGGGGGTCACAGTCTAGAACACTGTCGTGTTGTTGAGCGCGCTGGTGTGTGTATCGCGTTCAAGAAGATAACCAGGATACCAGGTCGACAGAAACCTCCACAGTGTGTAGAAACAACGTAATTGTACAGTACAGAAAGAACCCCGCGTCATCATCCTGCACTACCAACAGCCCGTGCACAAACCTTCTCTGCATCACGATCCTGCATCTGCAGCCCGGTAAATCACCCGTGGGCCTACATGTTCATTTCATGACAGCCCGATTCCTATTTCCTTTAGTCAACGTATCCGCCGTAGGCACGTCTTACGAGCTCGAAACCTTGAGAGCAAAAAGGGACCCTGCGTCTCACCCCTCGCTAAGATCACATCGGCCAGATATTTGAAGTGTCGATCAGACGATAGTTGTTGTTTGGGGGTTAAGTTTGAGGGTGAATGAGGCGAAGGAGCAGGGGCGAGTGCAAGGGGTGTTTTGTGCGAGACCGAGGTACAATATCATTGGGAGAGGAGACGAGAAAGAGAGATCTACGCTCCTGTGTGTTATTGGATGTCAAGTCTGACGATGCAGCCGGGCCTGTTTTGTCGAGCGACAGCGATCCCGGCAATGTGGTAACGCTAGCTCAACGGGCGCGTAAAGGTCGTAGACTGGCATTTATTCATGTCGCCCTTGCTGATTAGTATAGTTTCGCCTTTTGGGCTGCCAGTCTGTTTTGCATGATGGATGGGCTTTCATGTACTGCACGTTTTTTTTTCCTTCTCGATGATGATGCAGGACCTAGGCCTTTTGCGTGTCGTGCGTCCGCTTCTAGAACAACCAGTTTAAGCGAGAATGGCATGTTTCTGGCATTAGCCTTGTTACGTTTCGGCCTCTGCTCGTACGTTTCGGGCTGGCTGATGTGTGGCGAACGGGCAAAGTGAGGAATGGCGTACATCTCTCTTCTCGCCTGGAACGCGTGGCATTCCACATTCGTGTGTCGTCACCACACTGCACTACTGTACACTGCAACTAGGCGCTAAAATCCTTCAACCTCTTTTCTGTACGTTTTCGCTTTCGCCGAGTCGGTTTCGAGGTCAGTCCCGTCCGTTTCGTCCATGGTTCCCCATTAGCTACCTAACCTACCTCATGATCTTCCAAGCCCTTTTTGCGCCACAAAAATCCTTCCACATTGCAAAGCGGTAAAAATTAAACATTTTTTCCTGTTTTGAGCCGGATCGCCTTACTTCCGGAATCCTTTGCAAACCTACGACATCCTGAACTGCTGTTTTAGGTAGTGGCGTATTGCCTGATTTGGGACGCATGCGATGAGTGGTTAGGTTAGTAACACTGATTTTGTGGAGAGCTGGACTTTGTACGCATCGGCGGCACCGTGCCGACCGATTTCTTTCGTTGAAGGGCTTGACTGCAGATGGCGCAAGTGAACTGTTCGTGATGGATGTTGGCATGATTGGTGTTGGGAGAGCGCCAGGATGGGTAGTTCAGCTCTTGCGGTCCACACCTTTTTTTCTCCATTGGCCCTCAGAATGGCAACGGCTCGTTCGGCATTTGCTCGCGACGAATGGTCTTGACGCCTCGCGCGCTGGCCGGGCATTGTTGATGTCGGACTCCGGAGCAACGTTGTCCTAAACGGTGCCGCGGACTGGGCCGTCCCATTCCCAGCGTGGCGACTCGATCGTCCTTAAGCCGTCCGAAGCAAAACCAGGAAATTTCCGCTGTGCAGAGCCGGGATGACGGGTATAGTGGCAGTTTAATTTGGAGTATATTGGTGCCGAGAAGGGACATCGCCGAGACAGTTTCGCTGCAGGCAGTGACTGAGGCTGGCTATGATGGGTATGGACATGACATGGATAAGCGATGATGATCTTCTTTTTTGAGCGTATCGCAGAGCGAAAGGATGTGGAGGTAGGAGCCTTGGGTAGCAACGTCGAGGCTATCAGCTGTTGATCACGGGTCGCATGCGGTTCGAGGACCGCGAATGTTGGAGAAAGGTCTAGCTGGTGTGGTGCTTTCGTGAAAACTGCATGTGATACTACAGTTTATGGTGCTCACATCGGTAGAACCGAGGTGGACTGTCGATGAGGTACTGAAGCGATGACTTGGAGGGCTGTATCGATATGCCTGTCTCTCGGACTTCTACGTCAGCTATGATCACCTTGTCGCTTGCCTTTGGCTGAGCAGTTCAAATGGTCGTTGAGACGTTTGACAACCTTGGTTTGCTAGGTCCGTGTAAATCAGAAGGTTATGTCTCTACTGAACTACAGTAGGATTTTAACTCTCTGTGAGGATTACCCGAAAACGTTACGATATGAAGGTAACTTTCGCGGCTTGATACGCTCGTAATTTCGTCACATCTCAAATGCTGTCTATTGCTTCTTATTGTTCTGCTGTTCGCAGGGGTAGAAATATGAACACTACTACATCTCTAATGGCATTGCTATCTGATCGTGGTGACTTCGGTAATCGACTGCTCCCTCAACGTTGTGTATGTATGCACAGGTCCTTACATGATACTGTCTCGCGAGTTATGATTTGTTGTTCTTATCCTCTTGCCCATCTATTGTTATCTGGCTACACGCTCTTCTGCTATGTATTAGGCGAAGACTTTCCAGTAGGACTCACCGAATCGATATGCAATTTGCATCATTGTCGACATCTAAATTATTGCTTTCCATAAGCCGCGCACTTCTAAGTGAAGCAAGCCATGGATGGGGCCTGCGAGACCCTAGTGATATTGGGAGGATTAAAATAATACTGCTGACGCATTGAGTACCTTCCAGCTCTACTATAATACGTAGGTAGCTACTTGATAGTTTTGCATACTTCTACGTCGAGTGAGTCGTTCACAGAGCATGTAGGGCTCAGTAGTATTAGGGGGATTAGAATAGTAATGATATGGTGAATGTGCTGGTGACAAGACGCAAGCACAACGCTATTGAATTACACCGTATTCGATCGCGGCAATGGTGTTTCCCAAACACCTTGCTGTACTGTATGCAGCTGTATAGATTAGAATGATACAAGCGGATCTGCTCTAAGACTGCCTCTGTTCTAAGCCTTATCAGACCAGCGACGCAGAGATTCATAGTCAGTCGAAACTACAGTTCCGATAAAAACATATCCTGGGAATATGTCAGATTATCGATCCTACCAATCGGGGCGACGAGATATCATAATACATTAGACTGCTGGAAAGAAGCTCTGTATTGATAATTCGAGGCCGATACCTTGGATAAGTTTATGCAATATCTTACCTCACGTTCAACTACGTGAGTGAAACATCGCGAATACCTGGACGATCGAGGACTACAACACGATCTCTGAAGCCCATGTTGCTGAGATATTCCTGGGAAAACCTACTGTAGCATCGTGCCACTCACTTCACAAGTATGATATGCATGTGAATAGCTAGAAGCAGTGATAGAGCTTACCAGTCAATTGGAGCAAGGTGAATTCCGCGCTTCCACCACCTCACTACTTCCAGTATCGTTACCTTATTTCCACAATGTAAGACAATCACCCCAGCAGATACACAACACTACCCTGCAAGATGCTCCGGAAGCTTTCGTCCAGGATATCCGCTTGTCGTTCAGCTGGCTCACACAGTCAGGGTTCTCGCTCTTCGCAAGAGGCTTCACCATCGTCGATCCAAACTCCTCGCTCCTCACACCGAACCTCACACCCGTCAACCCTGACACCAAAACCATTATTTCACGAATCTCGCTCATCTGCACAAGCCGCATTCTCCTCTGATCAGCGACCTTACTCTACCGTTAGCACATCACCACATACCTCTGACTTTGCGCCCTACTCCACAGTCCTCACACATCGTTCATCCACTCAATCCCGAGATTATACAACACAAACACCACGGTCCTCAGCCTCCGGGCCTCTAAGCTCAACCAAACACCCGCTCAGTCCTCCCCCAGTCGCCCCTCACGACGACATCGCTTGGGCCGAACACGATGACCTTCTGCACTCGCTCACGGTGCGCGCCTCAGACCTCGACCAGCTGGCCCTCGCAGCCGAAGCACGATGGAAAGCTGCCGAAGGCGTACTGCCTCCATCAGAACATCATACCATCGGCCGTGCAGTTAATATCCCCACATTACGAGATATCCACCTGTTGCTAGCGCGCATCGATCTACTGGTAAAAGAGGAACGACGCTGGAGGGACAAATGCATACCGAGAAACCCGAGGGAGAGGTATCCGGCTTGGGCGAGTGTGTATTCGCAGGTTATGGGCGTGGGTGTCGGGGGAGGACTAAGGCCATGGGATGTGGTCAAGGAGTTGGACGTGAGGATGGAGATATTGTTGGAGAAGGCCAGGAAACTGTGAATGTGGTGGTTTGAACGGATTTGACTTGCTCGGTAGTACCGTGTTGACTACCTTGAGATGGCATTCGATCAGAAAACGCGGACATTACTGATGCGAGATGGGCCTTTTGCTATGTCTGTCACATTACAAAAGAGAAAGATCAAATCCAGGTATTCGATTTTTCCCTTTTATAGCGTGCTGTGGTCATCTTGGGTTTCCGTATGCCTATATACCACGCTTAGATTCGATTGGATTGATGTCGGCTTGTTGATCAAGCAGTGCGTTAGAAGAGCCGTGACGCATTCTCGACATGGTTACCGCGTTCCAAGACCTGCACTCCAGTTTTTCTCCTTCCGCCCTCTCGTCCGTGGCTAAGACCGGCTCCAGATTTTTCAAAATCTCCGTAAACACGTGGATTCGTGGAAATCCCCAAGCGCGGGTCTCTTCGACTGGGTCTATGAGCTAGATACCGGACACCATCCGCCTTCGGTGCATGCTCTAATGGAAGCATCTAGCATTGTTCGGCGACCTGCCCACTTGGTCGTGGTCGGAAAAGCTCGTCAACGGTCATTGGGTCGCAGTCGGCAATGGATGCGTGTCAGCAAATCCAGGCCGTCCTGGCGGGTGTAGAGGACGGTCATCAGACCTCAAAACGCGCCCGGTCCGCACCTTAAATTGACTTGCACGTTGCTAAGTACCGGAATGCGGGGCTCCGTCATCGCGATGATGACGCTAACGAACTCGCTTACGTTGACACTGTCATTTCAACCCTACGGCCTCGTTCATTTCCCCTGACGCTTCCCAGCCTCTAGTTCACCCTAGGGCCGATTCGCGAATACAGCGCGACGCGTGCCTCCGCCAATACCACAGCCTAGATGGCAAACGCGATGGCTACACACTCTGCAGCTTCCTGATCCGGGTCTCTGACCGGTCTCCTATACCCACCGATATGTTTCAGACGTCCACGAGGTACACTAGACGCCTCCAACTCGGCCCGAGAGATCGCCAGCTGTGAGATGATCGTTTAGTTACACTTTTCTCAGTGGGTTCATGACGGGCCGACGCGACACCATCGTTCTTCGTCTACGCGTCGGGCTCCGAGCATCGTCGACCATCGCGAAGGCGTCCAAAGCCATCCACCACGTCCGGCAAGCGTGACCCGGAGTCGAGGCAACATTGTGGGGTAAGCTGAAGGACTGCGCATGGCCTTGTGATACCCGCTCGTGGCACGTCTATAAATCCAGTGTCCGGCCTCATCCAGGACGAAAACATCACAACCTGACGACTGCAGAACACCGCTTGCAAAAGCATCGGGTCGCTCAAGATGTTGTTCTTCAAGCTCATCACCGCCGCTCTCTTCTACTTCACCTCTCTTGTCGCGGCTGCCGACACGAACGCCTGGAAGCCTCGCAGCATCTACTTTGTTCTCACCGACCGCATCGCTCGCAGCAGCACCGACACTGGTGGCGGATCATGCGGCAATCTTGGCAACTACTGCGGCGGAACTTTTAAAGGCCTCGAGTCTAAACTCGACTACATCCAAGGACTAGGATTTGATGCCATCTGGATCACCCCAGTCGTTTCAAGTACGTTCTCTTTTCCTCGTCAACACATGCAGAGAGTCTGAATTAATAAAACGCACAGACAAGGCTGCTGGATACCATGGCTACTGGGCTGAGGATCTCTACGCAATCAACTCAAACTACGGTTCTGCTGCCGACTTGAAGAGCCTGGTCAGCACTGCCCATGCCAAGGTATGGCAAACCCACATGATACCCCCCAGACTACAAATATACTCATATATTGCAGGGCATCTATGTCATGGTCGACGTTGTCGCCAACCACATGGGCATAGGCACCCTCGGCAACAACAGGCCTTCGCCGCTGAACCAGCAATCCGCATACCACTCCGCCTGCGACATCAACTACAGCAACCAAGCCAGTGTCGAGGTGTGCCAGATCGCCGGTCTTCCCGACATCAACACCCAGTCCACCGAGATCCGCAACGTACTGAACACTTGGGTTTCTTGGCTCGTCAAGGAGTACAGCTTCGATGGCGTTCGGATCGATACAGTCAAGCACGTTGAGAAGGACTTTTGGCCTGGCTTCTCTGCTGCAACTGGCGTGTACAGCATCGGCGAAGTGTTCGATGGCAACCCGGCCTACCTTGCTGAGTACGCCAGGCTCATGCCCGGTCTCCTGAACTACGCGACCTACTACCCTATGAACAACTTCTACCAACAAAGGAGCTCACCTCAGGCGCTTGTAGACATGATGAACACCGTCAGCAACACTTTCCCCGACCCGACCGCTCTTGGTACTTTCCTCGACAATCACGACAACAAGCGTTGGTTGAACGTAAAGAACGACCAGACTCTGCTTAAGAACGCCCTTGCTTACGTCATTCTTTCACGAGGAATCCCCATCCTCTACTACGGCACCGAACAAGGCTATGCTGGTGGCGACGACCCAGCCAACCGGGAAGACCTTTGGCGAAGCGGCTTCAACACCAACGCAAATCTCTACCAGGCCATCAAGAAGCTGACTGCTGCAAGGAAGGCTGCAGGAGGTCTTGCTGGTAACGACCACACTCACTTGTATGTTACGGACAACGCCTACGCTTGGAGCCGTGCAGGTGGCAACCTCATCGTTCTCACCACGAACGCTGGAAGCAGCTCAAACCAGCAACATTGCTTCAACACCCAAAGGGCTAACGGCAGATGGACCAACGTCTACGGAAACGGCGCTGCTGTTACTGCCGATGGCAGCGGTAGGATCTGTGTGACCATCAGCAATGGCGAACCCATTGTTCTGGCTGCTGGCACTGCCACACCCACCACCGGCACCACTCTCACTACCAGGACTGCCACTCCTACCGGCACATCGACTGCATGCCCGACAGCTGTTTCAGTTTCCTTCACCCACCGCATCACCACTGTTCCCGGCGACACCATCAAGATAACCGGTAACACTGCGCAGCTGGGTAACTGGACACCAGCCAACGGCCTCACTCTCTCCGCAAGCAGCTACACCGCTAGCAACCCAGTCTGGACAATCACCGTGCCATTGGCAGCAGGGTCAGCGATCCAGTACAAGTTTGTGAAGATTAGCAGCAGTGGAGCAATCACATGGGAGAGTGATCCCAACAGGAGCTACACCGTGCCCCAGTGCCAGGCGAGTGCCAGTCTGAGCAGCTCTTGGCAGTAGTTGTTTGATCACCTACATGGCTCCTTTGTGTCGTACTGAAGCTTTTGTAGAGCCTAGTAACAGGAATTCATTGGGTAATGGAGTTGGTTCCTACGATCAGCATTGCCCCGTCTCTTTTCTCACTTGACACTCGTACGCCTCACTTCTGGTGTCATTCTTGAATACCGATCTGTATGTTGACGAGACATGATGCAGGAGCTCTTTGTCATGATGGCCATAACTGGAAGCAGTGCTGCATCACTTACAGTAAACTCGACATCATCAAGGGGCCTGCCATAGCCATGACAGCCTCGAGGTAAAGTGATTACTTCACCGTCAGCTCTCGCCCCTTGACCGACCAGTTTCTCCTGATGTGTACTTGGATCCGTAAAACTTCGTTGACCACAGAACTACGTCCGCAGTACTTATATGTACCTGACACTTTCCTCGACTCTCGTTCCATCTTCGGTCGCCCTAGTCGGCTATCTCGGCTCACTATCTCTATAGCCAAGCATCCACATATGGTCCGTACTGATCACTATACGCGGTGGAATCGTGTCGGCTCCGAACGTCCACGCCTTCAATATCGGTTCAATAGCATTGTCACGCGCTGGCTTACCTGACTACAACAGCGCAAGAAGCGCCTTTACCACATCAAGATTACAGTGGTGAAGCATAAGACACAGCGCGCGCATGACGTCAAGGTACGTGGAAGACGGCGCAAAGTACACCCTTTCAGAGCCGGCCCCCTTCGGCTCAAGGAGCAGCCTTGAGCTCTTGCGGGCCGATACGTCGCCAACTCAAGTTCAGTCACACCGACAAAGTGGGATCGGCTTTCCAAAGGCTCACCTGGAAAGCTGCGGCATATCTATCACAAGGCTGCAGTATGAATAGCTAGCGGCAAGAATTGCCTGAGTTGAATGTGATATCTCTGGCGGTCAATCACGAGACACGCTGGCCAAGAGCGCACTAGCCGCCTTCGGCCCGTATTTGAGCTTCACAGCGTTCAAGGATACCAAGAAAGGCTTGGGCCACGAGCAAAGTAGCCGAAATTTGCCCCGTTTGCGGACCTCAAGGCACGAACAAAGCGGTGGGATAGGCACTGGTGGCAGGCTGAATGGGCTGGACATGTACCGTATGTGGACTTTGTCGCTCTCGCTGAGTAGGCAGAGTTGGCGAAGACAACACTGACATCAGGTTCTGCAATAGGCCTATCACGACCGATGATCTGGCGCCCTTTACGCTTGATATTCATACGACAGACTCCTACGAATCCACCACCCAAGCCTCAGTACGACAATCACTGCCACGTCGAGCTCTTCCAAAGGCGACAAGAAGACGCCGCGTACGAAAGCGAAACAGCCAAGAACAATACTGCGATTAAAGAGGTAAAGCATTTCGTTGCGCGGTCCGACCGAGTGAAGCTTCTTCTTGAACAGAGTTGGAGAAGTCTTTGGAGTGCCTCGTACAAGCATTCGCAGGGCGCTGCTTCAAGTACCGACACTGTTGCTGATAACATTGAGGCTGCACAGCACATGGAGTTCCTGCGGAGGCTAGAAGTACTCCAGATAGGTGAAGAAATGGAGGGACAGAAATTGGCAAAGACGTTTGAGGAAACGCGGGGATGGTTGTGTCGAGGCAAGGCGAGAGAATGAGTGATGTTCCCACTAGCCTTCCATCTTTGTCGATTTTGCACGTACCTGTCACTAGCTATCAACGGATCCACACTTCATGACGATCGCTCGTTGCTTCTCCCCAGGCCCGCTCTACCCATCAAACCGGGTTCATGGTTCACATCTCCTCTTCGATGTATACACGATACCATTCACAGCTTTGCGACTCTGAAAGATAAACGAAAACATTCCGCGAAAGGCACGCTCTAGCATCAGTCCATGGATACCATAAGGGTCAATGCGACAAGTCTCACATCGAGCGCGTTATTCTTTGGCCAACATACAACGAATCGTTGTCAGGACCGAGCGGTATCACAGCCGTTGTCAACTCAGGGGTATAGTGGAGAATTTCAGACTGAAGATCGAGATAGAGACGATACACGTTGGCATTGCTAGCCAAATTGGTCTTCCAAAGACATAGAATCACTAATGGTGATAACACTAACACGATTAGCCAACAGTAAAACGGATGATCACAGTAATCATAAGGGATAGCCAGTATACTTGCTATGATTGTGATAACCACACGTACGCATGTGGTACGTACCTACGCGCTCTGCCAAGCGACCGTTGCGACCAATTTGAGGCTGTTCGACTGGGTTGGGCCGGTACAGACCCTAGCGTGCGTCGAAATATTGCGCCAGAAAGAATTCGATTTCTTCGTGAGAATCACCGAAATGGCCTTGCGGCTGAATTCTCGGTGTCGATCTCACCCCATTGTGGTTAGTAGCGGGTGTTCGGCACGTCCCCAGGTACAGTATGCTGACGCCAAGGGTCTGCTCGAGAAGGTTAACCGCGTAGTCATCATCCTGGATTCTGGGGTATCTGGGATGCAGCGACCTCGCGTTTCTATGCGACGCGCATTGAGAACCAGATGCGACGCAAATCGCAGCGAATGCTTGTAGAGAGTATTTCGAGGTTTGCTCGCAATGAACATGCGTTGCGGTGTATAGTTGGTGCTTACTGATGAAAAGTCCAGGAAGCATACGACCAAACTAGGCTCATGGAAGCTTGACTTGTTACCGAAAACCAGGTGTTTGCGGCATATCTGCAAAACATATCGGGAATGACCTTGGCCAAGCCGATCAGCCTCACGGCTCCATGTTTAGAGCCAAGAGCCTCATGAAATCAGCCCACGTGTTGGAGTCCGCTATCAGGGATACACCAACATCACAGCGGGAGTTTGGCCGAATCACCTATCTCTGCTACATGTGTTTGCGATCGGCGCAAGACGATGAGTATATAAGACACTGGAAAGCACTCCCCAAAGTCCATCATCGCAGCATTCGAGCCTTCAGTCCTTTCCACTACAGCAACAGTCAATCACTTACCAGTCAATCTCAATCGCTACATCACTCATTCAAAATGAAGTTCACCCTCGTCACCGCTCTCCTGGCCGGCGCCGCCGTTGCTGTCCCTACTGCCCCCATCCACGCCCACAACGGCACCGGTGAGGCCCTGGACAAGCGTGTCATTGACCCTCTTTCCCTCGCCATCATCGGTGGTGTTGCCTCTGCCGTCGTCGCTGTTTCCGCGACCGATGCTGTCAACCAGATCAAGAACGTTGCCGATTGGACTGCTGTAAGCCGCACTTCCTATCCGCTGTTTCCCCAAGTTCCCAGCTAACTTTGTCACTTCTCAGGCTCGTGAGGCTTTCACCAAGGCCACTGTCTACGAGATGGCCAAGAGCGCCAAGCCCAACGAGGCCTCCATCTGCTACAACATGGGCTACAAGGTCTCCAAGCCCAACCAGATGCGCCTCCTTACCTCTGTCCGCTTGAAGTCTGGTGTCCTCAACACCGACTACGACTGCTTCTACATGTCGGGCCCCGACAACCACTTCAACACTGAGGGTGACGGTGGTTACATCAACGTGAGTCACTGTTGCAGGACTTTTGATTACATCAGTACGCTAACTCGAACCAGCTCGCTGTCCAGAACCCTTCTTCTTGCAGCTTCGACAGCAAGACCTCCGACGTTTACTGCTCGTAGATGGTTATCTGAAACATGGGGCCATCTCTCCAAGTAATCCTGAGGGTCACTGCGATGGCAAGCAAACTTCGCATCATTGCTATGTTTCTTATACTGTATTTCGCAATGTGCGACTCAATGTACCTAATTCCAATACACGCTTGCCTTTTGACCAGAAATTGCCAAAAATTGGTAAAGTGCCCGCAATACGCATCAAGACACTGAAGAAAAGAACGTCATGCCATAAAATGTGTTAACATATACTGAATTGTCGTTATGCATTCAGCCCGATGGCTATGATGTAACTTGACGCCTTCGCGGAACAATCAAGTAGCCACCAAATATTATAATACACCCAGAAGGTATTCGTTACACTGGAGCTACGTAGACTAGCGGTCAAGAGAAGCAAGGTGTCAAAGTCACCTTCGCCTTTGCCTACGCACGTGGAAGTGGGTCCTATAGCTCTACGCAGGTAGAAACATACCTCGCCTCTCTCACCTTTACCTTCAACTGGACACGTAGAAGTGGATCCCGCAGTTCTAACTAGAGAGAAAAATACCTCATGTCTCTCACATTAGACCCTGGATGTACGATATAAACAGGCCTCATCCTGCTTTTGACTCCATCCTTCCTACATCACACACCTCAGCAGCTGCTTTATCACACCTCCCAGCACACACATCAGCAGCCGCATCACTACACACAACCCATTAGCCGCTCCATCAGCCACTCCGTCCGCCACCAGCGCGAACCAATCGGTAACGAAATGGCAAACCAAGACGGAACAAAGCCTTGCTCGGCCGACGCGTCTACGTCGGAAAGACCAAGGCCGGCGACAATGAACCAGAGGAGGTATGGGCCTCGTGGTACGTCAACAAGTTTAGCAAGAGCGGAGGCGTGGCAGACACGAAGCTCAAGTCGAGTTTGCACAGCACAGCACTCAAGGGCAAAGGCTCACACGCTCTCA